>NW_026606634.1:600000-1130000 GCF_029890125.1 Rhinichthys klamathensis goyatoka
GTGGTTCAACCTTAATGTTATGAAGCGACGAGAATATTTTTTGTGCGCAAAAAAAAATAAAAAAAATAACGACTTTATTTAACAATTTCTTCTTGACTGCGTCAGTCTCCTACACTGTTTAAGTTGTAAATTCATTGCAGCGCTTCCGGGTTCTACATCCGAATCTACATCTGCTCATTATTGGCCAGTTCCTGCGTCAGCATCACACACGTGACCAGCATCGGCCAATAATGAGCCAGCATTCTGACAATGTAAACAGCGTTGTACAGCGTTCCGAAGATGAACGAAGGTCTTTGTCACGTCCACTGGCGTTATTAAGGCCTATGGGAAATAACATTACTGACTTCGGAACGATGTCAGCGCAAGCAAATGAAACCAAAGCGCTAAAGGCAAACAACAAGTGTTTATTTACAATAATACAGTGGGAAAATTCGGTTTGGAACGACATGAGGGTGAGTAATTAATGACAGAAATCCCTTTTAGTTGCATGTTTTTTTCCAGACAAAAACATTGCAACACAGTCAGTAATTACAGTTATAGTAAGACATACAGACTACATCTCTTTTTTTAGTTAGCTTACACAGTTAAAATTCACAAATAATGAGCACGAGTAAGGCATTCATATCCAGCAATGGTGTTGCTGAGTTTTGTTAAATACAGCCTACAGTAGTTTTCCTGTGGTCAATTATAATAAAGATAATACACACTTCAAAATAAAGGTTCCAAAAGGGGGGTTTCAGTGATGTCATAAAGAACCATTTTTAGTTCCCCAAAGATCCTTTCAATAAACCGTTCTAAAAATAAAGGTTTTTCTTAGTATGAAGAACATTTAAAAAATCTAAAGAACCCCTTTCCACTATAAAGTAGCTACCTTTGTGCAGTGTAAAGCTTCCATGAATGTTAAAAGTTATTAACTGAATCAAATGCCAATAAGAAACCTTTGTTTTTTTAAGAGTGTAAAGCTGAATGTAGGTTACATCAGTAGGCTAGTTGTGTACTACTCACCTCGAGAGACTTCAAGACAGGATCCAGAAGAAACTTGAGCTTCGTAACCGAAGCGACGGAATCTAGAGATTTGCACTGCTTTAACTCAGTTCAAACTTTTGAGCTGTATCTTTACGCCTCAACCAGGAAATTTATATTTGTTTGCAGTGCTTGTTAGACCTTATTCCACAGATGTGAGATTGTGCTGAAATACTCTTGAAACTCTTATGTTGTCTGGGCTCTCTCTGCTGTGCTGGCAGGAGCGGTGAGTTAATGACGCTCTTTCGCTGCCGTGTGGGCGCGAGAAACGCGTGGGCGGACTGCGGCACGCCATCTGACCGAATAAGAGCCTTCCTCTCCGGTCTGAGCTCGGGGGGGAGCGCCTTCCTCTCCAGCTCTCGCAGCAGGGCGTGTGGAGGGACTGGGAATCTGTATGCGTATCACTGTTTAAGCTCATGCCTGTATAAAATGGTTAACGATAGGAACCTAAACAGCATCACAGAGACCAATCATATTATAATAAGTAGCTGATTTAATACATGAGCACACATGACTGCAGTCAGTCAGTCAGCTGTGTGGAGGAGTGCCGGAGATCACCGGGTCTGTGGGCGGTGATCGTCGCTCAGTGACGCGGCTTGAGCTGCGGGAATCCCCGGCATTTGCGTCAGGCCGATCTGGCTTGATGCGCGACGGGGTTTTTAAAAAGATTAGTTATTATTGCTTTTTTTATCATTCATATTAGATACTTAACAAATGCTTTTATTTTTACTTTTTAAAAAATATATAACTTTATAGAATTGCTTGTATAACAATAGAACATTTTTATTTTGCACCATTGCAGATCAGTTAAAAAAAAAATCTAATTATGCAAATATTCTTGTGTAAATTTAGGATCCATAAACTGTTAGCTTCGTATCAGATAGCTACTTTACAAATGCTGTTATGTTAATTTTTTTAAATATAGGCCTATATATAGAGAATTGCCTATGACGATAGAATATTTTTATTTTGCGCCAGTGCCGATCAGTTGTTTATTTTTATTTCAAATTACACAAATATTTGTGTATATTTAGGATACATAAACTGTTGTTAGCTTTGAAATAAACCTTAGCAACGAGTCAGCGATTTTATTCCAAAAACGAGTTAAACGGCTTCTTGAACAAGAACAAATGTAGGCCGGGGCTTTATTTTGCCCATGCGGAATTGATTGGATGGTTTTAGTTTGCTATTGGTGGATATCACGTGAGTGACAGGTTGCCCCGCCCTCGCGCAAGTAAAGACGTCATCAGAGAAGAGAAGTCGACTAGCGGCATCCATCTTTGTAATGTAGGCTACAAAATCTGCTTCAAAATCCCAGCGCTGTCGTCATCGTGTAAATCCCGCCCCAACGTTTCTGATTGGTGCCTCGATTTCGACGGATTGGAAATGGGCTTGAATGAGCTCTTTGCCAGACTAACTTTCAGAGCAAATCTAAATTTGCCGGAAGTTGTCTGGGTTTTCCCAGGCTAGCAATATTCCATAAAAAATTTAAGGATTGTCAATTGTGATATGACTTCAAAATGTCAATTGTTACGTCCTGCATGAGTCCAGGTCACAGGGTTGACAGAGACCTCTGGTGGCGCAAAATATGTTTGGACTATCTATCATTTATCAATCTATCTATCTATCTATCTATCTATCTATCTATCTATCTATCTATCTATCTATCTATCTATCTATCTATCTATCTATCTATCTATCTATCTATCTACACTTCTGCTGTTGTTTTTCAAATTATATTCAAATTCAAATGCAGGTAGAAAAGTGACTGGCATGTGGTTTAAAAGACACTTAATATTTAGTGGTATTATCAGTTTGACTTCACTGAATCTATTGGATGAGATCAAAACATTCACTGAATTGAGTGAGGACACTATTGTCATTTTAGAGCTTCTTTATGGCTGAAATTGAATTTTTTTTTTTCATAATTGAAGAACTTTGCAACATTATTTTCTTGTTTATTACTTTGAAGCTGCTTTGAAACAATCTGTATAAAGCGCTATACAAAGAAAGGTGACTTGACTTGGCATATGCAGGAAAAGTTATGGACTAAACAGCAGGGATGTTTACATTGTACTTTTAGGTGCAAATACAGAACATTAAGACCGTTTAGCTATGGGCATAGAAATACAAAACAATACAGCTGTGTGCAGAGACATGCACACAAATACTGCATATTACTGTAAGAGGACACAAAAGTGAATAGTTTTCACTGCTGTGCAGAGCTTTAGATTGTTTCCATATACACTTTGAATACAGTAAAGAGAGGATTTTTTGTGTAATTTAGTTACAGGAAACATAAATTAGTTGTGTAATTTAAACATTAAGATATATCTGACCAAAATGTCTCTGTCTTCCACAGAAGAGGGACAAAAAAGAGCAATTTATTTTAACATCCGACTTTAATTTAAATGTTATTTTTTTATTGGTAAGAAGATGCTTTTGAGGCAAGGACCACACTTTTCCCACACTCTTTTTAAAAAATTTTTATTGAATAACTGAACAAGTAGTAGGCCTAGCAAACATAGCATATAGGCTAAAATGCAATACAAGATGTGACATTAATTGGTAACATGGGATCCATCCAACAATCATATCATAATATTTTAAACATGTCAATTTGTTTTGTTTTTCAGAGAAGACATAAAACAATCAAATTACACCACAAATACCTTAAACATTGGGGATTAATTTAAGCATATTTGTTTATGTAGGCCTATATAAACAATTCCAGCTAATATTATCAATAACAGAGTTTTAAAAAATCCTCTAGGTGCTATTTTATTTATTTTTTTGACAAATAGTACAAATATGTTTGTTATTGCATTTTTCATCTGTCAGCTCCCCAAACTACAGACTTTTTTTCTTTCTTTTCTTTTTGGAAAAACAAAAACAAAAACAGAGGGGGGGGGGGGGGGGGGGGGGGGGGAGGGGAGGGGAGGGGGGGGCTAGATATTATATAAAAATATCAAAGGATTCACAAACAGAAATAGTTTTAATTGCTTTCTTATTATGGGAATGAAAGATAGTCTTGATATATAATTGTGTAACCCTTATGAAACACAGGGCTACTAAAAGCATATATGTTGTTTAGAGGTCTAGTTCCATGTTGTCCCACTAGAGAGCGCAATACATTAGAGCGTTATAAACAGACTGTATCAGGATTGGTAAAAAGTGCGACGTGCAGTTCTCGCGTCTTTTAGATCTCTTCCTGAAACGTCCTGAAACCGTGTGTAAGCTGTGAACAATCGCTGTAGAGCATCAACTGTGAGCACGTGAGGAGCAGCCTCAGTCGGGTTGTTGCTGTTTGAAACTCCGGTTGGTTTTTTTTGTTTGTTTGACTACTACAAGAGAAATAGACGAATCAAAGATAGCGAGCCCAGCCCAGAGTGACGGTGGATGGTCGTGAGAACGGTGTGGCCAACCGTGGGACCAGCTACCGAGGACGTCGGACTAGCTTCGTTCAGACAGGATACAGATAAGAGTACACTTACGCTATTAACTCTACCTGAGTAGTAGTAGTGGACTTTGTGCACACACACAAAAGGACCAGGGACTGAACTCTGAACTCAATTTCATACTCCTCAACTTAAAGGAGCATTGAGCTGAAGTGTCAGCTCACACGGACATTTTCTTTTCTTTTAATTATTGAAAGAGCTCTATTTTTGTTTTATTTTATTTTCATTCTTGGTACATTACAGCACTGTGTGCATTGTTGTGTTTCCTGAGGCAATAAAATGGTCAACTGTTCAACTCAATACTAACTCTTTTGTGAGTCACTCAAGGCAGACCACACCCCGGACCTAGGTAGATGTTAGTTGCCCTATTCTAGTTTTGTGTAGCACTTCTCTCTGAGCTGTATGCTGCTTACAAAAGTTCAAGCTTAACCCAGTCTTACTTAACTGAGCTGAGGCATATTGCTAAGCTAAGTGGAGCAGACTTTGAGAAGGTTTTGATAGATGAGCTGGTTAGAATTCAGGAGTCTACCAAGAGCCATGACACAACTGAATCAAATGTGCCAAATGTTAGCCAGGAACCCCAGCCTGCTAGCAGCCCAGACCAAACTGAACCCCCTGCAAATGTTAACCAACCTCTTATAAAAATAGATAGTGATCTGATCCACCCCCAAGCATGTGACTCATTTCCATTTGCTGCAGGTGCAGGGGCATCACCCTCACATAGGAAACAAACCCTCTACTTACCTTCAGAGCAGCTCATCACTCCAGAAGTGCAGAAGGTAGTGGTTGAACATGTCATTAAGAATAGTGACATATCTTCTCAGTATCATGGCCATACCAAACTCAGACCGTTCTCAGGAAGGCTCCCTTGTCCCTTTCTAGAGTCTGACTATGACACATGGCGCAACAATGTTGAGTTCCACCTCACAGATGCCACCGTGTCTGACAAACATACTGTCAGGAAGATAGTGGAGAGCCTTCTTCCGCCCGCTGCTAATGTGGTTAAGCACCTTGGGCCTAACTCTACTCCCCATGACTACCTTTGCCTTCTCGACTCCGCCTATGGCACTGTCGACGACGGGGATGAACTCTTTGCCAAATTCCTGAACACCAATCAGAACTCGAGTGAAAAGCCTTCTGGGTATCTCCAACGTCTGCAGACAGCCCTGAGTCAAGTAGTCAAAAGAGGTGGCATTGCGGCCAGTGGGTCAGAGCGTCAACTGCTCAAGCAATTCTGTAGAGGTTGCTGGAATAACAGCCTAATCACAAGTCTCCAGCTTGAGCAGAAGAAAAACAACCCGCCCCCGTTTTCTGAGTTACTTCTTTTGCTACGTACTGAGCAGGACCGGCAAGCTGCTAAGTCCAGCCGCATGAGACAGCACTTGGGGGTTCCTAAATCCAAAGTTCAGTCAAATTCCCTTTCGGTAGGAGACCATGTCACTGATGACATAGACACAGAAACCGCTGCAGATAGGACATCCCCCATCAATGCACCTAAGCTGGAAAAGCAACTTGCAAAGCTACAGGCCCAAATAGCTTCTTTGAAAGCATCCTTAAGCAGCAGCTCAAGACAGGCTTCTGCTAAGCCAAGCCAGAAGTTAAAGTCTAAAACCAAGGCCTTAACTGAAGAAAAATCCTCATCCGCAGGTGAGTCAAAGCTCACAAGAAAGCCTCGCCCAGGATATTGTTTCAAGTGTGGCGAGGAGGGTCACATCGCATCCTCCTGCAGTAACGAACCAAATCCTGAGCTAGTTGAGCTAAAACGTAAAGAGTTGAGACAAAAACAACAAGCCTGGGAAGAACAAAAAAGGCATGATTTAAACTGAACTCAGTTTCTGAGGAGGGACTATCAGGAACTGAAATAAAGTATGAATGTCCCAAAACAAAATCAAAACCCTTGACTAAAGCCTCCAGTAACCCTCACAAAGTGGAGCGCCAAATTAAGCTACCTAAAGGGCTTGTAGGACAGAAATGTACAGCGGATGTTATTGTGTCAGGGGTTAACTGTAATTGCCTCCTTGACACTGGGTCTCAAGTGACCACTGTATCTGCTTCCTTCTACAACAGCAATCTGTCAGAACACCCCATTCAGCCCATTGACGGTCTGGACGTTGAGGGTGCTAGTGGCCAAAATGTTCCGTACTTGGGCTACGTACCTCTCATCCTCAAGTTTCCAAAGAGCTTTGTTGAAACTGAGCCTGAAGTTTCTACTTTAGCGCTAGTAGTTCCAGACTTGCGCATTAACTATGACTTACCTGTACTGATTGGGACAAATGCACTTGATGTCTTGTATGATGAACATTGTCACGGGAAAAACCCAAACGATCTGTCTTCTGTCTATGGCTATAGACAGCTCCTTCGCACACTTAAGCTTAGGAGAGAAGTGAGCTCTTCAGGGAGAATGGGTTTAGTGACCCTTAACAACAAAGTGCAGCAAGTGATACCTGCTCAAGGGAGAGTCCTTCTTGAGGGCAATGTCAAGGCTAGTTCCTTTGAAGAATGTGCAGTGGTTGAACAACCAACATTATCTATCCTGCCGGGTGGGATCTTTGTGGAGTGCTGTCTTGTCACCTTGCCTAAGCAGAGCCCCCACAAATTACCTGTGTGGATTAGGAATGAAACAGAGCATGACGTGAAACTCCCCTCCAACTGTGTCCTTGCTGAGCTTTTCACTCCTGAGGAGATATATGACAGCTTACCTGCTTCAAACAAAAATGTTGATCCTGTGAAATGTTGCACTGTCACCTCTCAGTCAGTCAGTGAAGCTACCAAGGAAAAACTAACATTTGACTTTGGTGATTCCCCTCTCCCAAAAGAGTGGAAGGATAGGATAACCCAGAGTCTACATGCTTATGCTGATGTTTTCGCCCAACACGATCTCGATTTTGGACATGCATCCAAAGTGAAGCACCACATAAACCTGAAAGACGAAACACCCTTCAAACAAAAGTCCAGACCAATTCACCCAAACGATTACGAGGCAGTACGGAAACATCTGAAAACACTCCTTGATACAGGAGTGATTCAAGAATCAGAGTCCCCTTATTCATCGCCAATCGTGGTGGTCCGGAAAAAAAATGGAGAGGTCCGTCTTTGCATTGACTATTGCAAGCTAAATGCGCTGACGATTCGAGACGCATATGCTCTCCCTAACCTTGAGGAAGCATTCTCAGCCCTTGCTGGATCCAAGTGGTTTTCAGTAATGGACCTCAAGTCTGGTTATTATCAGATTGAGATGGAGGAACGGGACAAGCCTAAGACTGCTTTTGTGTGCCCCTTGGGTTTTTACGAGTTCAACCGTATGCCCCAAGGCATCACCAACGCTCCCAGTACTTTCCAACGATTGATGGAGCGGTGTATGGGCAGCCTCCATCTGAAGGAAGTACTTGTGTTCTTGGATGACGTCATTGTGTTTTCAAGTACATTAGAAGAACATGAAACCAGACTTTTACATGTCCTTCACCAATTGAGAGAAAATGGCTTGAAACTTTCTCCAGCAAAGTGTCGGTTCTTCCAAGGCTCAGTGCGCTATCTAGGGCACATTGTTTCCAGCAAAGGAGTGGAGACTGATCCTGAAAAGGTCAGTGCACTCCGCACTTGGCCAAGACCTCAAACCCTCAGCGAGCTCAAGTCCTTCCTAGGCTTTGCAGGCTATTATCGCCGGTTCATTAAGGACTATTCCAAAATAGTCAAACCCTTGAATGACCTCACCGGGGGTTACCCACCTTACAGGAAGGGTAGAAAAATAACACCATGCCCTGGGAGGTTCTTTAACCCCAAAGAAGCCTTTGCCGACCGGTGGACACCTGCTTGCCAAGAAGCTTTTGTGGCGATTATAGACAAACTCACCTCCTCACCAATACTTGGATTCGCTAATCCAAAACTACCGTATGTTCTTCATACAGACGCAAGCACTTCTGGTCTAGGGGCTGCCCTGTACCAAGAACAGGATGGTGATATGCGAGTAATCGCCTATGCTAGCAGAGGGCTTTCGCCAAGTGAAAAGCGGTATCCAGCCCATAAGCTGGAATTTCTAGCTTTGAAGTGGTCCATTGTGAAAAAGTTTCAAGACTACCTCTATGTAAACACATTCACGGTTGTAACCGACAACAATCCGCTAACATATGTGCTAAAGTCAGCTAAACTTGATGCTGGCAGTTATCGCTGGCTAGCTGCACTTTCCACCTTCAACTTTAACATAAAGTATCGGGCTGGGAAAAGCAACCAAGACGCAGACGGCCTTTCCAGGCGGCCCTGTGACACTCTGGCCGATGACCATATTTCTCTTGAGGAAAGAGAGCGAATTAAACAATTTGCTTCTCACCATCTGTCTTCATCTCCTGACCAAGCAGACATTCCAGCTGACACAGTCAATGTCTTGTGGCACCGCCATCTGTTAAGTGAGGCTGACAACAACCTACCTTCTATTACCTTGGTAGAATCCCTTGCCCTTCACACAGACGCAGTGCCTGACATCTATGCAGATGAGGAATTGCTGGGTTGTTCTACCATACCTACCTACAGTGAGGCAGAACTCCAGCAACATCAGAGGTCTGACCCAGTCATTGGTCATGTTGTCAACCTGTTGGAGGTTGGAGATGAAGCAAACCCCAATCCCAGCCCCGATTCTCTGGAACTCAAGTTAATACTCAAGGAATGGAAACGGTTGGAGTTGAGAAATGGTCTCCTCTACAGAACCCGCCGATCAGAAGACGACACCACTTATCAGTTTGTGGCTCCCGAGCTCCTAAGGTCCTCCATTCTTACATGCCTCCACGATGATATGGGGCATATGGGTCTGGAAAGAACTCTCGACTTGGTCCGGTCAAGATTTTATTGGCCTAAGATGGCTACTGATGTGGAAAAAAAAAATCAAGTCCTGTGGACGTTGTGTAAGAAGAAAAAACCCCCCTGAAAAATCAGCACCCCTTGTGAATATCCAGACAACTCGTCCCATGGAACTGGTATGCATGGACTTTTTATCCTTGGAGCCTGACAGTCGTAACACCAAAGACATCTTGGTCATAACAGATCACTTTACCAAGTATGCTGTTGCCATACCAACCAAGGATCAAAAGGCTACAACAGTTGCAAAGTGTCTTTGGGAGCAGTATTTTGTGCACTACGGGTTTCCAGAGCGTCTGCTTAGTGATCAGGGCAGGGATTTCGAGTCTCAACTCATCAAAGAGCTCTGTACCCTAGCCAGCATTACCAAAGTACGCACAAGTCCCTATCATCCAAGGGGAAACCCTGTTGGGAATGTTAGGAACCTTGAGAGAAAAGGATAAAAATCACTGGCGTGACTATGTAAAACCCTTAACTCATGCCTATAATTGCACCAAGAACGAGGTTACCGGCTTCAGTCCGTATGAGTTGCTGTTCGGGCGCCAGCCAAGGTTACCGGTAGATATTGCCTTTAGCTTACCTTTTAAAGATGGTGCTCCTAAATCTCACTCCCAGTATGTGAGAAACCTGAAAGCACGCCTTGAGGAGAGTTATCAGATTGCCAGCAGGAATTCACAAAAGGTTGCTGAGAGGAACAAACGTCGCTTTGACAAAGCAGTAAGAGAATCAACGCTAGAGGAAGGTGACCAAGTGTTAGTAAGGAACTTGCGTTTGAGAAACAAACACAAGCTTGCGGATAAGTGGGAGCCCACTATGTACAAAGTTCTGAAAAAAATGGGCGACTTACCTGTGTACACAGTACAACCCATGAACGGAGATGGTCCCAGTCGTACCCTACATAGGGATCTCCTACTCCCCTGTGGTGACTTATCCGAAACAGAGGAAACTGAACAGCTCGAGCCAAAGGCCCGCCGGCCAAGAACTAGGCGTAGCCAAACTCAGCCACTTGAGGAGCACTCAGAGTCTGAGGATGATTCACCCTTTTGTCCTACCCAGCTGTCTGTCATTCCTGAGGAAAGGTTCTTCCAGGTGTATGAAATTCCCAGGAGACAGCAAACCACTGTAACTCCAGCCGCAGGGGGTAACAATTTACCAGCCATGCCAATGACCTCCTCAAACTCCCAGCCTCAGGATGAGCCTATTGTAGGCAGTCCCCCTGAGTCACCAGAATCTGTTGGGACACCTCCTGAGATGGTTGAAACAAATGAGCCAGAGATTATGGATGAGCAACCCGCTACCGGAAAAGATGTAATCTCACCGGGTGTGACGAATATAATTCCAGCGGGTATTGAGTATGACCGTGATGTTTCTCCTGTTAGTCCAGAGGACCCTAGAAATGGAGAAGTTGATGAAGTTCAGCAAAACGAGTTGCCTCAAACACAAACCTCTGAGACGACTGAAAAGACAGAGAAAAGTGCAAATGTTGAGGATGGAGAAACAGATGACTCTACACGCAAATCTGAGAGGTCACGGCGACCACCAGACCGTTTCCATTACCTCCAATTGGGGAAACCTTTACTATCCCTTGCACAGAGTCTTTTAGAGAGCTTTAATCAAGCACTTGACATCGTTGGGGGTAATGATAGTTTCCATATGGACCCTATACACAAGCATGAAGGGACCCATGCAGAGTCAAGGGGGGAGGGTGTAACCCATATGAAACACAGGGCTACTAAAAGCATATATGTTGTTTAGAGGTCTAGTTCCATGTTGTCCCACTAGAGAGCGCAATACATTAGAGCGTTATAAACAGACTGTATCAGGATTGGTGTAAAATGTGCCACGTGCAGTTCTCGCGTCTTTTAGATCTCTTCCTGAAACGTCCTGAAACCTTGTGTAAGCTGTGAACAATCGCTGTAGAGCATCAACTGTGAGCACGTGAGGAGCAGCCTCAGTCGGGTTGTTGCTGTTTGAAACTCCGGTTGGTTTTTTTTGTTTGTTTGACTACTACAAGAGAAATAGACGAATCAAAGATGGCGAGCCCAGAGTGACGGTGGATGGTCGTGAGAACGGTGTGGCCAACCGTGGGACCAGCTACCGAGGACGTCGGACTAGCTTCGTTCAGACAGGATACAGATAAGAGTACACTTACGCTATTAACTCTACCTGAGTAGTAGTAGTGGACTTTGTGCACACACACAAAAGGACCAGGGACTGAACTCTGAACTCAATTTCATACTCCTCAACTTAAAGGAGCATTGAGCTGAAGTGTCAGCTCACACGGACATTTTCTTTTCTTTTAATTATTGAAAGAGCTCTATTTTTGTTTTATTTTATTTTCATTCTTGGTACATTGAAGCACTGTGTGCATTGTTGTGTTTCCTGAGGCAATAAAATTGTCAACTGTTCAACTCAATACTAACTCTTTTGTGAGTCACTCAAGGCAGACCACACCCCGGACCTAGGTAGATGTTAGTTGCCCTATTCTGGTATTGGTTAGCACTAGGGGCGCTACAATTGCATTTCTTTTTCAAGAACCAAAAACAAAGGTTGGGTTTTATTGTACTTACATTTATGTATATGGAATTTAGCAAAAATTAAAATTAAATTTATAATATAGTACTCTTTCCTTTTATTTGAGGGAATATTATTAAAACCAAATATAACATTTTCTAAACACAAAGAAAAAGTGGGGTCAATGTTGTCAATTATAAATCTAGACAAATCTTTCCAAAATTTTCTAACATGAGCGCAATGCCAAAATAAATGAAACAAAGTTTCAGCCAATGTATTGCAAAAAGAACAGTTCAGATCAATATCCTTTTTAAATTTAACAAGAAAATTATTTACTGGGTAGTACTTGTGTAAGATTTTGAAACTTATTTCCTTTATTTTATTTACCAATAAATATTTGTTTGGTAAAGTCCAGATGGCCTTCCAAAACAAACCTTGAACCAGTCTATTCCAATAACCAATACTGTTTGGCCTTGTGACAATGTCTTTTTGAAATAACGAACGAATAATTGTATTAACATTTACGACTCTGGGTGCAAAGCAAATTTTTCCAATCACAGTATCAAATAAATCAAAGGAGAAGGGGGCGCAATACTGGTTTGGGTATTAGCTCTGAATAATGCCAAGACCCCTGTGGGGATCGCATCCATGACAATCGAAAACTCACTGGAATTTTATGGAAATCTAGAAACTCAGAGTAAGTTAGCAGCATACCTTCTTGGTTTAGTAATTGATCAACTCGTATTATACCTGCTGAAAACCATCTTTCAAAAAATAAGGTTTTATGTTTAAATAATAAATTATAATTGTTCCAAATTAAATATCTATGGGGTGAAAAATTATGCTTATATAAAAGGGACCAAGCAAGCAACATTTGTTTGTGAAAGCAAGATAAATTTAGAGGGATTTTGTCAATTTTATAATTGCAAATCAAGAGAAAATCAAGATTACCTACTTTGGAGAAAATGAAATTCCAAAGGGAATTTGGATTTAGAATGAAATGTCTAATCCAATTCATTTTAAAAACATTATTTAAAGTACTAAAATCAAGGAAGTTCAAACCACCTGATTCATAAGTATTCATTATTATAGATTTCCTAATATATTGAGTTTTGTTTCTCCAAAGAAAATTAAATAAGGCAGAATCAATAGCTTTACACATCACCTTAGAAACAGCGAGTGAAGTCGCAGTATAGACTAATCTTGACAGTCCCTCAGCTTTACATAACAGAACTCTACCTTTTAGGGCTAAATCCCTCAAAAGCCAGTGATTCAGCTTTTGCTTTAGTCTTCTGGAGAATGGGATCAAAATTTATCTTACATCTAGATTTTTGGTCTTTCGAAATAACAATCCCCAAATATGTCACTGACTCCTTTACTGGGATATTAGCAATTTGTTGTAATTGACTGTCTTTTACAGATAACAGTTCACATTTGTTAATATTTAAGGAAAGGCCGGAAGCTTTAGAAAAGGCATCTACTACTTTAAGAGCAGCTGGGACTTGATGTTGATCTTTCAGGAACAGTGCAGTATCGTCTGCTAACTGGGATATTATAATATCCCTACCAGCAATAGATATACCTTTTAATTGGCTTGATTTAATATGAATATTCATAAGCTGAGTGCAAAACAAGAAGAGATCAGGGGAGATGGGACAACCTTGCCTTATACCACGTTTTAAATAAAATCTAGAGGATGAACCACATTTAAGTTTAATAGAACAGATTGCGTTCCTATACATTGTTTGTATAGCTTTACAGAAAAAGTTTTTGTAAAGACCTAAAAATGAAAGCATGCTCTACCGTATCGAAGGCTTTATAGAAATCTAAGAAAAGAATAAATCCATCATCTGTACTTAAATGTGAATAGTCCAACACGTCTAGGACTAATCTTATATTATTTGAAATATGTCTTTTCTTTAGGAAGCCAGATTGAGCCTCATCTATAAGGGGGTCCATAACTGATTTTATTCTATTTGCAAAGACTAAGGCAAATATCTTATAATCATTATTTAAAAGAGAGATTGGTCTCCAATTATCTAATAGCAATGGGTCTTTTTTTGGTTTTGGAATCAAAGTAATTAATCCTTGAGTTAAAGTAGGTGGAAGACATTGATTTTCTATACTCTCTATATAAACTTCTTTAAGAAAGGGGGCAATAAGATCAGAAAAGGTTTTATAAAATTCAGCCGTGAGGCCATCAACCCCAGGGGATTTGTTAACCTTAATATGTGGGATAGCGTTTAATACTTCCTCAACATAATTAAGCTCTCACAAAGTTCTTTTTGTACAGGGTCGACAGATTTACAATTTATTCCATATAGAGTTTAGAAATAGAGAAGCCAAATGATCGCAAAATTTAGATGAATATAAACCATTATAAAATTCTGTACAAAATTTTGAAATTTTAACTTGGTCATCTGTAACATCCCCATCTATTTTAAGTTGTTCAATTGTATTATTTCTATAGTGAAATTTCTCCAGACCAAAAAAATATGCAGAATTTTGTTCCCCTTTCTCCAACCATTGCTTTCGTGACCTAGTGAAGGCCCCTTCTGCCTTATTCTTATATAAATGGTCCAACTCTAGTTGAAGAGTGACTAACTCAGCTTGTTTATCTTCATTTGGACATGATTTTGAGGAGAGGGCAGCTAATTTTGATATAATATTGTCCTCTTGAGTACGTCTTTCTAATGCCATTAAGCTTCCCTGTTTCCGCAAGTACTTAGCTATACCTCAAGTTTCAATAGCTCCCAATTACTGCAGAATTTGTTTTCTGAAAGTGCTTTATACCAATGACATAAAATAAGATTTTTAGCCTTTGTTTTAATATGTTCATATTGCAGTAATGAACTATTAAGTTTCCAATATGAACTTCTACCCATGGTGTGTGGAGAAGTGCTGAACTTAATAGAGATAACATAAGAACAGCTTTATGGTCACTGAGCGGTGAAGGAATCACATTAACAGAGACATCTGAAGATTGTATACTCGCAGACACTGACCAATAATCTATTCGAGATTGCCTGTTACCAGATTTGTTGCTCCAAGTATATGTTAACGAATCAGGAAATGTAGACCTCCATATATCAACCAAATTGAATCTCTCCATAAAACGTTGAAGGTTTGTATTTTGATTATAAGATGGTCTTGCTGGTAAACAATCGAGAGAACAGTCCATATTATAACAGTATTAAAATCACCCCCAAACTACAGACTTTTTTACGATCACGTAGCCGACCGTGACGTCACCGGGTCCCTCGTGTTAACAGATGACAGGAAAGGGTTACTTACACGGAACTGACGTTAGGCTTGTGTGCTGGACTCGGAAGTGAACTGGAAAGAAGAGAGAAGGACAGTTAAAGCAGTTAAAGATAGGTGAGAAAACAGGCTGAGCTGCTTCGATCTCATATTACACTCGAGATTAACTTTGCTGCCCGTGCACTGTTGTTGTTTTAGCGTCGTACGGCAGGACTGCTAGCTGTAGGTGTTCTTCTGTTAGCATGTCTGCTAAAGCAAAACAGCATCGTAAATGAAGAGATTAAACAAATATAAAGATTCTTAAACATAAACATTCACGAAATCACAACCACCGTATGTAAACCTCAGTCGACAGCCGTTGAGGAGTCGATGCTCGTGTACTTTATCAGGACAGAGAGTTCAGTAAGTTCCAGACTTGTTTACATTTCATTCTCTGCTCCGTCTCTCATGGATCTGATCTGTTTTAATAGCTCAGAAAAACTGATGGGTTTGTAGTTTTAACTGTGTAACTTTAGATCATGTAGAACAGCAAACTTGATGGCACTAACAGTGATATGTGTTTTGTTTTCAACAAAATGCAAAGTGAACCGGCTAAATATTATTAACAACAATTTGTTATTGGTACAAATTGTGGATGCATTATATTTGAGCACTGATTGGTTGTAAAAACGTCCAAGCGAATATATGTAAGATATTTAAGAATCTTCCATTGACCAAAAAAAATAAAATAATAATAATAAAATATATATATATATATATATATATATATAATCCACAAATCTCAATATAGAGTGCAACAGTAACTCGAGTCTTTTTCCGATTAATTCTCTCTATGAAATTACAATATATATTTAAGTTCTGTCTAAACCATCAACCAAGCTCTGAGATTATCTGTCGCCTTAGTTATTGATTTAGTGCATCTCTTCAAGATTATCAATTCAATTCAGCCGTTCTTTTAATAAATTAGAAATTACCCTGGCTTCTACAGAACTATATGCCATTGGATGGTTGGTATTGAAAGTTGTGATTTTTACTTCTGGAACCTTAGTTACAGTTGTTGATGTGAAAGTTTTATAAGGCTTTTTTTATGTTGTAGTGTATAATTTGTTAGATTACATCTTGAACATACAGTGTCTTACATTATGTTATGTCATATATTTAGAGTAAGTTGACAGATTGTTCTTTTCATTTGCAGGGGTTCAGAATGATGATTTGGAAATGTTAATCTTTGATCGTCTGCAATGCTGGACATGCTGAAGACCCCATATTGTGTTTCATTTGTGAATATGAGGCAGCTGTTAAACGCAATGCACGCTGCATGTCTAAGTCTGCTGCCACCCTGAAGCTCATGATGGATATTTCCATGTCTGTCTTAAGCGTGAGGGAGTGAACCTGTGGATATCTGAGCAAGATGGAAGAAGACATGGCAATACATTGGGAGACAGTAGAGGAAGGCTCTGACTGTGGGCCGCCCATCGTTTCTCTAGCCAATCCGTGTCATGAAAATGACAGTCACGTGATGCCGCCTCAGGGACCTGACTGTGAACATGAGGCGTTTGATGATTTGGATTGTGAATTCCCTGATGAAGACTTTGATTTGGAAGTAGACGAGAATGAAGAGCAAAACACCGCAACTAAGGATCAGGAGGAAGATGGGAGTGCCGAAAAGGAGAAATGTGAAAGAGAAGGGAAAAATGAATTGGATAATGAGTTGAGGGGCGACGGAGAGTCTAGATCCCGCAATGCTGGAACCGGGAGGAAAGGAAAATCCAAGAAGAGTGGACCGGCACAGGGGCCTTGTGATCAAACGCCATCATGGACAGCTTCAATGTCTCATAGATCCTTCCTCCCATCGTCCGGGCCCAGCAGACACAAGCAGATGAAGCGACGGAACCAGCATCTGCACAATCACAGCCGCGCACGAAGGAAAAACGGGAACCAGCTGGTCATGGTGTGTCGGGATTTCCTAGCGGAAATTGTCAGTCCCTGGTGCATTTCATGCATACACATGGTCGTCGAACTCATCATTTCTTTGACCCACAGATGTGGAGTCGTGGTGGAATCATCTGGAATCGCGCTGTTTGACTTTGGATCACGCATGCTTTGCAAGGTCACCGATATTCCAGGCTTGACTCAAGATTTGAGGCGGATCCTGGACTGGAGCCGGTTTTCAGCTGTAGCTTTAATAGAAGGCATCGGCAGGACTTTGTGTTGGGCTCGACACGCTCTCCTTTCCGGTTTCAGATTTGTTTGCGCCACGCTAAGCGTTGGCTCTCAGATGATGAGGTGCGTCGTGGGAAGGCTGGCGGGAGAGAGAGGCAGAAAATGGTGGCTTGCCTTCCAAAGCAGCAGGGTTTGGCGGAAAGTGTCGGATCTGACCGCGAGGATTCACGGGCGTTTCTTTAAACAAGGCGCCGCGAATGAAAGCTCAAATCCAGAGTCTCCCACCAGGGGGGCAGAGAAGTGGCAACCTGGAGAAGAGCTGCAGAGACTTCTGGCACTAGCCAAGGTAGTGATCTAGCGTTAATGTCTGGTGACTTGATTAAAGAAGACTTCAAGCACTATATTTTAAAGTAAAACTACACTACCTTTCAAAAGTTTGGGGTCAGTAAGTTTATTTTTAAAGGGGTCCTATTATTATACTTCAGTTAGTGTGTAATGTTGCTGTTTGTGCTTAAAAAAAAAAAGATCTGCAAGGTTGCAAAGCTCAAAGTCACTCAAAAGGCCAATATTTTATATAATAGAATTCGTTTTCTAAGAACTGCAATGAACGGCTCGTTTGGACTACAACGCACTTTTTCCTGATCCTATGAAGTCATAATGATATTCCTTTGAATAATCCGCGCCCACGTAATACGCAAAAAAAGGGGACGAGACCTGATTGAGCTGCATAAGAAAAGACAATTCTGGTAATAATCAGAAATGTTTCTTGAGCAGCAATTCATTACATTAGAATGATTTCTGAAGAATCATGTGACACTGAAGACTGGAGTAATGATGCTGAAAATTCAGCTTTGATTACAGGAATGAATTACATTTTACAATATATTCACATAGCAAACAGTTTGTAATAATTGAACAACACTGTCTTCACTAATGCAGCTCAATCGGGCCTCGTCAAAGAGACGCTGTTTTTTCCACAACGATTCCATAACTCATTTGTTTGACCTTCCTAAGGCTGACAAACTTAGAGTGTTTCTGAACATTATAACCCAAACGTTTATCAGTGTGCTGCATATTTTATGGAGAACGGTAGCTTTTGTAACTCTCGCTTTTGTGAGATGGTTCACTGCTCCTTAGCTAAATTAACCATAGTTTTGTGATCGATTATTGTTTGTATTACCTTAGTTTTCTGACAAATATCACGATTAAATGGTGGAAAACATTGTATCTATAATGTAAAGGGAATATTGCAAAAAACGTACCACTCTGAAACGTCCTGTGAAATCCGTGCTTGCAAAGTCTGTGCCTGAAATCCGTTCTGCAGGATCCTCTTGTTCGTTAACATTGTCAGGGTCTGAATCATGCTCGAATTGGTTTGAAATTGACTCCATCCTCATTCACACTAGGAGGGGCGGGACATTTCCCGAACACGTGCTAAGCGCTGTCAATCACAACACATTGGACCAGCTAACCAATCACAACACATTGGCTAACCAATCACAACACATTTCGTAATTCTGAAGGAAGGGCTTCATCAAAATCTGTGTGTTCGAGCCAGGCTGGGGAGAGAGGTGCTGTACTGTAAAATATGTGAAAAATAATGAATATTTTTTGAACAATCAAGCATGAAAACATATTCTAGTACACCCCAAAAACAAAATCAAGACTTCGTAAAAGGGCATAATAGAACCCCTTTAATATTTTTGAAAGAAGTCAGACACAACAAGGCTGAATTAAAAAAATTTTTAAATACAGTAAAAACAGTAATATTGTGGACACATTACAATTTAAATGAACTGTATTCTATGTGAATATAATGTAAAATGTAATTTATTCCTGTGATCAAAGCTGAATTTCAGCATCATTTCTGATCCTTCAGAAATCATTCTAATATGATGATTTGCTGCTCAAGAAACATTTCTGATTATTATCAATGTTGAAAACAGTTGTGCTGCTTAATAATTTTGTGGAAACCGTCATACAAAATACGAAAATACAAAAGAACAGATTCTGTGCATGACTTTATGTAGCTACATAACAACCTTTATTTGTTGTTAGTTGCCTTTTTTCATTATTACACAAGGATCAAGTGAGTTTTAGCTTTTATAGAATCCAGTTTCCAACTTTAATGGTATATGCAAATATAAAGCCTATTCATTTAGTAAGCTCTTGATATATTGCTTGGGGATTTGATGTTGGATACTGTAAGTTTACAAGGACGAGTAATGAATCTTTATGTTTTACCCGTATTATCAACTGCTGTTCTGGTTCAGATCCCTGAAGAGGAGTTGGACCCATTTAATGTTCTTGGAGTGGATATTCATGCCACTGAATCTGAACTCAAGAGAGCTTACAGGCAGCTGGCAGTACAGGTGAGATGAAATAAAAGAATTGCCCTGAAACCTGTTTAATGTCTGTGTCGGAGGAATTATGGGTTTTTATGTGTTTGTCAAGATTTAATGGATTGTTTGTGTGCAGGTTCATCCAGACAAAAACAAGCACCCAGGCGCTGGCGAGGCCTTCAAGGTGTTAAGAGCAGCGTGGGACATCGTCAGTAACCCAGAGACACGGAGAGAGTATGAACTGTGAGTGCTATTAGAAAACAACCACTCAGTTGGTTTACATAATTGCCACAAAATAATTAAAGGGACCTATTATGCTTTTTTCCATGCTAATTTTTCTGCTGTTTGAGCATGAATGTTCTTCTCTATATCAGTGTCAGTGTTTCTGAACTCCCTGAAACGCCTCCATTGTAGTCTTGAGTTTTCTCTTTAGGGAACGAACACGTCACAATATTCCTCATTTAAATAATTCATACTCAGAATAAAGGGGCGGGGCCTGGTTGAGTTAGTTAGTAGTGTGTTGAAACCATAGACTGTAAAACAATATAGACGTAGTGTCCGTGACGTCACCCGTAGGTTTCTGAAGAGCGTTTTTGAAGCCTAAAGTGGGCGTCACCGACCGTCGCCATCTTGGCAGCGCGTCACCTCTCGTCACTACCGGATAACAGAAAATGGGCAAAGAGGCGGGACGTGGGTGGAGCTGAGGTGCTAATGCTATATGCTACTGGCCTCGTGCTAAAGTGCTGTTTGAAGAAGTAAAGCCAATAGTGAAAGTTCATGTTTTTGCCCTTTGAAATATTATAATAGTTAAAAGACATAACTAAAAGTGAGACTGTGTATCGTGATGTATTATTATTCTGCTATAAAAATGTATTATCATGCAGTAACTTACAATATTGCTCTGAGCTTGCGTGTGACAGTGATTCATGCACATAACGTTACATGTCAGTCAGCATGGCATCGCACGTCAAGTTCGTAAAGAGCTTTATTCAGTCCATTTTCAAATCTGATTTTGGCCGCCTCTCATTTTCTCAAATGGGTTACACCAAAGATATTACCTCAGAAGTTCAAGTAAATGCACTAGAAATCCGCGCTCATTCAAGTGTGTGCATCTATTGCATTGCCGGAGAGAAAGAACTGACACCTGCAGGATTTCATCTGACGGTACTTTTTATTTAACACTAAAAAGTAAAATAAGCATCTGTTCCGTGAGAGCAACAGTACCGCATAACGAGTGTGGTCTCTCTATCTATAGACTTTTTTAGCAAGGAAATTGTCAGACATTCATTAACGTAGTGCATGCGAGGAAAACAACTGGAAATACAGCGCTGGTTGTTCTCTCCAGACCAGTCTATGCTCCATACTCGACGACAACAACGGAATCCAACGGCGTGGGCGAAGGTATAATGCGTGTATTAAATTGTATGAAATAATCCCGAAAAAAGCACAAACACAGCAGAGATGGCAAGTACAGCAGCTGCTGGAATTAGCTGAGAGTGACAGACAAACGGCCGCAATCCTCCTGTCACTCAAGTGGCCACGATTTAATTATGCAGGGTTAATATAATTTAAACGGATGAGTTGTAAAAAAATTCACCCCCCTCACAGTTGTCGTGAAGGGCAAAATAAGCTATAAAGACCAAAACCACTTTTTGCTCCAGGCTGTAAACATGTTTTTTTCTGCTGTAAAGTTGGGCATTTTAACATGGGGGAGATGCAGATTTGACTCTCTTCTGCCTCCTGCCTCAAGCGGTCAGTACATGAATTGCAGTTTAATTCACTTCCGTGTTGGTTTCAAGAGAGAGACGGGGAGGTTGCCGCTTGGTTGAAACTCGTGGTTATGGTAAAGGGCGGGACTTTTCCCAAACGCCAGTAATTATGACCGTGGTTATCTAACCTAATGGGTCACCCTGTGTGCAATAAAATTGGGCTTTCAATTTGATTCTGGACTAACATTTGATAAGCAGGTAAATATTGTAGTTAAGTCGAGTTTTTTCCGTCTTCGTCACCTGGCTAAAATCAAATCATTTCTCTTATACTATGTACAGCTCTTTGGTCAACCCATGGTGGTTTTTAAATGTGCTTTATAAATAAAGAAAGAAAGAACATGCTGGAAGCGCTTGACCAATCACAACACACTGCTCCAGCTGACCAATCAGAGCACATTGTGCTTTTCAGAAGGAGGGGCTTCATAGAGACCGAAACTAAAGGACTGGGAAGAGAGGAGCTGCAACAATGTCAAATATGGGGAAAATGTGTTCTATGAACATTCAAGCATGAAAACCTGTTCTAGTAGAGTCCAAAAACACAATCAAGACTTTGAAAAAGTCTTGTCTCACTCCTCAATCAAAAGACAGAATTAAGAAAATATATTTTGCATGAAAAAATTACTCCTGTTATTTTGGATTGACAATATTTTCTTGCCAATCGAACACATTTTCCCCCAAATTCTCGTTTTCTGTAATGCAAAACAATTTAGCTCTCTTTTAATGTAATTTGAAAAAATATTAAAGCATGTATTATACTTCATGTTAATTTCAACATTTACTAATTCATTAAGTCAAAACAAGTTTTATCTATTAGTATTATTTAATGGACGCGAGCTAACGTGAAATAACGATGAACAATTGTATTTGTAATGTTAACAAATATGTATAATACCATAAGAAATGTTTAGTTGCACTTTATTTGAGGGTGTCCTTGTTACAGTGTAATTATACATTGAAGTACCGAGTAATATTAATTAATAATTCTTACTTCGGGTTTGTTTTAGGGTTAGTTGCTTGTAATTATGCATAGTTTGCTGGTATTACTATAGCAAGTTCATGTAACGTGTAACAAGGGCACTGTAAAATAAAGTGTTGCAAAATGTTTTGCTCACTGTTAGTTGATGCATTCAAGTATTTTTAAAGTGTTAGCAAAATATTGTTTCATAGGCATGTTATATTTCTGTGAGTCTTAAAGGAGAACTCCGGCGCAAAATGAACCTTTGGTCTAATTACACATTGTTACCTAGTCAACCGTTATCTGAGATTTGTTTTCATGATTATCGAATGTAAATAGTTTTATCTCTAAAAACAGTTTAGCCTATAAAGCTAGTATAACGCTAGTATATTGGGCATAGATCAATGACAAATAAAAATCGCTTGTTAACACTACTAACAAGGCTCAAAATAGCCCCACACGAACACGGTAGCATAATGAGGGTCCCTACCTTCAAACCGAAGCATTGAGAACTTTGTCAGTGTCCAGACAGTTTAATAAGAAGATATTTAATACATACAGTCAACTTCGCGTATACAGGCAGAAGCCATCTTTGAAATACAGCCTTTACCAGTCGATCTACGAACGCCGATCCAAGTGCGCTGGTGAGATGTGAACGAGCTATAAGTTGTGATAAGGTGAGCGCCAACAGCAGGCTTGGATCGGCGTTCGTAGATCGACTAGTAGAGACTGTATTTCAAAGATGGCTTCTGCCTGTATACGCGAAGTTGACTATGTATTAAATATCTTCTTATTAAACTTTCTGGACACTGACAAAGTTCTCAATGCTTCGGTTTGAAGGTAGGGACCCTCATTATGCTACCGTGTTAGTGTGGGGCTATTTTGAGCCTTGTTAGTAGTGTTAACAAGCGATTTTTATTTGTCATTACACTATGCCCAATATACTAGCGTTATACTAGCTTTATAGGCTAAACTGTTTTTAGAGATAAAACTATTTACATTCGATAATCATGAAAACAAATCTCAGATAACGGTTGACTAGCTAACAATGTGTAATTAGACCAAAGGTTCATTTTGCGCCGGAGTTCTCCTTTAAAGTTACTGAACTACAATTTTAAGAATTAAACGAATTCCAAATGTGACGTGTACATGTTTCTTTGATATAAGCACAAATGTCTTGTTTTTGTGTTCTGTGTCTGCAGGAAGCGTATGGCTGCTACAGAGCTTTCAAAATCCATGAATGAGTTCCTGACTAAACTACAGGACGACCTGAAAGAAGCCATGAACACAATGATGTGCACTAAATGTGAGGGCAAGCACAAGTGCGTATGACTGACATTGTCATCTCAGTCCTGTTCTTTCATTCAAGCTTCTGTTCTGTGTTACGTTCTTGCGTTTCTATGTTCACCTGAGCATGGTCTTTTTCCCCAGGCGCTTTGAGATGGACCGTGAGCCTGGCGAGGCCCGATTCTGTGCTGAATGTAATAAATGGCACAGTGCCGAGGAGGGAGACCTGTGGGCTGAATCTAGTATGCTAGGACTGCGCATCACGTACTTCGCCTTCATGGACGGCAAAGTCTTTGACATTACTGGTAGTCTATTGGCATCCACACCGACAGATATTTGCATGATGTTGATATGTTGTATGCATATGTTGTACGCATGTCCCCATGTTCACACAGAGTGGGCCGGCTGTCAGCGTATAAGCATCTCTCCAGACACTCATCGCGTGCCATATCATATCTCTTTCGGCTCCAAAGGTAGCAGCAGCGCCAGCCGCCACAGGTAACCACTCGGACTTTCTTAATGAAAAGTGCTTTATCTTCAGACCATTATAACATCATCAGCTACAGGGACTAAAAAGTCACTTATGCTCATCAAGGCTGCATTTATTTGATCTGTTTTGTATGTTAATATATTTAAAAATGCAATTTGTTCCTGTCATGCAAAGGAGAATTTTCAGAATAAATAGGGGCTTTTGCACTGGAGGAACCTTTTCAGTTCCTAGAACTATTGGCGGAAGTTCCCGGAAAATAAAAATGCTCCTTCCTTCTGCAATGACGGCCCTTCTCTGATTATGTCAGTTTGACGGATTGGGCTTCGCCCCTCTAACTGACAGTCTGCTGCCTGAATGAAACGCATACTTTTCAAGATCCAATCAGGTTCCAGTTGGAAAAGCAAGCCACACCCTCTATTTTTCTCATTTAGGATTGTATCAAAGTCTAGTATACACCCTCGGAAATACGTCACAACACTGAAATAAAGTCAGTCGCAGCTTCCGGTTCATGGGGACTTTAAGAGTTCCTATGGACGGTGCGAATGCAACCAGGAAAATGTTCCTAGGGGGACCTTTAGTTCTCGGGGCACCACCCTGGTGGCTAGTTCCTATAACTGAGTTCCTAGAACTACCCGGTGCGAAAGCCCCTATTACTCCAGGTTTCAGTGTCACATGATTCTTCACAAATCATTCTAATATCCTGATGGTTTTTACTGTATTTCTGATCAAATAAATGTAGCCTTGGTGAGCAAAAGAGACTTGAGAATCATAATAATTCCAATCTTTTGACCGGTAGTGAATTCAAATACCATTATGACAACATAAGGTATTGTTCAAAGGCCATTATGATATCTTCACTGTCAGATTTTCATTTTGAAAATGTATCTTAAAATTTGGAACAGTTTCTAAAAACCCAAAATAGGTGACATGCTTATCTATTTATAAATAAGTAAATGGATAAAAGTAATTGACCTTAAGTTTTTAGATGACAAGATCTTTGAAGTCGGCATGAAAAGAAATTGCAAGTCTTTTTCTCCCTTTATTTTCGAGTGAAACAGCTTCTAGAACAGGAACAAATGTGGGCGGGGCTTGATTTTGACCTTGGGGAACTGATTGGATGGTTGTGGTTTGCTATTGGCTGATCTCATGTGAGTGACAGGTTGCTCCGCCCTCGTCATCAGAGAAGAGAAGCTGCAAGAGGAAGAGGGGCAGTTATTCTGATTCAAGATTACGAGGCACATTAATTAAGAAAAATGATGTAAACAGATAAATAAACACTGCATTTATAATAAACACTGCAATATAGAGTTGTCAATGTTGATTTCATGGGGACTTTAAGATCTTGAAAAAGTGCACCCAAACATGTGACTGACTCTAAATAAATTTTTTAAATGTTTACATGCATTTAGTGGAAGGAAAATATGATAAATGTTGTTTTTTATTTTATTTGTTGTTGTTGCAAAATTGCATATAATGGTTTATCTTGAAGCCTACTGGGATACAAAGACTTATATTTGTAAACATACACATTTATACAAACTTACACATACCTTTGAAACTAGATTTGTTTTTTTAAAATGATTTGCATCTTGGAAATCCTTATTTGCCATTGATCAAATTGACTAAAATTTTGTCTTTATTGAGCGGAAAATGTAAGAGAAGACGAAGGGTTTCTACATTAAAAAAACAATTAGCAACAAACCACATGTGACTTATTGTTATGACGGTTATGTAAGCACTTGATCCATTGATACACATTTAAAAAAAAAAAAATTTTTTTTATACATATTCTGTGTTAAACTAAACTGGGAAGGGTCACAGCACTTGCATACCGTTGTCCTATTGTTAGTTTAACTGCTTCTATTGCTCTCCTCATTTGTAAGTTGCTTTGGATAAAAGCGTCCGCTAAATGATTGAATGTAAATGTGTCCTCTAGACCCGCCCCAGATCATCCTGCAACTGGTGGCGGCTCGCCTGCGGACCTGCAGGACTTCTTCAGCCGCTTCTTCCAGGCCGGAGCTCCCAGTGACGCGTCTGCTAATGGAGGATTCTTCCCCTCGGGAACCCCTGCGCCTCACGCCTCGGCAGCCGCTGCAGGGACCGCACACATGTTCTCAGGGCCGGCTCCACAGACAGGGTTCTTCAGCCCAGGAGCCCAGCGGAGCGACCCCAGCGAACACTGGACTGAAGGAGGGAAACCCCCGCGCCGGCGCAAGAAAGTTCGCAAGCCATTCCAGCGCTGAGAAAGGTACTCTATTACGCAGAGGTGTTGCCATGCTGTGACGTGATATTGGCCAACTAGTGCAACAAAACGAGGAAAAAGTCTCTTGACCTCACTTGAACATTCAGTGTTGGCGCTTTGAAGCTTCCTGATTAGAAAATGAAATGGCATTGAATTTCGTAGAGGAGCAAGCGAAAAGAGATCTTTTCGTTTCATGTTTGAAGCTATTTTTTGGTTTAGTTATCTCTTGTTGTGACAAAAAATTAATCAAAATTCAAGCATTTGAAATCACGTTCTTTGAAGAAACAGAAGGACTCGTGCGTAGAGACTCCTGGTGTATCTGAAGAATAATTTGACCCAATGTTAAAAATTGACATTTACTCTCACCCTCATGTCGTTCCAAACCTTTATGCCTTTTATTTTTTCATTGGATGTTCTCACAGCTTTTTCTTCTCAGCACAACAAGAACAAAATACCCAACATCGTAAAAGTAGTCCATGTGAATTATGGTTGTTTTGAAATATAGCATATATAAGATGACGTTGTGTGACGACCCAAAGACTCGAATTCAAGCTGTTCACTGATCATGTTGTTCTGGGTTAAAGAGGTCGTCCATTTTGTATCTTCAGTGGAGGGATGAATAGCAGTGAATAACTTTTTTGCTTTTGGCAAACAACTGCATGAAGTTTCTAAAAAATTGTCCTTTTGTGTTCTTCGGGGGAAAATAACAGCATCAGAGTTTGGAACAAAGTGAGGGAAATGATGACCCATTTTTTGGGGTGAAGTTTTACTTTAAAAATGTCAGGCTTGAATCTGATGGAAAATGTTGGCTGAATGTTTTGTGATATGATCACATTAAGATAATGTATAAATCACACACAGACCTCAGGGATTATTTTCTTTCTCTTCATCTGCTACTAGTAAGAGAACAGGAAGAAAACGTAGCTGTGATTTCCCAATGTTCCTGGGCGTATTGTTTAGATTTTGATTAAACCAGTTAATCACGCCACAGAATTCAGCAGTTAAATATTAAAACCAGTTTGATTTGGGACAAAAGCGACAGGATATGGGTTATTATTCTTGAAACGGATCAACGGCTCACGTGATTGAATGGAAATTTGAATCAGAAGATGGGACGATTCTTGTGGGATTTTCCCATTGAATGCTCTGCCTGATACCTGGATCTGTTGACTCCATCGCTTCATGTTTTGCTGGAGCTGCAGGAGCCTCCAATGTACAGAGAAAAAACACATTCATTTAAGTACGAGTTAAAGCACAAATGAAATGATGTAGACCTTAGATGTCTGCATGCATAGATTTTGAAATCCAGTTTAAAATTGGGTTTTGATGTGAAAATCCCAGAGCCTCCCTTTAAGAAGTCCACTTTTAATTTTTGACCACTTCTTAACACTCAGGAATCATCTTAAAAGATTATTTCATTCATCTGCCAGAGCGTCTCTCTCTCTCTCTCTTTCTTTCTTTCTTTCTTTCTTTCTTTCTTTCTTTCTTTCTTTCTTTCTTTCTTTCTTTCTTTCTTTCTTTCTTTCTTTCTTTCTTTCTTTCTTTCTTTCTTTCTTTCTTTCTTTCTTTCTTTCTTTCTTTCTTTCTTTCTTTCTTTCTTTCTTTCTTTCTTTCTTTTTCTCTTTCCAGGCCAACAGATTCATTAGTGTCCAAACCTGACTTGCTTTTGTGTGCGTTTCTTTATTTGACACTCGGCCCAATATACGTTACGACACGGACAGCTTTGCCTCTGTACAGCTGAAACATACTAATGCATAATGTGTTGAGGGTCATGTGTTCTCAGAGATGCTTTCCCTGTTCAGATTTACGTATAACTCCTGTTAAATGCGCTTGTTTAACAACAGTCTTCAAAGGAAATGGTCAATTGCAACAATAAAGCGATTTGAAGAGGCTCTACTCTCCAGAAATGAAATCAAATTGTTGTTTTGCTCTTTGTCAATGATCTTTAAGCCTGTCACTCCACTGTGAAAAGCGTAGCGATGGGAATAATGGTTTAATGTGGTTAAAAGCTGGATGATAAAACGGCAGCACGTTTACCGATGAAATTATCTTGAAGGCTAAAAATGACTGACCACACTGTAACTATAGTTGACCTAAACTAAATCACGGTTTCCATTTCTTCCGACGGTTTAGGGTAAATTTCAGTTTTGTAAACGTTTACCTTTCAGACAGTTGATTTTGATATTTTTACAGCAGAAACTTTCTATTAACAACAGTTACGCTGTTTTAATTTCTATTCACAGCTGATAATTGAAGTGGCATACTAGAAATAAAACCTTAGACGGTAACACTTTACTTGAAGGGGTGTGCATAAGACTAACATGACACATTCATAACCATGACATGACACATGTTATGAATATGAAGGAAGTTGTATGCATGTTTATGACAACTGTCATTAAGTGTCATTCGCTCAGTTATGACATTTTTAATGCAAATATGACGTTGTTTGAAATGTCTTTGTTATGACTCCTTGACATAAACAAATGCATCATAACCTGTCAGTGTCTTTGTCATGACAACTTGACATTACTAAGACAACACAACCTGTCATAAACATGACATAGCAGATTAATTATCAAACTTAAGAAACCACTTAGCTTTATTGGTTAACTTTACATTAAACTGTCATGTGGTTGGTTTTGACATTGGCTGTCATGAAGCCATTATAACTGTTTAATGACAAATTCCATTTGTACCACTGTAGTTGAGGTCAAGAAAAATATTCATGACACAGTTATAATGGCCTTATGACAGCCAATGTCAAAACCAACCACATGACAGTTTAACTTAATTTAATGTCAAGTTGTCATGACAAAGACACTGACAGGTTATGATGTTATGGACATCTTAATGTCATATTTGCATTCAAAATGTCATTATTGAGCGAAAGACACTTAATGACAGTTGTCATAAACATGCATAAACCCTACTTCATATTCATCATGACATATGTCATGGTTATGAAGGTGTCATGCACACCCCTTCAAGTAAAGTGTTACCCACTAGACCGTTTATTATTGCACTAAACTTCCTCTTGATGTTAAGGCGTTACTGAACTTTTCAACAAAATACGGGTCACTTTTTAAATTAACATGTCTGAACGACAAACTCAGACATTGCTTTTTATCGTTTGACGATTGCAGCTGTACATTTTTTTTACATGTGACTTGATTGTTTGCAATATTCCACTCACTGTTTCTAGGAACAAATGATGGGAATTGCATCCATCACGTCCACTGCACTCGAGGAGAGTTTCAGCAGGCAGTTTGAAGTCGGCACAAATGTATTTCATGATTATATGAAGGTTTATTCCAGGCGGATGGTGTTGTAGAGAGTGATCTAAATGTATATGCAAGAAAATGCTCTAGATTCAGATAATCATTAAAGTGGTTATATTGTGCAGGACACACTGATTTTCTCATTTGCTTTGCTCCTGAGCGTGTGCAAGTATAACGTTTCTGCATTAAACTCTAGTGTAAAGTAAATATTCAGTACCACATTAAAGCGCTGCTCTAGTAATATCGTTCTACTTTAATTCATTGAATTTGTTACAAATCTACGGAAGCGTTTTGCAAGCGTATTGCATTCACAAAAAATATACTCTGTTTTTCTCAATTAACGAGTTATCTCAGAATTAAGAGGATTTTTCATGGAAAAAAGTTTTTGCTGTTTTTCTGAATTAACGAGTTAATTATCTCAGAATTATGAGATACATTTTTCTTGAAAAAATGTGTTTCACTCTGTTTTTATGAATTGAGTTACTCATAATTTTAAGATAATTAAGTCATTAATTCAGAAAAACAGAGCAAAAACTTTTTTCCATGAAAAATTATCTCGTAATTCTGAGATAATTGACTCGTTAATTCAGAAAAACAGTAGATTTTTTTTCCTCAAGTGAATGCAATACGCTTCCGTACAAATCTAAGTTGACAGAAGAGCAATAGGTCAACGCAGAATCATTAAAGCCCATATGCAGCTCAATGCTTTTGGTTCTGCTCAAAATATGCCTTCATGAGGGTAACATTGGATTGAATGCTTGAATCAAAAACCGTAATATTTGCATTCATTTTGCGCACTTTCAACTTAAGAACAGAACAAGATAAAATTAGCACAATCAATCTGTTTTTATACATTTTTAAAGATGCATATTTAACTGATCATTCTGGTATCGTTGGCCTTCTTGTCCACGGTTGCTCGGTTTGGTGTAATGTAAGATTATGCTGGCTAGATTTCTTTGGGTGGGACTGTAATATATTAGACTTGTGTCCTGGTGATATTGTACCATTTAGAACCACAAACAATTGTCAAATTAACATTTGTTTGTCTTCTGCAAAGCAAATAACTTCATTACACTTTATTAAACTTAATTTCAATCTACCCTTCATGCAAAAATATTGGACAATGTTGGGTGGGGGTGGAACACATTAAGTAACGTGCATTACATAATCAGATTACTTGATGCAACGAGTAATCTGATTACGTAATGCACGTTACTTGAGTTTTACATAAAACTCATAATGTTAAGAGATCTTTTGTATGCCGTACATCGCTCTAATGAAATATTCAAGTGCTCAGAATATAATATTCTAAATGTCTTTAAAAGAAACTGAAGGTGGATGTTATATAGATAGTGGTTGAATACATTACTACGTTAAACGCTTAGAAAAAAAAAAACCTGCAAGGCCACAAAAAGAGTAATGCGTTGCTTTTAAAAGTACATTTCCCCAATGCTGATTGTGGATATTTTGACACATTAAAGAACAGCCGAAGGGGTTTTGTTAATGTGAAAATGTGATTTGTAACCACCATTTTGATTAGATTTATTCAGTATTTGCTGTAAATTGACTCAAGCACATGATGTGTAGTGTGAAGTGATGCTTTGGATCCTTTTCTAGTCATAAGCACCGACACAAAGCCAGGAGAGAATTAAATGAGGATCTTTTTGCACATAAAAGGGCATCAATGTTCCTCTGAGCGGTTTCACACTTTCCCCATCAGCTCCTTTGCTCTGTTTTTAAAAGTCTTAATTTTGTAATATCTCAATACATAATGAAGACTGTTACAGCTATAAGTTTTGAACATAATATCCCATAAATACTGAAGAAAGGTTGCTGCACGTAAAGCAATGTTTTTGCTCTACATGCACCAAAGCTGCATTTATTTAATCAAAATGACAAGATTCAGCTTTGATCACAGGAATAAATGACAGTTTACAATTTATTCACATAGAATACAGTTAACTTAAATTGTAATAATATTTCAGAATATTTCTTAAATATGTCTAGTTCTTGCAGAATGTTTGATTAAATGTCCGTGAAGGTTTAGAATGAGACGGTGAAGTACAAACTCAGGCCAAACGTCGTTCCGGTGAGAGACTCGTAATGTTTCTGCCTTTCTCAGAGTGAAAAAATAAGTCAAAAACATCACCATAAAAGGGCATGAATATCCATGTTACGCATGACAATCCAAACCCAGAGAACTGTCAGTTTCTAGCTTTCCTTTTGTCTCAAGTAACTTTAAAGTGTGTGAAATCATCTGTAATGAAACAGAGTGATTGCTTCCCTTTCCCCTTTCTCTTGAAAATGAAATTTCTTCCCAAAAATCCAAACTTTGTATATATATTTATATTTTTTTTTCTTCCTAAAAAAAACAAAAACTACAGCTTTAAATAAACATTTGAATATGTGACTATACATTATGAAACTAGAATTATGCAATAAAATACAAACTTGCATAATTTCTTAGTCATATCTTTCCAGCAAGCGCCTCCACGACTTTCTCGATCACGCTGGAGTCCAAGTAAGCGATGATTCCTCCTCGGTTGGCCCACCGCTCCACCCCTTGACTGTGTGTGTGTGGTTGGTGGTATGTGAGTTGAGTGGTGTGACCCGTGAGACACTGGCTCAGATCCGACACGCCTCCACCCAGCGCCCGCAGCACCGCGTGAGGAGCGCACGAGTCCCACTTAAACGTGCTCCCCTCCGACAGCACGTACACGTCCACCAGACCCCGCACCACACACAGGAGCTTGTATCCCGCGCCCGACGCGTACAGCAGCGACCCGTTGGGGAGCGTCGCGAGCGCGCTCGTCACAGCCGGTCTCTCGCTAGAGCTCAGCAGAACCGACAAACACTCGCTCTTCTCGGGATCCGACGGCCGGGTGAACGAGCACACGTTCACATCTCCATACGAGACGCCCCAGATGTGCTGGCCTTTCCATCTACAATCAGGACAAACGTGACATTATGTAATACAGTAACCTATTGGGTCATGATAGCTTCAATCTCTCTTACTGTGTGTTTGGCCCACACTCCCATAGCAGTGGTTAAACAATTTATTTCTTCTTGGTTTTGTGACTTTTTTCACATAAACGTGCATGCAACGTTTTGACGCGTAAATTTGAAGCCTTTCCGAAACACATCTATCTTACATTAGCCGCTTTTCCACTTTTGGGCCAAAACTCTATGCATTAAAAAGTAATGCCTCAGTTTAAATAATTTGCATAATTTATTAAACTGATTAATTAAAGTGAACTGTAGAGAAGTAAGGCAATGTTTTGCAACAAAACAAATTTATATAAAGCAAATTTGTACAGCCTTTCCAAAACGCATCTATAGGTATGGTTTCTTTTGTTCAACCGTTCGGAGATTTCCGGGCCGAGAACGGATCATTATGGTGCTGTGCCGATTGCCGAACCAAGCTCAAGTGGGAATATGACTGGAACCGTTCGGCCAGTCGGTGCAAAAGTAGCTATTGATTGTATCGGGGTTCAAATTGACATGGTTTCCATGAAATTCACCAAAAATCACCGTTTTGTAAAACAGCAAAGAGTCAGGTAAAAACAGAAGACCTTCATTGGAGCTGGTCAAACACTAATACATGCAATACATGAGAAATTATGAAATTTAAGACTCAAGGTTTACTTAAACTTGAAGAATAAATACTTAATTTGAAGAGTTTGGTTCCAAAACGCGATAAACGCCATTTCTAAAAAAAAAATGAGTTACTACAAAAATCAGTATTGTATCTGGTTGGTATTGAAAAGTCGATGTTTAATTTTAAGTAAAATGCGATATCCGCCGTGTTATTGTCATGTTTTCTCCCTTTCTTTCCAAACCGCAACAAACGCCAGTCTCCCTTCTCTGCAGAATGCGATATATCCGCTCTCAACCAATCACAACGCACCATTCCACGCAATGTAAACAGTAACGGCAGCGCCTTAAATACACCCGGCTTCCTAGTTTTTCTTATCTATTTTGTACTTTTCGATAAACAAACAAATAAAAAAATGAATAATTTGGACGGCATTGATGAACCTGTGGTTGTTTCTGCGGTGGGTGAGAAACGTAAGGCATCGAAATCGAGTCATTTACGTGAGAAGATTAAGAAGATGAGGCACTCGGGAGGAGGAAAAATGTTTTCAATCTTCTTTACAGTTCTTAATAAAAATATTATACTAATAAACTTACGTTGTTGTGTATTTTCAACAGTTTCAATATGAAAAAAAAAAAAAAACTTTTATATTGATTCAATGGATTAATTGCATTTAGATAAAAAAAAAAAAGGATTTATTGCATTTTGGGGGAAAAAATAATCCGTTTTTATAATAAATCTTTGAAAATCAAAACCTGGATTTTAATTTTTTTGTTGTTATTATGACCTACAAATGCTATGTGAAAGTTTGAAACAGAAAATAGTGGTTTTCATCTTTCCACTTTCTTGGTAAAGAAAACACACTTTTACTCAAATTAATCTAAATGGATTTATTGCGTTTTGGAACCAAACTCTTCATGTATTTGAGTTTCATAGACAAAAAGTCTGTGAAATGATGTTTTTGGTGGTTTGTTTTTTGGATCTCTCAATTACTACTGTATTTTGTTGCAGCACTGAAAAGAAGTGTGAGAAAACCAATACTTTTAAAGCTTGGGGACCAGATGTAAAGGCAGGATTTACACAAATAATGTTAGATACTATTTATACTTAGTTGTAGCTATTGCACCTCAGTATGGAATAGTAGTGATAACAAAAAAACATCAAGAATGTTTTAATTTCGTGTCTGTGCAGCTGATTTTGAACATACAAATATTCGGGTCAAACTTGTAACACAAAAATAATTTTTGTAGTTCCTCATTTCTCATATTTGATTTTTTTCCCCCCGTCTCTGACAAGCTACAAAAGCGGTTTTCTGTTTTTACATGAATCTTTAGGGAGTTTTGTTGTTGTTTATTTTTGGCGAATTGCTCTTTAAACTGACCCATTGGTTTGCATGTAAAACCGGTCCGGTATCGTCTTAGTTTAACATGGTTGTGTGTATTTCTCCTACGATCTCCTGAGTTTTCTTTTGTGGATTAAATAAAGACCATTTATTTTGGATACTACTTTGTTTCGTCGTGCATTCTCACTGTGACATATATAAAAATAAATAAGTTGTTGAAACTCTTACTCAGTGTAATTTCCCCAATCTCAAATAGTTTGATTAAGACTTAAAATTAACTTGGATTTTTTAACTGCATTTTTGGTGGCCAACTCAATCACTTAAGTGATACATAGAGATATAATTAAGGTATTTATTTGTAATTGTGATATTTACAAGAGTGTAATAAAGCCCTTTAGCTGTGACTACATGTATCTTACCCTTTACCCGCGGAGTCTTTGCGGTTGAATGGCTGGTTTATGACACCCATGACTGGTTGACCAGTGGCTCGTAAATAAACCCCAATCAGAACCAGAGCGCACGGGAGTCCAGAAGGACAAAAGCCTTCATCCGGCTCCTCTTCCTCTTTCCCTTCAATGTACTGACTTGTACCGTCTGTTCAAAGAAAATAACCAAATACATCTGTTGACAACCTGAACAATTCACACACTAAGAAAAACTAAGGCATTAAACTGGTTTGAACTTTGTTTTCCATTCTACAGGTTGAATAGTTTCAAAACAGTGTGTTTCCAGTTTCAGCCACAGTTTCTGTAGTCATGTTTCACATTCACTTTTTTCCACATAGTTTTATCATGAATATCTCCAGTACATGCCTGCAACTAGTTCTGCAACTACTGAGCAATGACACCTGACTGACGGTTGCATAAACATAGCTGCTAAGTTAAAGGGATAGTTCACCCAAAAATGAAATTTAGCCCATGATTTACTCACCCTGAAGCCATCTTAGGTGTAAATGACATTCTTTCAGAGGAATAGAATCAGAGTTGTATTAAAATGTCCTGGCTCTTCCCAGCTTTATAATGGGAGTGAATGGGCACCATTTTTTTGAAGTCCATACAACTTTTGTGTTGCCGGAAACTAGTTTCCGTCTACTAGAAACTAATTATTTTAGTCGATAAAGTTTCAAATATGGATATTTTTCTTACAAGAACGCAACGCTTCGCTTTTATGATGGATAGATGCACTTTTATGATGGATAGATGCACTTTTATGTTGGATAGATGCACTTTTATGATGGGTAGATGCACTTTTATGATGGATAGATGGACTTTTATGATGGGTAGATGCACTTTTATGATGGATAGATGCACTTTTATGATGGATAGATGCACTTTTATGATGGATAGATGCACTTTTATGTTGGATAGATGCACTTTTATGTTGGATAAATGGACTTTTATGATGGATAGATGGACTTGTATGGACTTCAAATTGTGCCCATTCACTCCCATTTTAAAGCTTGGATAACTCGTCTGAAAGAAGAATGTCATTGACACCTAGGATGGCTTCAGGGTGAACTATTCCTTTAAGACTAAAGATTAGATGACTAAATTGTAAGACTAGTCTAAGCAGTTACAGTCCAAGCAGAATACTGTACATGTAAAACTAAATATCTAAGTTAAACAAATTATTTAATTTTATGGACAGAAAATAAATAACACATGCATTACCGATGGGATCGATCCAGATGCCCACGTCGGCTGGGCTGACCGACAGCTGCAGGGATTCAGCGGTTTCGTCCCTGAGCTGAAGGTCCTGATGGATGGCTTTGCTCAGGAGGGACGCGGCGGTTTGATCCCCATCCAGGACTTTAGCCAACAGAGCAGTCGTGTCCTGTTCCCGAGCACAGACCGTCACTGTGACACACTCCCCTGATGGACATACAACCACAATTTATTCGATTAATACATTGACTAGCTCCGAGTTTGAGTGCTCTTTGCCATCACAGAAGCATAGTTACAAATAATAAAAATATTGCTTGAAATCGGCAGTCAAAAACAAAAAATAGCTTGGAATCAGCAGTTAAATATATATATATATATATATATATATATATATATATATATATATATATATATATTTTTTATCTAAAAATTGCTTAGAATCGGCAGTTAAATAAATTAATTAATTAATTAATCTAAAAATAGCTTGGAATCAGCAGTTAAATAATAAAAATATCTAAAAATTGCTTAGAATCGGCAGTTAAATAAATAAATAAATAAATTAAAATCTAAAAATTGCTTGGAATCGGCAGTTAAATAATAAAAATTGCTTGGAATCGACAGTTAAATAAACTTTTGAAACTACATGGAAACATCCTAAACTGTAAATGACCACATAAACTATTTTGCCATTCAAATGAACAAAAACTATTTTTTACAAATGATAAACCTCACGTTTCAGCCTAATAAATGATTATGCATGTTATATAACTGGCAGATGTGCTGAATGAAAATGCAAATTCACTCTCTAAAAGTAGGTGGCACTTATGGAAAAGTAGAAATATGTAAAATTCACTTATGGAAAAATGACCGCAGTTACTCCTGTACACAAAGCATCTCTGCGCTACTTTATTATGCATCACACAGTGAGAAGATGAAAAGAAAAAGCAATTGGATTTTTTCTGAACATTCCCAGATATACATTCATATAACCCCTCATAAAAAAAACTCATTAGATAATATAAACGGCCTATTTCAATGTCAGAATGACAAATTTCACAGAAAGGTGACGAGTTGGCAGGTGTAAAAAGACAGTGGAAGACAATGACACGGCATCTTGTGAACACCTCAAAACAGACATTTGCATTACTATCTCATGCTAAATATTCTTTAGGTCCTCCAATATCCTGATCACATACTCCATAATGATATCTATGATTTCACAACCATTTGCCTACAAGGTGCTGCGGCCACAACCTCCCCACTGGCTTTATCCCATCTGATTTTAAAATGGTTTGCATAACCCCAAATCAAATCCTGGCATACACACCCCCATGAACCAGGCTAAAAACTGTGATCGGAAACACATTTGCTTGAGTTTGGTGTAAACAGTGCCTGTGACAGCACTTACAAAGGTGTTTTTTTTCTGCATCATGCGTCTTAACAGGGCGTCCCACAGGGCTCTGTACTGGGCCAATCCCATAATGAATGCTTGGATCCTTTATGAAATTATATAGTCTTATACCACTGCTACAAGGACAGCACACCTCCTCATACCGTACTTCAACTCTAAATTTAACCCGTTTTAACGTTCGCATAATTTTATCTGATTCTACTTTTCCGACTTTTAAACAACTTCTGTTCTGCATGCAAATATTTATTTATATTATCACACAATCCACAATATGCCAGCTTTCCATATACCAGTTGAGTTAAATTAGCTATGAAATCAAAATGGACAATTCTTGTTTTTTTATGGAATATTGCAGCATTTATTGTAAATTATTTATTTGCGCACATAAACGCACGTGCCTTGTAACTTTAATCACTTTATTTTTCAGTTCTGTTTCCAATGTACATACTATGTACTTATTATAGTAGTTACAATAACTGGGTAATAAAGTGCAACCTTTTCAGTGACATCTCTTTTCTTCTCTGATCACATGTTTACAGTGTATGGTGTTTACTGGCGCCAGCCCAGGGCGAGGCAAACTGTCAATCCACCAACAAAAACCATCCAACCAAGTCCCTATGGACCGAGAGTTTCGAGAACTTAAGAGTTTTCTGTTAAAACGGTGTCGTGTTAGCGGTCCTAACCATTAGTTATTAATATCTAAGTTAATAACTAATGATTGTTGCGACGGAAGTGAATCAATTAAAACTAACGTTAGCTGGGAAATAACTTTATTCTAGAGCTGGCATAAAGCCAAAACAATCTCTGTTACTTTAATTTCCTATTATCACTGTAAAGCAGCTTTGGAACAATCTACATTGTTAAAAGCGCTATATAAATGAAGATGACTTGACAAAACCAAGCCACCCCCTAACCCCCCCACACATTTGTTCTTTTCCCAGAAGCCGTTCCACTCGGATACACGTTACAGTAGGGAAGAAATGACCATCGCATGTCTTCCGTTTCATGCTGACTAAAAGAGTCAAAGATTAAATGCCACATGAGTGGTGAATGCTGGCATTTGAATATAATTGCATAGTGAAATACTTTAAAATGCAGCACAATACAAAACAATGACAGGGTAACTCACCGAGCCCATTCTCAAACTTGTTTGACTCCTCCCCATGAATAAAGCCAGTCAATTCTGGAAACTATAAGTATAAAGCAAGAATGGAGAATGTTTAGCCCTCAACACAAACTGATCAGTTTGACTAAAATGAATTTTGATCTCAGTGAAAGCTTTATTTTTAAGAACCTGGGCACAGACATCATGGCGAATCATTTCCTGTATCACCACATCAGCAAGCGTCTTGAAGTCCTGGACGAATTTCTTGTTTTTGTCAGCTCCCGTCTTTTCCTGGACCAGGAGCTCGAAAAGAGTCGCTTCTTGACGACAGACGCGTGCCACATTTGCGGCTTTTTCTGCCACGCTCAGGAGCGCCCGCAGCAACTCTGCCATTACGGAGACCTGTGAATCACACATACATTAGATCATCTGCTGTATAGATCTCATAGTCATAAGTCATAATGATGCTGTTCAACCCGTTTTGGCATAAACATTAGAATGCACATTCCATGAATGGTTGTAATTTTAAGAATGCTTTGGAAAAGAATGTAAGATTGGTCTCGTTTTAAAGAAGACATTTGGCAGATTTGTGTAGACGTGAAATAAATTAAGAAAGTGAAACAAAGTTTGAGTTTATGAAAATGTACAATGTAAAAATGTAGTTATTCATATATTTTCAAAACATGTTGTACTGAAAATCTGAACAAGTGGTGTTCCAAATTTTAGGTTGATAATATGGCAGAAAATTAGCTTTCAGTAAGATTTTTTTTTTTTTTTAAGAATGTCAGTTTCAACACTAAATAGGTCAAGAGAAAACCAGGGCAAGCTTCAAAAATATTATCAACCTAAAAATGAAGTCCAACTGGGACGAAAAGTTAAAGGTCATGACGAACACATGAGGACAATGACAGACTCTTTGTGCAAAACAAATCACAGGAAATGCCTCACAGATGTCGAACACATGAGTTTACTGAGTGCCAAGCCTATATAGTTGCCAAGAGATTAGAAATGCCATCATAACACCAAAGACAACAGACAAATTTAATGTAAAGTGAATTTAAACAGTGAGTGTATTGTATGAATGTACAAATGCATGCTGCTTGTTCAACTTTGGACTCAAATATTGGGAATGTTGCAAATAAATGCAAATAGACATGCAAATGTATGACATCAATACATGGTGAAAATGATATTAGGATATACTTAAAACGATATTTTGATGATTAACGTTACTTTGAAAAGCAATTCACAGCTATGGCGAACGTCTATAGACATTTTTCTGAATGCTACACTGTTTACATCACCTTTACAGACACGCAAAATAATAAAAACACATTAGCACGTATACATGAAGCACAGTCTCTCTCTCACACACACACACACACACACACACACACACACACGTATAGAATCACTTGTATTTGTATTATTGATTTGTATTATTATTATTATTGGACTTGTATTATTACTGGATATACCTAACATTTACAAATAAAGTAAACAAACACATAATAATTGCAGCTCATACCGTTAAAATGAATCCGCAGTGTTGTCCTCGAGTTGAAGTCGCGCGCTTCCTATATGTTACTGAATCTGATCCTGTGTCTGAGGGCGCGCGCACACATCATCTCAGAAGCGTGACCTGCGGATGCAAGATAACGGAAACGCCTTGGAAATGAGCGCATTTCCCCGCCTTTCCACTGCACACGTCATTCGCATACGATTGTCGCATTCGCCCCCTAGCGGCAGTCGCACGGAACTTTGAAATTGGTCGTGAAGCAACCGTTACAATGAATGATTTTAATGTATGTAATGCATGCATGAATATATCCACACAAAACGAATGACCCTCAATACATCTGAAATAAAAATACAGTCGATTTTATAGAGCCAATCAATACAAATATATTATATAATATAAAATAATTATTTCTGCCATAATTATTAATAACCCCCATTTTACAGAAATATAGTTTACAGAATAACGTTAAAGTGTTAAAATGTTGGTAATTCTAGCTTCGCGCTCAAAGTTTTGATTAGAATACATCACATCCGGTCGACTGGTCGCATTCGGTCCAGCCGCAGAAGTTCAGATAGGCTATGTCAACAAATCAGATCCGAAATTTCTGCTTACGCATATGATCAGAACAGAGCCGTTAAATATAGAAGTATATTCTATAGAAGTGTCATAACTCTGTATTTCAATGGCCCTGGACCGGAACTCCACGCAGCTCCCGTACTAACTCTCCACTGGAAATGAATGACTTCCGGTCCGACGGCTGTCGTGTCAGTGCCAAAGGGTCAGTGCAGGAGGAGGAGGAGTTCATCAACACCGCCCTCTGCAGGAGACGAACATGCATTTCATTCTGATAAACTCCACTGGAACAACCACAGGGACGTGCAGAGATCAGACAAGACATTTTTGTTTTTTATTGGTCGCACAGTTTCTCAATATTTGTAGTATTACTCGCCGTGTAGATGTTCTGGGTATTGTTGTAGCTGAACACACTTAATAGTCAACTTGGCGGATGACACCTGTCTGTTTTTAAAAGATGAGAAACGGGTTCCTGTTATTTTGAATGCTTTAAATCATTTTCTAATGGTCTCACAGTCAATCGAAATAAAAGTGACATTATACCCGTTCACAGTCTTGAAAAAGGTCATATAGAAGGTCAAAAGTTCTGTTATATATTTAGGCATTTTAATAAGTAAATCACCCACGGATAGAATTTTAGATAATTTTTCACAACGGACAGCATTTTTTAATTATGTTTTCAATTGCTGGTCACAAAGAAATGTAACTCTATGGTCGTGTCTTGATATCTAAAGCTGAAGACATTTCTAGGATTGTTTACCCAGCCTTGTCCTTATCAACCCGAAAACCTGCTCATCTATCGACTCATACTATTTAAATTCTTGTGGAAAAATAAACCTGAATATTTTAAAAGGAAGACTGTGATAAAAAATACTTTGGAGGGAGGTGATAATGCTTTGGACTTCAGTACTTTCAATCAGGTTTTATCCAGGTTTTATCGTAGTTTTTGTCCAACTCCAATGACTTCACTTGGACAAAAACTACGATAAAACCTGTTGGAAAGCATCTTTTGCAGCGATTTTTGTGTGAGAATATCAGTGAACACCCCAGACCACTCGGTGAGTTTCACGTCTTTGTAAACTAAAGTTTAATGCGTTTTATGAAGGATTGTTCTAGTGCACCTATGAAAATGTCTCAAATGTGTTTTAACTTAATAAGGGGATAGAAATAGACAACATAAGGAGAACAGTAAACAATGTTTTTAAATATTTCTGCCTCAAAGTGTTTTTAATAATTATGTATTGATAGTACTTCTTTAGTTTAAACTGTAGGCATGTCACGGTATCAAATTTTCATTTAAATAATAATTGCTGAAGGGATTTACCATGGTACGCTCTCAGAAAAAAAAGGTACAAAAGCTGTCACTGGGGCAGTTCCCTTTCAAAAGATACATTTTTAGTACATATTTGCATATTAGTACATTAAAGGTATATATTGGTAGCAAAAGTGTACATTTTAGTACTTAATGGTACATATTAGAACATTTTTAAACGTCCAAGTGACAGCTTTTGTACCTTTTTTTCTGAGAGTGTTTATATGGTAGGCCTATCATGTATTGTGTTGTCCTCCTTGGTTTAATAACATTAACAATAAAAATAACTCTGAACTTTTAAATATACAATAAAACAATGCACACACACAAAATTATAAAGCAAAACAAATGTTTAAAACAGATTAAAGTGCAAAAGAACTATTAAGAACAATAGGTAACACTTTACAATAAGGTCCCATTAGTTAACGTTATTTAGTGAATTAAGTAGGCTAACATTAACTAACAATGAGCGATAGCTACATTAAGATACAGTAAAATACATGTTAAAAATACTAATGTTCATTGTTAGTTGATGTTAGCTGACAATCAGCGCCATCTGCTGTCAGAGAGTGAATGTGCATCTTCATTCACTCGCTCCGTGTTATTTATTCAATAAAATAATCGCCTTTAAAGTTGAATCATCATATTAGGCTGTATCGCTGTTTATCTACTATTCAACGACTTCTGTGAATCTCTGAAACCGAATCTCAGCGGCCACAACGACGGCATATTTATGATGGCTTCCCACAAAAGTATACTTTGTACTATAGGCCTACTATTACTGTCTACAGTAGGCCTATACTTACAATTCCAGTCGTTTTTTCCCGATCAGAATAATTTTTTTCTTTTGCTCTGTTAAAAGCTCCGGAACTGTAAAAACTTTCTGCTGCGTGTGATTTAGATTAAAAAAAAACTGCCAAAACAATATCGGTCACTTGATTAAAATATAATATGATACAATAGCCTATACATTTATTTATTATTGCTGTCTTTAAAAAAATAATAAGTTTGCTTAATATTTTTGAGGAAACTGTGATATAGGATACGTTTAGGGGAGTAAGATTTAAAAAAGAAAGAAAGAAGGGAATCAATAATATTGTATTAAATTGATTAAAGTGACAGTAAATCCATTTATAATGTTACAACATCTTTATATTTTAAATATATTCTTTCAATTCATCATAAAATCCTGAAAAAAATTAACCATGGTGTCCACAACAATATTAAGCGGCAGAAACGTTTTCAGCATTGATAATAAAATAACAATTGTTAATAACTGCTTTAGAGCAGCAAATCAGCATATTAGAGTGATTTCTGAAGGATTGAAGACTGGGGTAACCTTTTTCCATCATAGAAGAATATTAAATAAAAGAAAAACCATAGCCCCTTAATTTTTATTTATTTTTTATTTTTATTTACTTTTTGTGTATTTGTTCTTTCATGCACATGCTCTGTATGTTCTAATGTTAAGATTTAATAATATTGCCATATTGTTTGTACATGAATAATTGTTCAATAAAAAATGAATAAAATAAAATAAAAATAAAAACAAGTTTGTATTTCGCTCCAGTTCGGTTGATGGCGGTAATGCACCAAACAGCCACTGTCAACAGCCAATACCACTCAAGAAGAAGAACCAAACTGTGGCAGATCTCAGGTCAGCCGCTGAGCCACAATTATCCTGTGTGCACGTCATCAGTTCATCTTCGCGTGTGTGTCGGTGTGTGTGCGGTGCGTTTAAAGAAAACGGTATGTATGTTTTCCGAAGTGTGATGCTGTGCGATTATTATACACACAATGTTGGATTTTATTGTTCGCTTGTGTTTTTGTAAAAAGAAATCCTTGTGTACCCGGCATATGGAGATCTATTCCAACTATCCAAGTTTGCAGTGAAATATTATTGTATGAAATAACCTGTATTTATTTGACATTTTTATTGATTTGTTTTCTTAGGTGGGGATGGAAAGCCATTTTCACGTGATTATCTTCTGTGCGTTGATCTCTTTGCACCTAATGTTGGTCCAAGGAGCCAGACAAGACATCAAATGTGGAGGTATTTCTTTCCACCTTCTTCGACCTTTGCATGAGCACATTAATATTTTCTGATACATAGACAGCCATTGTGGGTTGATTGCAATAAAACTTGCTCTGTTACATACCTTAATAATTGCATCTTTGAAATGTTTTAAGGATTATTTCTGAAATGCATCATGCTTATTTCCCCCCAGCATGCAGGGCATTAGTTGATGAGATGGACTGGGCCATATCACAAGTAGATCCCAGGAAAATGATCCAGACTGGATCATTTAGGATTAATCCTGATGGCAGTCAGTCAGTAAGAGAGGTGACATATTTTTGTTTCATAACAACCCTGGCTCTGAGTTTTTTTTTTTTTACACCAACTTTGAGATCTTCATGTATTTGTTTTAATGTCCTCAGGTTCCCTTTGCTCGCTCTGAAGGTCATCTTCTTGAACTGATGGAAGAGGTTTGTGAGAAGATGAATGATTACGGCGAACATGTTGACCCTGCCACCAATCGAAAGACATACGTGAGACACGCGTCCCGTGACGGCACTGCCATGGACCTTTCTGATGTGGCCTTTGACTCCAGAGTCATCTCCAGTTTAAAGTTTGCTGTGAGATCCATTCTTTCATTTATTCACGCGTTCATTTTTAGGTAAAGACTAGACAAACCTTAAAGGGATAGTACACCCCAAAAATGTTAATTATCCCACAATGAACTCACCCTAAAGCCATCCTCGATGTTTATGACTTTCTTCTTTCAGCCAAACACAGTCAGAGTTATGTTAAAAAAAAAAATCCTGGCTCTTCCAAGCTTTATAATGGGAGTGAATGGTACCTTAGATTTTGAAGCCCAAAAAAGCACATTCATCCATGATAAAAGTAATCTATACGACTCCGTGGGGTTAATAAAGGCCTTCTGAAGCAAAGTGATGCGTTTGTGTAAGAAAAATATACATATTTATAACTTAATAGGGGTGTAACGGTTTACAAAATTCACGGTTCGGTACATTTTCGATACAGCAAAAAGAAAGAAATGCCAGAGAAATTTCCTATTTATTCAAAGAAATTTAAAAAAAAAATAAGTTTGAGTTTTCCTACATCTTGAAACGTTCAGGTTTATAAATGGGGGTAATCTTTGAAGGATGAACAAATAATGTTTTGGTCATCACATTAAAAATAACATTTAAATATAGGCCTATATATAATATTTATATAATATTTGAGTTTTGAAGTGCTGGAAAAAGATGTGTGAAGTTCTTGAAAGCATTTCACTATTCCAGCCAAACTTCCATGGTTACAGTTAGTGTTACTATATTAAATCCATGGTGAATGTTGCTGATCTGTGGACTTAAAGGCTATAACTAGTTCATTCACGGCACAATGTTTCTCCTGGTTCCCACGAGAGACGAGAGATCTACGGTTAATAACGGAGAAATTTGAATGCTTCTCACTAGATCTCGCAGCGATGTTATTACTTCAGTGGCGAATTCAAATGTTAACTTCACTGGATCTCTTAGCGCTGTGTTGTAACAGTGTCGCTTGATCAAGATCGGCTCGCGCTGCACAGATGTTGCTGGTCCGAACTGATAAACGGTCCGTGAAACACAATATAATGAGAAGCGCAGTTTCGTTCCGCTTTCATTACGCTTGCCATTTGATGTTGCGCAACGTTGTGGTGGTCGCGCCAGCGCGGATTTTGTCGGCAGGAAAAATGGTCCAAGGAATCGTTCGGTTTGTATGCGTACCGAACCGGAAGCCTCGTACCGAAACGGTTCAATACGAATACATGTACCGTTACACCCCTATAACTTAATAAACTATAATCACTGGCTTCTGGTAACGTACACAAGTCCAGTTCCGGCGGATGAGTGACCTCTGACCCGACTCGTGTACGGCCGTTGCCGGAAGCCAGTGATTATAGTTTATGAAGTTATAAATATGGATATTTTTCTTACACAAACGCATCGCTTCAATTCAGAAGGCCTTTAATAACCACTGGAGTCGTATGGATTACTTTTATCATGGATGAATGCGCTTTTTTGGGCTTCAAAATCTAAGGCACCATTCACTCTCATTATAAAGCTAGGAAGAGCCAGGATATTTTTTAACATAACTCTGACTGTGTTTGGCTGAAAGAAGAAACTCATATACTGTACATCTGGGGTGGCTTGAGGTTGAGTAAATTATGGGATCATTTTCATTCTTGGGTGAACTAACCCTTTAAACTACAAATTATTTTGATATTTAGTGCAAATAGGATGCACTTTTCTGTTGATTGATGCATTTCCTTATCAGTTTTAGAAACGTCTCTCATGTTTCTTCACAGTGTGAGACGATCGTTGAGCAGCATGAGGACGAACTTATTGAATTCTTTTCTCATGAGATAGACAACGTTAAAGACAAGCTCTGCAGTAAGAGGACAGGTACGGCTGACAATATGCATACATGATTCAGTATTCTTTTATTTCAAACCTTTATATGAAATTCACACATCTGTCTTAAGCTATTGCATTACAACATAGTCCTATAACTTACCCACCCCACCCCACATGCATCTCTTTTACCGGATTCCTGTGACAACATCTATTTTCAAGCTAATTTAAAGGGATAGTTCACCCAAAAATGAAAATTCTGCCAGGGATTACTCGCCCTCATGTCGTTCCAAACCCACAAGACTATCGGTCGTCTTTTTAATGAAATTTAAGCGATTTCTGTCCCTTCACCTAAAACTATAACGCAGGGCTGTAGTACTCGATCCGGACTCGAGACCGTTTTTCTATGGTCTCGGACTCGCTGGTATTCGGACTCGGACTTGTCTCGGTCTCGGCCACTGGTCTTGCCAAATATGGCTTTTGGTCTCGACCGAGGTGTCTTTTTTATGTTCCCAGTAACGTATTATTGTAGTATGCACCCGCAGACTTCCACAGAAACCTCCGCAGATTACCGCAGATTGTAGTGCCCTTCATTGACATGTACGACCTGCGCGTGTGTGATTTCTTTTCTACTATTGCTACTGCAATACCGGCGCATAGCTGAAATAACAGATCTGTCTATTCACTGCCGTAATATGAAATTGCTATATGGACTAGTCACTGTGAATATTAAAAACTGCTATCAAATCTGATTGTTCAGCGAGTCTCTGCAAGTGAGTGCCGCAGGTTCGTGTACTACACATACTCAAGTACACGTTTATCTTCAGCATTTCATCGTCAGATACACTCAGAAACCCGTCAAAATAAAAGTTCGGTTTAACGTGAAGAAATTACCACAGATATATTTTACTGGAGTGAAGCTATATTGTCATTTAGTTGCTCAAATACTCAGTAGGCTACTAGTACCTAGCAGTGGTAATAGTAGTGGGTTGGTGTTTGTATCAGTTCTAACACTGCTATTATGAGGTATCACCATATCTCATCATTCTTTTGTCTTTAGATTAGAAGATTATATGATATCAAGGGGAATGTCTATACTTAAAAATCCTGGGTGTTGTGACACTGTTTTTGCTTTTAGATCAACAAATAATACCCCAAAATGATTGTCATTTAATGTCAAGACTTTTTTCCTGTCCTGGACTCGGTCTTGACTCGGACTCAAACCTTTTTGGACTCGGTCTTGTCTTGGACTCTACTAGTCCTAGTCCTGGTCTTGGTCTTGGACTCGACAAAGGTGGTCTTGACTACAGCCCTACTATAACGCTTCGTAAAGAGAATAAAACCTCATTTATTATAAATTAAATAAATCCATATGAATCAAGTGGTTTAATCCAAGTCTTCTGAAGAGACTCGATCACTTTATATGAAGAACCGATTTAGGGTACGTTTACATGATAACGATGCACTATAAATGGAAAAGTTGTACAGACAACGTTGTCAAAACGATTCCCGTACACACAGATTCGTGAAAACCACTGAAACGCTGTATTCGCAGTAGTTGGCGATGTGACTTTGAAACTACGCATCTTTGTAGTTTACACGGAGACGATAACGGTCTTGTTTTCAAAAACTTGCACTTTGAAACTCGTTTTTTTAATACCTGAACCCGAAACCTGAAATTAGAGATCCTTGATGACATACGCGGCCGGCAAACCTCCGGAGGACACAGAGATTGATCAGCGAACATGAACCGAAGTTCATTCTCATGTTACGCAGCACGTTTGAGCTTCTGTTCATGTTCGCTGATCAATGTTTATATGTGAATAAGAGCCTAAATTAAATCTGTTCATCATATAAAGCGAGTGTGTCTCTTCAGAAGACTTGAATTAAAACTGCTCGATTCATATGGATTTCTTATATGATCTCTTTATGAACGTTTTGGGGGAATAGACTATCAATGGAGGTGCAGAATATCTTTATTTGTGTTCGACGAATGGGTTTGGAATGAAATGAGGGTTAGTAAATAATGACAGAATTGAATGTTTAGTTAAATTATCCCTTTTAATAAAATGTATAATAAAATCTTGATCATCCCGTATCAACAATACAATTTTTTATTTTTTTAAGCCATTTTATTTTTCATTATACATATTGCACGTATGTGATAGTTTTTTGTAACTCTTCCCACAGATCTTTGTGACCACGCTCTGGAGATACCACACGACGAGTTATGAGCCGAGCAGCTTTACCAGTGTGTTCACCTGATAACCTTCAGTTAACACACTGATTCTCTTACTTGTTGAGGACACTGAACATGCTGAGATCTACATTATGTGATGTACTTGACCCTATGGGTTAACTGTTGACCTGTTCAACTGTATTAATGGCGTTACCATCAAAACTGTTCATTGTCATTTATTAAAGCTGACGTTCTACAGCTAAAATGAGATCTCTTTACGAGTCTCTCCAATGGTATACTTTTATATTTAACACTATTTTGATGCACTTAGTTTTTAGTTTAGAAGATAATTTGCAGTATATTTATTATAAGCACAGATTGAGGGCTGCTGGAGTGGTGTTTCTCTCTTCAGGTCACGAATCTGAGCAGATTATTAGTTATTAAGTCTTAAACTATTAGGCTGTCATCACTTTATATGGAGAAATATTATGCAGTTTACCATCTTTTGTGTTTTTATTTGTTTTCTACCCAAATATAATTTGATTGGTAGTTTCTTCTGTATTTATCAACATTTGTTGTTTGTATCCAGTATCCATTCTCCTATATGGATGCCACCATGTTATATATATATATTTTTTTTAATAATTCAGAAATCCATATGGTCACACGTGAATAATTAGAACAATCTTGTTTTTTTAAGCTCCCAATTTATTGTTTCACTAGTATGGAGCCATGGTGGAGCCAAGAGAGAACATGTGCATATTTTCTTAAAGCTTCGGGAGGTTTTAATCACAATGTGTTTTGCAACCGTGGAACTTGAGCTGAATTTTGCTACGTTTGTAGGGGTGAAACTTCCAGCATTAAGATGTACGACACAAGAACGACAAAGAAATATACAACTGGACTAAATATACAACTGCTACTAAATGTGGTCCTACCTCAGGAGGGTGAAAAATTAAAAATGTATTTTACAATATCTTTTATAGTCATTTATTGGTGAGTGTCAAAATACTAATATCAATAAATCAAATCATTGCAGGAAAATTTGTGCTTGTAAATCAGCTTCCATGTTTTTGTTTTGTTTTTTATTTTAATCATTTATTGTTTAAGGACAGTGCACATTGATTAACATTTCTGTAAATGTGCCAATATCGGCAAATAGCCTTATTTCCAACTGTAGTCCTTTATCCAGATGTTAAAGGGGTGATGAACTGAGAAATCAAATTTCGCTTGAGCTTTTGACATCTAAGAGGTCATCATATTATAAGAATATCCTGTAAGTTTCAGAACTGAAAACGTCCATGTTAGTCCAATAAAAGCTTTTATTGACACCAGGCTCAGCAAACCGAGCGTTTTTGAGCTAGGCTCAAAACTAGGGTAGAAAATAGCCTATTACTTATTCATTTTGATGTTTTTGAATGTAAAAACCAAGCGAACGTCATAACCTCAGACAACAATATATATATTTTTTAAAAGCCAGTCCATGACCCCTTTAAAAGGACCATAACCATTAACATTTACAAACATAAATACAGAAAAAAACTGTACAGACAAAAAGTTAATAAAAGAAAAGATAGGAAAGACCTTCTGGGGGCGGGTATCATACATGGAAAAAGATAAAAAAAATAGTACTAATACTTTTAAATTACTGCAGTAAATGAATTAAAAATGTTCACATTTCTAAAGGCCAAGCCTTTAAACGGCGAGTAAAGATTTGTATTTCAATTGACATGAATTGAGGTTCTTTACACACACAAAAAAAAAGCCATTTAGTTCAGCCATGTATCTTTTTATAAACTGAACTTCAACAAAACAGAGATGGTCAAAGTACAGTAAAAGTATACAGCCAGAAGTATGCGAATCATAATGTACAGTTCTCCATCCACGGTAATGTTGGCAAAGTAAAAATAGGTTATCTTTGTTTAGAAATCCATTATGTTTTATGTTTTATCTTGAAAATGTGACATCAAGGGACCTCACGTGATGTAATACCTGTGTTCTGGCGTAGGTGGCGCTGTAAACCAGCAGCTTCATGTTACAGCGCAGTTTGACGAGTGGATCCGCTCACTGTTCGCCGTTCAAAGCAAACTTTATTTCCTTCATACACGTATTACTGTATTATCAGATTCCTAATGAATAAACTCCGACCTGACTAATCTGAGGAGATGGGATTATTAAACATAGAAGAGCAGGTAAGTGTTTTTCGCTTTAGTTTTCTTCAGAAGCATGGTCAGAAGTCAGGACATGTTTAGTTTGTTCTGTGGCATTGTTTCAGCTTGATTTTTAATAAACTTACTCTGGTGATAAAGACAACTAGATAAAAACTGTCTCTGTAAAACTAGTTATATCAATCTGTTCTCCTAATAGTGGACTTTTACGCTGTCGAGTGAAAACACATGACGTCAACAGTATGATCTGCTATAATTTAGCCAAAAGCCTCTTCTCTATATTCATAGTCGTGGCCAAAATATTGACCTTTTATTTTATTTTATTTTATTTTTATATATAATCCACAATTTTCTTAAAAATACGTTGGATTTAAACCAATCCAATCCAATAATGATGTGTACTACAGATAAATACTCCAGTAGGAATTGTCAATTTCATGGTGACTTTAAAAATGACAATAAAACTGACTTTGAATATGAAAAAGATGACGCTAAACCATTTGGACACTTTTCACAAACCCTGTATTCATAAATAATTTCCTCTGCAAACTTCACTGATCCTTCTAATCCGTGTCTCTCTATAGTCGCTCCTGGTCCAGGCAGTGTTCAGCCAGAATGCTGAAATGGTGGAATTTTTGTTGGAACAAATGGAAGAAGTGGATGAACTGGTATATGGTTTTGTCTTATGATATTTGAAGAGACATCCTGATTCTGACAAATTATGTTACTCCTTTTACATGTTCGTTAGAATGCATAATAATTGCACATACCTGATGACTAGAATGCTGAAATATTGCATATTAAAATTATAGAATGAGCACACATTTTTCTTGGCAAAAAAACTATTTGTTGTTTCAGGACCAAGAGTGCCGCACCGCCCTTCATGCTGCAGCGTATGTGGGTGGAGTTCATATCATGGAGATCCTCATCAGTTCAGGTGCAAATCAGCATATTAAAATGATTTCTGAAGGATCATGTGACACTGAAGACTAGAGTAATAATGCAAAAAAATTCAGCTTTGATCACAGGAATAAATATTACAATATAGTCACATAGAAAACTTTTCTTTTAAAGTCCCCCTGTAGTCAATAATTTATCCCTTAAAACTAACCGTTGATCACCAAAATGACATATTTAAATGTTTTTTCTTTAAAAGAAAATCTTCATGCCTTAAAATAGCTTGAATGTAACTCTAAACCCTTTGCCGCATTTAGTATATGCAGTTCTATGAATGTGCAAATGAGCCCCGCCTCCACTCACTCACTCAGCTCAGAGATCCACTGGTTGACGATCACACGTTGATCTGATTGGTTACAAGGTAGTTTGTGACGTCAGAAACACCAGCGATTTCAAACCGTGTTTTTGAGACTGTCTTTGGTTCACTGCAGTTTTAAGGAGAAAATACTCAGCAATGCTGTCGACTTATGCTGGGTACACACCAAAAGATTTTTTACATCTTATAAGATTTTCAAAATGTGAAAGACCACACACATGAGGAGAAAAAATCCTAAATTTAACCGTTTTGCTCCTATAGTGTGTGGTGTGCCATGATGTCACCACACACGAACAGATTTTCAACCAGATTCTCGACTGTGAACACAGGAAATCTCGCAAAATCTTGTGAGACATCAGAATAATCAAGGCAGACCATGACCACAAATTAACCATAGTTTTGCAAAAAAAAAAAATTCTAACTATAGTATTTATTTGGTTATACAAATGTTCAATACGTCTATAATAAAAACATGGTTAATTTTCCGTCTCTCTCTCTAATATTGCAGAAGCTATTTCTGACCAACTCTTCTCCTTGTCCAATCTATTATTGTAGGTTTTACACCACACGTTGTACAAACATTTGTGCTGTTGCCACAAATCAACAAGCTGATCCTCCATCTCTGCTGTCCACATCAATTTCACTTTGTGCTGCGCCATGACTGCATTTGTTATGCTTCCGTCTTCCGTCATCTCGCTTTCTGATTGGATATTGTTTCGTTTCACGTGATAATCTCCAGAGCGAGCGCGCGTTTGTCCTCGGGGTTCCCCCCCACACATCAGGATTTCCGATCGTAAATATTCAACATGTTGAATATTTACGATTCGCAATCGGGGCGCCTCCGACGTTCTTCCGAGCAGGTTCGGACACTCTTAACACATCTCACACCAAGGGAATATCTGATAAGATAATCTGTAGAACCATCAAGATAATCGGGACATAGCTAGGATTGTCGGAAGGGGGGAAATCGGCCCAAAATCAGCCCGATTATCTTTTGGTGTGTACCCAACATTATGAATTTACACATGGTTTGTCTTAAAGGGGTCATATAATGGTACATGCACTTTTTCAAGTTGATTGTACTGAAATGTGTGTTGGCAGTGCCTGTACACAACCATCATATAATGATAAAAATCCATCCAGTGTTTTTGTTTTAATCTCCTTATATGTTTTCCCCTGCCTCAAATCGAGCCGTTCGACCGTGTGACGTCACACGCTCAGAAGCCCCTCCCACGATTGTTGATTGACAGCAGCGTTTCAACACAGACCCGCCCTCGCTCGTGAGCCAGCTGTCAATCATAGTCTGCGCGGACCGGCGCGGTCATTGTTGATATGCTGGAGCACTGTCTATGAGCAGAATGGCGTCTAAGCGATTGTGGTGTTCTGTTCTTGGGTGTAATAACGAACACAGTCATTTTAATGTTCCTAAATCCGAACCGCTGAAGACGCAGTGGCTGAGTTTGTTTTCGAAGGGAATATTCCCCACGAGCAACGTCAATGCTTTCATGTTTGCGCGAATCATTTCTCACCAGACTGCTTTATAAACGAGGGTCAGTATAAAGCTGGTTTTGCTAAGAAGCTGCTCCTGAATAAAGGACCGGTACCAGATATTCGTGTTCCTGCTGAACCTCTAGAACAACTGAAGTGAGTGTAACGTTTTATTAAACTTTATATTAATATTTATATCTTTGCAAATCGCTTCACAATGAATGCGTCTAAGGTTTACACTCAGGGTACATTACGGCATGTTTTCTATGTATGACGTTCTCAATATAATTCATAATCCCACGTCTATAATGAACAACGCGTTATGGTTATTGTGTTATTGTGTTACAAACGGTGTACGCACAGAACAGAGAGGCGGAGTCAGCAAAGCTCATTATCATTTAAAGTCATATGCACTGAAACGGCGTGCTGAAAACAGAGCTGTTTTTGACCAGGTAAAATAAGTGTTTTCTTACAATACTAATGAGAATTTTTAATTAAAGTATATTACAAACTTTTAATTTAGACCCTAAAGAATCATATTAGCTTGTACAAAAATGGCATTATATGACCCCTTTAATGCATATTAAAAACACCACATACACATATAAACGATAATAAAAGCTTGATTTTCACCACAGGGGGACTTTAAAATTGTAATAATATTTAAAAAATATTACTGTAGTTTGAAGGCTTGGTGAGGATAAGACACTTTTTGACCGGTGGTGTATACATTGTAATTGTTAAATTAATTTTAACATTCATTTAGAACATGTTGTCTTTCTGTTTTCGTATTTGATGGCCTGTGATCTTGTGTTTTAGGTGCTAATGTTAACGCTAAAGACCAGGAGTGGTTGACTCCTCTGCATCGGGCCGCTGCCTCACAGAACGAAGTATGAGAGGACTTTAAAACATCATTTTGCTGTTTATTGTGTCGTCTTTTCTCATGTTGTGATGCTGTGATGCAGGGCTCTGTTGTGCTTCTGCTGAGGAAGGGAGCAGAGGTGAACACACAGGACAGGTTCTGTCAGACGCCACTACATGTAGCTGCAGCCAACAGAGCCACGGAGTGTGTGGATGCCCTGCTTCCCTACATGAGCTGCATGAATGTAGCCGATCGGTTTGGGAGAACGGCTTTACATCACGCCGTCCACAGTGGACATGCAGAGGTATGGCAAGAGCTGACACTCAATCTCGAGGACGATACATTGAGGATTTATCTAAACACTATGGCTACGTCTACATTAATCAGGATTAGTGCTGTCAAACGATTAAAATATTTAATCGCGATTAATCGCATTAATGTAATAGTTAACTCTCGATTAATCGCACATTTTTATCTATTCTAAATGTCTCTTGATTTCTTTTTGTCCCATTCTTTTTTCTCATTTTAATGCTCTTATCAACATGGAAAAGTGGATCGGCTTGCTTTGTGCAAATGTTTTTTATTGAAAACAACATTGACATATACAGTGTTCAATTTCACACTAACATTCTCACTTGGAGCAAATAATCTCTCACACAGTGTAACACTGTCCATCAATAAAAGGGTGAAAGAAATACTGACGAGGTCCTGATATTGACGAGGGGGCGGAGCATTCGCATCAGCTGTGTGTGTGTGTGTGTGTGTGTGCTTGGCCATCATCAAGTGGTGTTTCAGACTGGACGCGCTGCGATGATGATAGCTCAGTTCACAACGACAAAACACACAGATCGCTTTGGTCTCGTCAATGGAACCATTTGGCAACTTTTTAAAAGTAAACTTTCCATTCAGAATCTTATTGGCATCCATTTCGGCGTCTCGCGCTCGTCATCCACTCAAAACGTAACGTTCACCTACTATTTGGCCGGCTCGCAAGCCCAAACAAGTGTGTGCGGCGTGCCTGTTGTTTTGTTTCCGGTCTAGCTGGATCCGCTTGCGCTTTAAAAACGTCCTCGTTCGTTGCAAAAGCATGTGAAAAAAACTACAAAGTTTGCTAGGCCAAAAAGACCGTTAATCGCGCGATAAAAAAATGAACGCCGTTAAAATGGATTTGCGTTAACGCCATTAATAACGCATTTAACTGACAGCCCTAATCAGGATACATTTAAAAATGGTATTTTCGTTTCAAAACGCTCTCTGTCCACACTAGCATCTTCCAAAAGTTTCTCGTTCACACTGAAAGTCACTATGAAATAAAACTTTTTTTTTTTTAAATGCAATATTGCAATATTTATTCTAAATGATTGATCTGTGCACCTTGTAATCTTAAATCAGAATAACTTCCCCTTCCTCTTTAAGCATCTCTTCTCTGATGACGAGGGCGGGGCAACCTGTCACTCACATGAGATCCACCAATAGCAAACCACAACCATCCAATCAATTCCTCACAGACAAAATTATTTTAAAATGAATGCGCTGTCTATATCTTCTATAACAGACGCGATGGCTGAATCTACACATCTCAGTTCTCCAGCGGCGGCCATTCTTTGTTGTAAACTAACAAATTCATCCCAAGCGCTCTTTGGTGACGTGGATGATTACGTTACTGTTGATCATCTGTCCATCATCGTATAAAGCCCGCCCTGACCATTTGATTGGTCCGAACAGCTTTGGTTCGGGCATACTTGCTCCACAACGGATCAAGTCCAGACCGAACTTCCCGACCTCTAATGTTGTGGGCGGGGCTAAGTTTGGCTGGCATCCAGGCTAACAACTATGCATTATGCTTACAAAAACTTTAGCAAATTTTGAATAATATTTGAATAAAGTGTGAACATGTCAATTTTCCTTGGCCGGACATTACTTTTGGCCACCACTGTATTGTCAAAAATACAATTTCCCTCATGTTTTGACACAGGACGGCAATTGTGAGAAACATTTCTGTAATCTTTGCAGGAATGTATCATAAAGATTGTAGAAAGTAACATTTAGCAACACTGAAAGTAAATAGCAGGCTCGACAATGCCAATATAGTAATAGATAGTACAATTTGCATTATGGTTTTCGAATACCTCCATCCACACTACAATGCGAATCCACTTTAGAGAGCGTCTTCATAAACACAGCTTCTCACTGTGGACAGAAGGCGTATTTCACATATATCCGGATTCATGCAGACGTAGCCTTCTATTATATCTCTTAACCTGTTAAGCTTCAAGCCCACTATTGAAAAATCCCCAGAAATGACATACCCAAACTAAAACAGATACAGTTCATGAACCCTTTGCACTAAAAGCACAAGTATGATCTCATTTAAAAGCTGACACTTGGTTGTTTATTGTAAATGTAGAATTAATTATTGTCATAATGAAAAAAACAATTTTAAATAGCTTCAAAGTTTTGTAAAGTTATTAGAAATTTATTTTTATGAAACATCTTCATGAAAATAAAATTGAAGTTGGCCCTGGAGCAATCTAGAAATGCACTGCAGCTAAAGCCACATGTCTGACCATTTTATATTTAAAATCTGAAAATGATAAGTATAAAGCTCTGTATTTAGTTAAATGTTTTTCAAGATCATGTCAAATTACTTTATTTTGATTAGACTCTATTAGCAAACTGATGTTTAGTCATCTTCTGAGTCATCTATTCAGTCTATTGTCTCTATTGTTTTGTGGTGCCCCATTCAGTCTCAGTCTCCCCTGCACACATTTACACCTCTCCAGACTGGTTATTATGGCTCTAAATATGCATTTCTTTTGTCTGCATTATAGCTACTAACGACTGGCTATTCACAAGCTATTCATAGGGTTTCAAACCCTAATTTCTTTTATCAAAGTTCTCACTAAATATTTGAAACTGGTATCAAATGCACTGAAACATTTCAGTAAGCATTCCTATTTAGAAAAAAATCATAAAACAATAACTGCTCGTGGCAGGTGCGCCTGGGCTCGCTAGCATGTTAGCTTAGCACACCATCAATACACGACCATTTATGAGATTAAAACTATGTTTGCGCTCCAAACTCACTATATAACGCAAGTCTAGTGTTTTAAATAATCTTCTGTGATCTAACTTGGCTTCAGATAAAAAAAAAATCAGACAGAAAATGTATTATTTAGTGTTCTGAACAATGATGAAATCTATATCGATTAGCATTACATTATAAATATAATCTATTATTATGAAATACCTGGCATGGCTTGAAGAACACAGGTAACTCAAATATCATTGCAATCATGTTTATTGTCTTCAAAACATCTTTATCTGCATGTTACAGCGATCTCTGTACTTTCTGTATCACTCAGTGACGTCCTGGAATGTCACATGACTATGGGTCTTCTTCATGATCCATATATGGAATTTTATTGGACATAATAGCGCCCCCATGCTATTGGTATGAATGGAAAACACAGCACATCTCAGGAAGAAGCGATCATTATGATTACATCGACGCATTTGGGTATAAATTCAATAAATATTATTCCTGTCTATAGAAATATGATGTGAATCTATGAGAATATATCAATATTTCTCCACATCTGCACATTGTTGAGCTAAAAGCCCTCAGGGACGTTGTTTTGTGAATCGCTATCATGAGGACAGCACGGAGTGTTTTTTATGAATGGACCGGCTGACGCTCATAATTCATATTAAAGGTATCGACTCGTTTTTTTCATTTCATAACTCCTGACACAAATTAAGACATAACTGTCACTATAAGTTTCTCAGAATACAATAGTGGTCAAATACTGAATCTTGAGTCTTATATCTTTTTAATGATGTATAGTTTGTCAAGGTATAACATTAAATCTGATAGTATATTTGAACTAAATAAATAAAAAAACGCTTCAGTGCGCCGACGCTCTGGAGAAGGTTAAGAGGTTAAAGTCCCCCTGTGGTGAAAATCAAGCTTTTAATATTGTTTGTATGTCTATGTGGTGTTTTTAATACGCTTTAAGACAAACCATGTGTAAGTTCATAAGTCGACAGCATTGCTGAGAATTTTCTGCTTAAAACGGCAGTGAACCAAAGACAGTCTCAAAAACACGGTTTGAAATCGCTGGTGTTTCTGACGTCACAAACGACCTTGTAACCAATCAGATCAACGTGTGATCGTCAACCAGTGGATCTCTGAGCTGAGTGAGTGGAGGCGGGGCTCATTTGCATATTCATAGAACTGTGTATCTAAATGAGGCAAGGGTGTAGAGTTACATTCAAGATATTTTAAGGCATGACACATTTTTTCAAGGAAAAACATTTAAAATTGTAATTTTGGTGATCATAGATGAGCTTTGATAAAATTGATTGACTACAGGGGGACTTTAAACATTATTGATGAGGTTTGTATGTTATGTAATACCATTCTTAAAAACTAATCAACAATGTCCTTAGACAGTGACCATGCTTCTAAACAAAGGGACCAACCTGAGTGCCAGAGACATAAAGGACAGGCAGCCCATCCATCTGGCTGCTCATCAAGGTATCTGGTCCTCTGAAGAAGCATGTGTATTAATATAGTGCTCAGAATAGTGTGTTATCTTACAGAGACTGATTGTATCTGCCGATCAGGGCATCTGGAGGTGGTGGAGCTCTTAGTAGCGCGCAGTGCTGATGTGTCCTGCAGGGATAAGCAGGGATTTACACCTCTGCATGCAGCGGCTCTTAGTGGACATGCTGAAGTGGTCAAACACCTCCTGAAACATGGAGCACAGGTGAGGAGTCATATCTAGACATTAGTGGGCAGTTCTACATGTGACACCTACTAGTTTTGTCTGAAGGCATATTAAAAAATATATATATTGAACTTCCACTCGTACTTTAGAACAATTGCTTCTCAATAAAATATATATTTTTAAATTACATTCATATTTTCAATGCTTTTAACTTTCATACCGTGTAGTAGTATTTCAGATTGATTTGATGGGGGTGGAACATGTTAGGTTATGATATTATTGGTTAATAATGTTTTCTGGGGGCGTTGCGACGTTCGTCTGTTATAGGACAACTTAGTTTGAATAAACGAGCAGGCACTGATTAGCTACTTGCTCTACGTTTATTTTAAATGAACAGAAAGACAACTAGCAGTGAATGTGCTTTCCATTAAATGGTGCTGTCCAATCACACAACAGTAAACAAATCCTTAAAAAAAAAAACTTGTCGGCTGCAAAGATGAAGTTGACGATGCTGACTCGTGATCTTCGCAGTAGTCAACGCGCCAGAGAGAAATGCACATTTCACACGGATTACATAAGCAGAGAGCAGTCTGTAGTCTGTTTTCTTTCAGTTTGAATTGTTCTGTTTAAAAGTAGACATGTCTGTGAGGCAAGTAGGTTACTTTATACGCCGAGTTTCGGTTCATTTATGAGACGAGCTCCAGTTCACGCGCCGGCGCCTCCGTTTCGTGATTATCTATCGTCTGCTATATTTACTTCTTATTTATTAAATCCAGGCAATTGGTTGATGAAACATTGATTAAAATTAAGATACAATTAATACAAAACGAAATTTACTTTAAAGAAAGGTTTTGTGCTTTCTGTTTGATGTCTCTGTGAACGTTTTACTCTGTGAGACGTGATTAAATGTCACGTCTTTTAGTGGCGCTTTCAGACCGGTCACATCCGTAACATTGTTTTGCAAACACGAAACATAAAATAAAATGAATATTTTATGTTCTGTGGAGACTACTGTTACTCATAATTTGTATTCTGAATACGTAACGCCGGTGTATGTATTCCGTTACTCCCCAACACTGATAGTATAACCTTATCTGCAAGATATTTCAATGTTTTGGCGGTTTTAGAGTTCTAATGACGGTGTTCAACTATTAACCGTCGGTCTCACGGTTATATAATAACCGTCACACCCCTAATTTTCAGTTTCACTTCCTGCTGAATCTGCGTTGGTTTGTAACAGATTTGCATAATGCCAGTCTATGTTCTTCATCGGCTGCCGTGAACAACGTCTACTTTGACCCTCAAACACTGTAGTTGTATCTGAGGCTGGAATAGTTTGGCTCGTGTTGTTCATGTGGAGAAGACGCTGTTTTCTGCTGACAAAGCAAATCCACTTTGATGAGATTGAAACGGTAAAACCGACACCATCGTCACTGTTCGTATCACTGAGTATCAAGAGCTGAGGAAGATCAGGAGCTGAAACTCAGATATGATAATGAGGGTTTAGTTTCGACACGGTCGACCAATCACAACAGACTGAGTTATTTGACCAATCAGAGCAGAGCAGCTCTCAGAGAGGCGGGGTTTAGAGAGACTGAATCCTTGATCGAACCGTTTCAGACACTGAGAGAAAAGAGCTGATGCTGCAATGGATATTATGAGAAAATTAAAGAGTTTTGATCTTGGATGCGTGTAAACCTGTTGTAGGAGACTCCAAAACAAAATCAGGAATCTTTAAAGTAGCATAATAGAGGCACTTTAATTGCATCACTGGAAAAGGAAGTTGATTCAGAGGCAGAGAAGGTTATTGTTGGGATTAAATATTATTCAAGGTGTCATATCATGAGAAATTAAATGAATAGTTACCAATAGTAACCAAATAAAAATAAATATTGTGTCATTATTTACTTACTCTCATCTTGTTCCAAACCAAAAGTCTTTTTTCCCACTAAACTGCAAAAGAAGATATTTTAAAGAATAAAAATAAATAAAAAAATGCTAAAAAATAGGTTGGTTCCAATACTTAGTTTCACAGAAGAAAGAAATCCATACAGGTTTGTAATAACATGAGTGTGTGTGTGTGAGTAAGTGATTTCATTATTATTATTCTGTTTCACAGGAAGCTGCAAAAATGTTTCTTATTCTGACAACATAATGTGCACTTTATGAATTGTGCGTTATATAAACTAAATAGAATCAAATTTGATTTGAAGTTTTCTCTCTCATTGTGTGTGCCAGATTGATGAAGCAGATGTTTCTGGTAACAGTGCTCTCCACATGGTTTGTTATGCTGGGGAAGAGGTTATAGCCAGTCAGCTGGTTAACTGTGGTGCCAATGTTAACCATTCGAACACCCGCGGCTGCACAGCGCTTCATCTGTCTGCCGTGTCCAGCGACGGCGCCCTGTGTCTGGAGCTGCTGGTCAACAACGGGGCGGACGTTAACATTACGGTCAGGACACATGAACATAAAAACGGCAGATGGATATTAGTGGGTTTTTTTTCTCTGACCTTTCTTGTTTTGATTTCAGAATAAAGATGGGAAGAGTCCTTTGCATATGGCCGCCACTCAGGGACACTTCACTCGTTCCCAGATACTCATTCAGAATGGTAAAGCCAAGCTCAAACCATAAACTTTATGACTGTAAAGTCAGCATGAAGTTGCGAATCAGTCTTTTCTTCTCTAATGTGACGTATATTCAAGTGAAACGCTTCTGTAACAAGAACAAATGTGGGCGGGGCTTGATTTTGTCTGTGGGGAATTGATTGGATGGTTGTGGTTTGCTATTGGCTGATCTCATGTGAGTGACAGCTTGCCCCGCCCTCGTCATCAGAGAAGAGATGCTGCAAGAGGAAGGGGAAGTTATTCTGATTCAAGATTACAAGGCACATTAATTAAGAAAAATAATGATGTAAACAGATAAATCATTTATCATAAATACTGCAATATTCCATTAAAAATGTTGAATTTTGTTTGGTGAATTTTAAGGTACATATTGTTACTTTTTAAGCCGTTCTGATACAGTGTTGGCTTTTTGTATATATTGTTTCGAAACTCGAAACTAATAGCAGCAAAAAACACAGCACACGCTGGCTTTCAACAAGGTTTTCAATCGTATCTGTTATACTTACAAATATTAATGTACATAATAATAGTCACAAAGAAAGCAAATTTCGTCAACATTTACTCAGGTGCTTTTGGACCATGTCTGTTTGCTTTTAGACCATTTATATGCTAGTAGATCAGCAGACATGCATTTAAAATTCACAGTCATTCTCTTCTTGGAAAACAGACCAGAAATGTTGAGCATTTGTCTTGCTTTCAGGGGAATATCAAAAAATGTGTCCAAAATGGGAATTTCCCTTGCCCTTATACCAAAGCAACAGAAAACCGACCATCATGCTTTCTGCCTGTAGTTTACTTGTGACGAACTTAACAATGGTCTTTGTAGGGTGTAGAATGATCAATCTTGTAATATAATTCTTGTTTTTCTGTTGTAGGTGCTGAGGTGGAGTGTGTTGATAAATGTGGTAATACTCCTCTTCACGCCGCTGCTAAACATGGTCACGAGTTGCTCATCGGTTTACTCTTGAATAACGGTGCAGATGTGGCCAGGTGTGTCTTCGCAAACCATTTAAACACACAGACAACAGACACTTTAGAGCTCGTATCTCCCCATCTGGGAATAACCAAAATTCGATACATCACGGCTGGAGTAGATTTAAAACTTCAACATTCATTATCCGATTCTTTTTCATAAAGGGGGTGGAGGGACTACAGTACAAGTCAATATATTAAAATGTATGGTATTTCTAATGCCTTTAATGTTGCCAACAGTATACGGCAACACCAGTGACTAAAATATGGCCCACGATTTCTTTAAATCAATGTAAAATCGACGTGAATTCCATTTAGCTGGCATGTATGTGTTGTGGATTCAAAAAGTTAACGGTTAGGTCAGTATTTTAAAGCTGCAGTCCGTAGTTTTTCCTCTTTGTCGCCATCTCTGTTCTAAATCTGCAATTGCAGTTATTCGCGGAATTATCAACTTTACGTGAGTTGTGCCTCGGCACGGCACAGCGCGGATGAACACACTGTTTGAGGAGAGTGTGTGTCTGTCAGTCGCCGCCGGTGTCGATACTGGCATTCACAATCACAGATTATTCTTTTTGGAAGTATGACCAACATATGAATTTTCACCCTAAAATGTCTGAACTAGTAAGAAACATCCACTTTTGTTCTGACCAACTAAGGGAAAAAAAAGCATTGCAGTAAATCGCGCTGATTAAATCTAACGATCGTTTATCATATCACGTCAAACTTTGCAAATTATACTTTGTTGTCAGCATTGCGTGACTACATTTAAAGCCCTTCAGAAATTTATCCTTGTTTTCGTATGGGTTCGGTTGCAGTCTCTTTTTCCAAACTCTGTCCAAAGTCTTTTGCATTTTACAGCGGGTGAATCTCTAGTTGTCAGTGGTGATTGGCGTTTGAACCTTTCTGGATCCGCCATTAAATTGATAAGTTTAATTATATCAAGTGCTGTGAGAAAAGGCTATAAATCTCCACCTCCAACATCCTCACACGCAATATAGCCTACTAGCCGAGACTCTTCTTTTTGTGTACAGATGTGACGTAATCAGTGATGGGAATAACGGCGTTATAAATAACCGTTACTAACGGAATTACTTTTTCCAGGAACGAGTAATCTAATTGATTACTCTACTCATCTTAATAACCCCGTTACCGTTACTGCCAAAAATGCGGCGCGTTACTATAACTGATGAAGCTGTTTTTTTTTTCATCAGACCAACTAGATCTCTGAGCGAGAGGCAAATACTTTTTTTACTGTTCTTCCTTGGTTAGTGGGCAGAGCACGAGACAAGCGCATAAATGCTGACGATTGGCTGAGGTAGAGTAAAATGTCATTGTAAGCCAATCAGAGGTAGAGTTGGGCGGGTGTTCGAAAGCACGCATAGTAGTGATGGGCATTCGGCTCTTTTGACTCAGCTCACTGAAAAGAGCCGGCTCTTTTGGCTCACAAACGGCTTTTTAAATGACTTTGACTATAATACTTCAATTTTTATTACATAATTATTTAATTTCTAAAGGCTAAATTTGTAAAAATAGAGTCGGCTCTTCAGATATGCGAGCCAGCTTCCGACGTTCACCTAAAAGAGCCGGCTCTTATAGAGTCAGCTCATTCGCGAATCGCGAACGACCCATCAAAAGCTCATTCGCGAACGAGTCGATCCATAATCACTAAATAATCGCGAATGACCCATCATCACTAACGGCTAACGCTCATGAATTGCGAACGACCCATCATAACGCATATTCGGACAGGGTAGAGGTGGGGTCACATTTGAGCATTTAAAATGTAATTTTACTTGAAAGTAACGCAATAGTTACTTTCTTAAGTAACTAGTTACTTTTAAAATTTGCAACTGAGTAACTAATTTAGTTACTTTTTGGAAGAAGTAACTAGTAACTGTACTAGTAAATGACTCAAAGACATGCTCAAATCTCCCGCAGAAAGAGTTACCAGTACCACTGGAATTAAAAACATTATTACAAGCTTACCGCTTTGAACCGAGCTACGGCAAGCAGAGAGTTTTGAACACTGGCTGGTTATGTACTTGCTCAAACATTTATTTTGGATAATTTTTAAACCAAAAAAGTTACGGACTGGAGCTTTAAGTATTGTAAAATGTAAATGTTTCTATAGAATGACTTGGAATGAATTTAAAGTAATTATTGGGTACCGTAATGTCAAGTCACCTTTATTTCTATAGCGCTTTGTTCAGTACAGATTGTTTTAAAGCAGCTTCACCGTGATCAACAGGAAAATGATGATTTAGTGATACAAACAGTAAAGCAGCTCTAAAAACTAAAAAGGGTCATTGTTCACTTCAGTGTTGATTCAGTTCCGTTGTAAAGATCATCAATGATTAAATTAGTTAAATTCGGCTATAAAGCAGCACTGCAGACAACAGTGCTGTCATCGTCCAGCTTAGTCCAGTTCTCATCCAGTCAAATCTATAATATTGTTGAATATTAAGTGTCCCCAACTAAGCCAGAGCACACATGTGATGGTTGGAATCATGTCATATATTCAGGTTATCTTGAGAATATGCTTAAAAAGTATTTAAATGCTAATCTAATAACATTTACAATAACTGTACAGGCGAGGCATTAATGGGATGACTCCGTTGCACTTGGCGGTGTTTTACGGATTTTCAGACTGTTGTGGAAAGTTACTCTCCTCAGGTAAAAGTCATACACATACACAGTGTCTAGTAGGGGACATTTACATTATTCATTTTGCAGATGCTTGAATCCTAAATTATGTAAATGCATAATGATTATCCCATTTCCTTGAGATTTAACCAGATGTACACTACCGTTCAAAAGTTTGGGGTCGGTACGATTTTAAATACTTTTAAAAGAATTCTCTTCTGCTAACCATGGCTGCGCTTATTTGATTAAAAATACAACAAAAATCAGTTATAGTATTAAATATTATTCCAGTGTAAATCAGCTGTTTTCTGTGTGAATATATAGTAAAGTGTAATTTATTCCTGTGATCAAAGCTGAATTTTCAGCATCACCAGTGTCAGTGTCTTCAGTGTCAAATGATCCTTCACAAATCAGTATAATATGAGGATTTGATGCTCAAGAAACATTTATTATTATTATCAATGTTGAAACAGTTGTTGGTCTGTCAGTTGTACAGTTTTTTTTTTTTGGATTCTTTGATGAATAGGAAGTTCAAAAGACTTTTGTAACATTATAAATGTCTTTACTGTCACTTTCGATCAAATTAATTATTCCTTGATAAATAAAAGTATTGATTTCTTTCCTCCAAAAAATAAAAATAAAATTCTCACTGACCCCAAACTTTTGAACAGTAGTGTATGTCAACTGTCTAGTACTGAATGCTTGTCTAACACACATTTACTGTCTGCAGGGTTTGACATAAACACACTGGACAGCCTGGGAAGGACATGTTTGCATATTGCTGCTTCAGGCGGGTACGCTAAACGGATACCATTTATGTGTTTTTCATAGTTTGTATGTCGTCATTTTTAATATAGTATTTTGGTATTCACCCCTTTTTCAATTTGTTCACTGACAGAAATGTTGAATGTCTTAAATTGCTGTTGAACAATGGTGCTGATTTGAGTAAAAAGGACAACTTTGGAAGGTAAACTCTTTATTTGTCAATAACAATAATTCTATTATACATTCACATTGTGAATCTTGTGTACATATTCACAAGTACGAGACCACTAGTGAAAATGCTTCTGTTAATTATACCATTACAAATTATATTTTGTAATTGCTACATGCACTAAAAATGGCTTGTTCAAAACCGGATGATTGGCATTATCCCATCCCCAGCATGGTTTAAGGATATTTCAGAGTGATTATGTACTTAAACCAGGGAATATGATCTTTTTAAAATGGTCAATGTCATAAATTAGAAAGATTGCAAAATTTCTCCTTTGATTCTTTGCAGGTCTCCATTGCACCACACATCAGTGAACGGCTCATATCTGTGTACAGTGGCTCTGGTGAAAGCTGGAGCTGATGTTGATGAACTGGATGTGAATGGATGCAGTCCTCTGCACTACGCAGCTGCTGCCCAAACCTCACACAGGTTTAACACTTATAACACTGCCAGACCCTTGCATTTTTCACTTTTTGTTATGTTGCCTTTAGGGCTGTAATCAACCAAAGAAAATCTTGGTCGACTGAAGTCCTGAAATTTCGACTAAAAATCGATGGGGGCGGAAAAAAACGTTAGATTAATTAGCTGCGCAGTACTTGTAGCCTTGTCCGCCTAAATGAATTATAAATAAACATAAAAACTAGTAGGCTATTTGCAGTATATTAAAGCGTTTTTGACCTAATTATTTTGCACTGAAATGACACACTCGAGTCTGTCGGCTCTGACAGCGTTGCATCATGTGTTATAGCCTATGATTTCCGAAAAAAGTACAACTAGTGATATCAGCACAAGAACTGTTGAGGAATATGCGACATAATTTAGACAATTGTTTTTGTCATATGTTATAATAACTGACAGACACTATCATGTCCTCACACAGAGCGAGGCTGAACACAGGAGCTCAGTTTCGTGGCTGAGACACGAATCGACTATTAACTTAAAGCTTTTACTCTTAAACACAAAAGGCACGTCCACTTTAATAAAAAAGTTATATTTATTAAACAAACCAGATCAAGACGAGAGCAGAAACGAAATAAAGTGCATAACTGAAAAATAAAGCATAGGCTCAAAACAAATACAAACAGTGGGCACAGTGCAATTGTGCATTAGGTTTAGGCTTTGGGTTGGGCTAATCCAAAACTAGTGAAAACAAGGGGGGTGTTCTGAAGACGGACTGTTACCTGTGAAACAGGGGTGCTCTGAAAACACCCCCATTAGCAGTTAGTGCTTTCCACCTGATGAAATTAACACAGCAAAAAATCGACCAATCAGAATTTTGGTCGAGCCAGAACATATCGACCAATAAGTCGACTAGTCGACTGGGAGATTACAGCCCTAGTTGCCTTGCTAAAATGCTTACATTTTTGTCACATTAATCTACACTCCATACTGTCACCATTATGTTCAGTTTGTTGTTATCATGGACTTTAAGTTTGCATTCACCAGTTTCTGTCTCCCTTTGTTCATTTTCCCGCCACTCCTTGGTTGTCATGGTTTCTGTCATTGAGTTCTTTTGTATCAGCTGTGTATCATTAATTACCTTGTTTGAGTTCCTATTTAAGGGTACGTTTGCATGACAACGGTATGCTTAAAACTGTTAAGTTTTTCCTATGAGTTTTCCGCGTACAGACGACACCATTATCAAAACGATTCCCATTCACACGGATCCGCGAAAAGAACTAAACTATGGATTGTAGAAGTAATACACATGTGCACAAAGTCATCATTTTCAGAGATTTGCGTTTTTGTTGTTTACACGGAGACTTGCGCTTTGAAACCCGTTTTCAAAAGTCTGCGTTTTCAGCCACCCAAAAACGCCGTTGTCTTGTAAATGAACGTATGTGAGTTATGTATATACCAATAGCAATTGATATTTATTTATTCGACTAATTTCAGATATGACTTACCTTTGTTTTCTCCCTGTAGATTTGAGCAGAACTGTCCTGACAAAGAACCCAGCAGTGATCGTGACGAGGAGGCTCTGTGGTAAAGCACCCGTTTGGATTTGAAACTAAAATGACTGGCTGTAAATAAGCGTAAAACTACCTGACCCTTGTTTATGTGTTGTGTGTTTGTTCGTACAGGTGTTTGGAGTTTCTTTTGCATAGCGGTTCTGATCCAACGCTGCGTGACAGTAAAGGCTTCAGTCCAGTCCACTACGCAGCGGCCCGTGGAGACAAACACAACCTAAAACTGGTAAATCACAAATGTTAAGAAAACCAAAAGATTTGCCAATACTCATATCATGTCATATATTATGGGACATGTGAGTAGAATCTGTATTTCAGTTGGATTAAGTTTGATGTTTTTACTCCTGCTAATTCTGTCTAGTGGAAAACAACTGAATTATATTACTCATATCAGAATATATATATATATATATATATATATATATATATATACAAACAACTGAATTATATTACTCATATCAGAATATATATATATATATATATATATATATATATATATATATACAAACAACTGAATTATATTACTCATATCAGAATATATATATATATATATATATATATATATATACAAACAACTGAATTATATTACTCATATCAGAATATATATATATATATATATATACAAACAACTGAATTATATTACTCATATCAGAATATATATATACAAACAACTGAATTATATTACTCATATCAGAATATATATATATATATATATATATATATACACAAACAACTGAATTATATTACTCATATCAGAATATATATATATATATATACAAAAAACTGAATTATATTACTCATATCAGAATATATATATATATATATATATACACAAACAACTGAATTATATTACTCATATCAGAATATATATATATATATATACCGGTATATATACTAACAACTGAATTATATTACTCATATCAGAATATATATACAAACAACTGAATTATATTCATATTAGTAATATAATTCAGTTGTTTATATTTGTGCACATAAGCCATTAAATGGCATTGCATTATATAACAAATAAACTAAATATGCATATAGATAATAGATATACATTTTAATTTCATGCCGACTTTAAAGAAAGCGGCATTTATTTTAAATAAATATGGCGCAAACACATTTTCAGGCTAACCCTTTCACAAAAAGAAATTTGCTAGGTTTGAAATGATAAAAATAGATATGGTGTTAAAATGTTGGAAGTAAACAAGTATTGTTTCTTTAAATACAAAAAATATTGAGATACATTGTTGTCAAACTTGAGGAGAACTGACCGGCTTGACTTGGTTTGGCATTTTAAAGTTAGTTCTGAGAAAATCTCTTGCATAATTTGTTTGCTAATGTCACTTTATTTAGTTTTTTGTTATATAATGCATTAACATTCACAAATAGTCAATTAAGCACCCAAAATACTTTGAGGAAATGTTGTGGTACCTTATACTGTATGTAGAATAGTGGTTAAACTTTATTTTAAGGTGTCATTGTTACAGTGTAATTAAGTACTGAGTAATATTAATTCACAACATATAGGGTTAGGGTTTGTTTGAGGGTTAGTTGCATGTGTAATTATGCATAATTTACTGTTATTATTGCATAAAGTACATGTCACATTTGTAACAAGGACACTGTAATATAAAGTGTTACCGAATAGCCCACTCTTTATTTTTATCTCGTATGTCACTTTGAGTGAACAAGCATTGTATTTTTTTTTTATTAGCTAATAGAAATGTCTTTCAAATGTGTGGAAGATCTGGAGAGTTGCATTCCTGTGAGCCCTTTACACTTAGCGGTGAGTATTCAGTCTCTAGTCTTGTCTCTCTCTCTCTCTCTCTCTCTCTCTCTCTCTCTCTCTCTCTCTCTCTCTCTCTCTCTCTCTCTCTCTCTCTCTCTCTCTCTCTCTCTCTCTCTCTCTCTCTCTCTCTCTCTCTCTCTCTCTCTCTCTCTCTCTCTCTCTCTCTCTCTCTAATGAAGTCAGTATTACAATTTTAATGTGAGTTAAATTAACTGAAATTCGAATAAATGCTACAAGTGCATTTGTTTTTTAACTAGAAAAGGTAAGTTTGGCAAAACCTTGTTTGAAAATTGGCATTGTTTGAAAGAATTATCCAATTGCCTGTTAAGTTATGAATTTTGTCCTGGTCAATTGTTTCTGTCAGGCGTATAACGGTCACACTGAAGCTCTTCAGGTGCTCTCTGAAACACTGGTGAATGTGGACTTGCAAGATTCGAGGGGTCATACGGCGGTGTATTTGGCGGCTCTGAGAGGTCACGACCCCTGTGTGGAGCTGCTGCTGCTTCAGGGCGCCTCATACGCCATCAGGGAGCACATCCACAGGTGGACACCCCTACACGCTTCAGGTGTGTACGCAAATTAACATATGAAGAATTCGTTCAATGCTTGGTCTAAGTTGATTTAAGCCTAAATAATTGCTGTGGTGGGACGGTGCAAACTATAAATTTATGTAAGTAAGTAATAATTGATGACGGGCCATTAAATTATTAGAAAAATAATGCACACTCGAGGTGGTAATGCGGCAACAACGGAGAAACGGAGTTACACCTCAGGTGTGCATTATTTTTATAATAATTCAACAGCCCAGAGTCAATTGTTCTGCTTATACTTTGGTTACCTCACCTCAAGACATTGTTCAGATGATGTATTTCAAGACATTTGTCAGGTTTTTGTCTTTAAAACGTTCTTGTGTGTGGGATTAATTTCTTACGCATCTCATCCCAAGCGTCCGTTGCTAATTCCAAAACATAATTTTAGAGCTAGTAACGAAGGCTTGAGCCACTGATAGCAGACTAATGTAGTTATTAATGCAGTTATCAGAGAGAAAGAGAGAGAGAGAGAGAGAGAAGTGTGTGTGAATTACCTGAGTCTGTGTGTCTCTCAACTGTGTTTGGCAGCAGCGTCATGTAGCTTTTAAATTACTAAACTATTTTACTGATAAAATCTTCATAGCAGCGCTGAAAACACACGAGTGTGTGTCCATACTGTATATGTCCATTTGAGTGTGAGAGAGAGAAGATATGTGCTTTTCCATAATAACCAATACATTCATAATACATAATACAACGTCATTTTTTGGGGGAAAAACTTGGACTTTTTGGACTTGGACTAAAAATGTGTCGTTTTTATTCTATTTACAATACTTATTTGCTCGGTCAGTGTCGTTGTGTGTTTTGCTTCTGTAGACTGTAAAGACCTTTGAAATAACTGAAATCATTTGGCGAAGTGATGCGGTCCAGACCTGCCTGGAACTACTTTAGCCGTGCGTTTACCTTAAAATAATTGCACACCTTAGAGCGTTCGTCAACCAATCAGATTCAAGCGTTCAACGGCCCTGTAGTATAACTAAATTTAATCTATTGATTTATTTTCATAGCTGCCAATGGCCATACTGACTGCCTGCTCATGCTGTTGAAAAGAGCTGAAAAAGATGACATAATTGACGTCATGGACATACATGGACAGTAAGTGCCATTTCAACATTCATGTCAATGATAACATGATCATGCAATGCATTTACATGTTTTAAAATTAAGCAGAGAGTCTGTCAAGGTTGTTAACAAGTTAGAAAATATGAGTAGCCTCTTTCTCACTCATTTAATGCAGCCATGTTTCGGTGAAAACAAAAAGCGTGTTCTGTGTTTCCATGCGAAGCCTGAGGAAGTCCACAACATCCAACTTGGACTGTGGCACCACCAGAAGGTCAACATTTTTACCTCATCAGCAGTTCATTTGCCACATATTTGTGCTGAAACTGCTCAGAGTGTTAGTGGGTTGATTCATCTTCCTCAGCCGTTGCTCCTCTTCCTCTTCAAGAACACAGTTGTGTGTTATTTTCATAGACTCAGTCTTTCTAGCGATGTGCTTGAAAGGCTTTTGCTGGTCTGTCTTGGGGAACTTGTCACCCACAGTGTCAAACTCTGGCGTGTTCCTCTCAATAAGAATGGGTTAGTTAGGTTAATAAGGGTTGGGTTACAGTTACTGGTACAGTTAACAGTGTAACTACAAATGTTAATTAAATGCAAGTACTTTAACCCTTTATGGTACGAAGCTGCCATATGGCAACAATTCATTTCTACTCATTTCCATGTTATTCAGAAAAAAACAAACAATATTTTGCACTATGGGAATTAAAAGGGCAGACCTTAAGGTAGCCAATGATGTGCTGTTTTTAAGTCACATGACATTTAAATGTCCCTCCGAAACTCTCTTTCCCACTGTCACTCTCTCACGGAAGACACCTGTTGAAGTGTCCAGAAATTGCTCTATTAACCTCATTTATAAACACTTCTTCTAAAAGGGGATTTTTGATAAGTAATTTAGATATTTTTATTCACAAATCAACTTTGTCTAGTTTTACTGTAAATTGAGAAAATATCCATGTTTCCATATGGCATCACTGTACCACAGTGGAATTGCAGTAATGTATTTCCCCATTGGGATTTTTTTTTATAGATGGTAGCATCAACAATATGATTGCAGTTATTTATTTGTTTAGTGTTTAATGTAGTATAGTTGTATTTATGTATAAATAACGAAATGATTTCTTCTTTTCAGAAAATTAATACAGCAATATTTTACAGAAAGGGCAATAGGAAGAGTGCAGAGTTAGCTCGTCCATGTGATGAGAGTAAGAGCGAGTTAGGCAAATGATAGGGATCTACTTATTTTTGGTTTGCATGAGTTCTATTAATCTAATATATGCATTTAAATAGAAAAGAAAATCGTAATTTTATAGAAAAACTATTTTTTGACCACTTTCCATTGTGATACAGCTTTGCCATAAAGCAACGTTTCCCTAAGTTTTTTTAAAGCTATTTTATGGAACAAATTGCATACCATAGAGGGTTACATCTTACATGTAATTACAATGCACCAGTATGTATGTACAAAATTGTGTCACATGGTTAAGTACCCAAATTAAGTGACCCAAATTACAATTACAGTGCTGTAAATACTGCATTGCACACTCAAGCTCATTCTTCTCTATGATGACAAAGTTCAGTAATATGCCTGATCAGAATGTGGTGGGAATTTAGACGCATTAATATGTTATATTGTTTCCCCCCATCTTTCTCTTTCTCTCTCTGTTTCCTTTTTTGCATTGTTTAAAGTATTGCTATTGTAAGCATAGTTTGGTGGTATCTGTAGGACTCCACTGATGTTGGCCACACTGGGCGGTCACGTTGACTGTGTCCACATGCTGCTCGAGAGAGGAAGTAAACCAGACACTGGAGACCGGAGAAGCCGCACTGCTTTACATCGCGCAGTGAGTTTATGTACTGTGTGTATGTATGCATGCATGTGTTTGGTTTGTGTATCTGAATATTTACACATTATCAGGCTGGAATTAGTCAATATCAGTCTTGATTTAGTTTTTGGGCTCTACTAGAACAGGTTTTCATGTTTGAATGTTCAAAAAAGCCTTATTTTTCACAAATTTAATATTGTTGCAGCTCGTCTCTCCCCAGTGTGTCAGTAACGCTCTGGGGTGCATTTCCCGTTTAACGACTTAACTCGCTGATTAAAGGGTTATTTCACCCAAAAATGAAAATTCTGTCAGTATTTACTCGCCCTCATGTTGTTCCAACCCCGTAAGACCTTCGTTCATCTTCGGAACACAGATTAAGATATTTTTGATGAAATCTGAGAGCTGGATCACTCCTCCATAGGCTTCTTCAGGGATTGAACTGGCCGGCCTCGAAAAGTTATTAAAGACATCGTTAAAATAGTCCAAGTGACTACAGTGGCTCAACCTTAAGTTTATCAAGCGACGAGAATACTTTTTGTGCGCAAAAACAAACAAAAATAACGACTTTATTTCAAATATTCATTTCCTTCTCTGTGGGCCTTAAGTCAGTTCACTAGTGTAACAGCGTACGCTTCTGTTGTTGTACGTCACGCGTATCACGCACATGACCAGCGTCGGCCAATAGTGAGCCTACGTGTGACGTAGCTCTACGGAATCACACTACGTTAACTGACTAGAGGCCCAAAGAGAAGGAAATGAATAGTTGAAATAAGTCGTTATTTATGTTTGTTTTTGCGCACAAAAAGTATTCTCGTCGGATGATATATTTTAGATTGAGCCATTGTAGTCACTTGGACTATTTTAACGATGTCTTTAATAACTTTTCGATAACTTATCAAAAATCCCCTTTTAGAAGAGATGTTTATAAATGAGGTTAATAGAGCAATTTCTGGACACTTCAACAGGTGTCTTCCGTGAGAGAGTGACAGTGGGAAAGAGAGTTTCGGAGGGACATTTAAATGTCATGTGACTTAAAAACAGCACATCATTGGCTACCTTAAGGTCTGCCCTTTTAATTCCCATAGTGCAAAATATTGTTTTTTTTTTTCTGAATAACATGGAAATGAGTAGAAATGAATTGTTGCCATATGGCAGCTTCGTACCATAAAGGGTTAAAGTACTTGCATTTAATTAACATTTGTAGTTACACTGTACAACTACACTGTAGTTACACCACACTCACTCCCCGAAGAAGCCTATGGACTAGTATGAAGGAGTGATCCAGCTCTCAGATTTCATCAAAAATATTTTAATTCGTGTTCCGAAGATGAACGAAGGGGGTTGAAGCAACATGAAGGTGAGTAAATACTGACAGAATTTTCATTTTTGGGTGAACTTGCGGAAATTGTAGTAAATCGCAAGAGACAACTTCTCACATTGAGCACACGAATGCGTGTGTCGTTTATTATTGAAAACAAAAACACTCAACTCCAAAATGGCGCTGACTAGCGTCTCACGTCATCACGCACACAGAACATTTTAAAGGGACCACGATCCCTGAACAACAGGGAGGAACAATGCCAAGAACAAAGGTGAATTATGTATGTCAAAGTCACTACACACGTCCCCCCAGAATTCACCATATCAGGAGAACCAAACAGTCAACGGGGAGGTGGGCGTATCAACCTGCCACAACGGCTGCGCTGCACGGAAGGAGTAGGAGACCGCACTGCAGCCGGCAACCCGCCCTGGCACGGGTGTGGGACATGGAGTGTGGGAGGCTTGGGAGGGAGGGGAGCAAGGGGTGGGGGCAGAGCAGGAGGCCGTCCGCGCCGTGGGACCTGGGCCAGGTCAATGGGCCTGGCCACGTCCAAGTGAGCCGGTTTGAGGCGGTCAATGGAGAGTCGCTCCGGTTTCCCGCCCCTGTCCACCACAAAATGTTTGTCCCCCTTCTCCAGAACCTGAAATGGGCCCTCGTAGGGCGGACATAGAGGTCCCCTGTGGGCATCATGGCGAATGAAAACTTAGTCAGCCGTCTGAAGTCCAACGGGTATGTGTGACTGAGGAAGGCCGTGATGGGAAGTAGGGACAGGTGCGAAAAGCCTCGCATTGTCCAGTAGAGTGGACCGCTGAAAAGTAGCAGACCAGGGAACCGTGGTGCTAGGGACAAAATCCCCTGGTACCCGCAGTGGCTGTCCATAAACCAACTCCGCGGATGAGGACTGAAGGTCCTCATTTGGCGCGGTCCTGATGCCCAGCATCACCCACGGGAGCTTGTCGACCCAGTTGCTGTCTTTGAGGCCAGCGCGCAGGGCAGCCTTCATTGACCTATGAAAACGTTCACAGAGTCCGTTAGCTTGCGGGTGATATGCGGTCGTACGGTGGAGGTTCACTCCGAGGCTTTGTGCGACAGCGGCCCACAGCTCAGAAGTAAACTGTGCGCCTCGGTCAGAGGAAATGTCCGAAGGAGTGCCGAAACGTGCAACCCAGGTGCCAATAAATGCCCGTGTCATTTCGGAAGACGTCACTGACGTCAAAGGCACAGCCTCGGGCCAGCGGGTGGTCCTGTCAACCATGGTGAACAAATATGTGAAACCGTGAGAGGAGGGCAGAGGACCAACCAGGTCCACGTTTACATGGTCAAAACGTCTTTCCGGAACCGAGAAAGACCCTAACGGGGCTTTAGTGTGGCGATGGACTTTGGCCCGTTGGCATTCAACACAGGTGTTAGACCAATCCCTAACGTCCTTCTTGAGGCCGTGCCAAACAAACTTCCCTGCCACCAGTCTCTGTGACGCTTTCGTACCCGGGTGGGAGAGACCATGGACGGCATCAAAAACTTGTCGCCTCCATCCCGAGGGAACGACCGGCCGAGGACTACCTGTGGAGATGTCACACTGGAGCTTGGTGCCGGCATCGCCAAAAACCATGTCCTCGAGCTGCAACCCTGTAGCCGAGGTCCTCAGGAGTTGCACATCTGGGTCTGTGGCCTGAGTCGCTGCCATGCGGTCGTAATCCAAACCCAGGTGGACTGCCCCAGCCACAGCCCGTGATAGGCAGTCCGCCACTCGGTTGGTCTTACCGGCGACGTGCTGCAAGTCCGTGGTGAACTCAGAAATGTAGGACAGATGACGTTGCTGGCGGGCGGACCACGGTTCAGCCACCTTGGCCATGGCAAAAGTCAACGGCTTGTGGTCCACAAAAGCGGTGAAATGTCGGCCCTCCAGCAGGGAACGAAAGTGTCGGATAGCGAGGTAGAGACCCAGCAACTCCCGGTCGAATGTGCTGTACTTCCGCTCACAGGGGCGCAGCTGACGGCTAAAGAAAGCCAGCGGCTGCCAGTGGCGGCGTTAGCTAGGGCTGTCTTAGTGGCAGCAAAAGTCCTGTCTCTACTCTCATTCCAGGATACAGCGTGCTTGGGTTTACCCTTCAAGGCCTCATGCAAAGGCTGCATGAGCTGAGCGGCTCGAGGGATGAAACGGTGGTAAAAATCTACCATGCCGAGGAACTCCTGCAGGGATTTGACAGTGAGAGGGCGCGGGAACTGTGCGACCGCCTCCACCTTTGACGGGAGGGGGACTGCCCCGTCCTTAGTGACTCTGTGTCCTAGGAAGTCGATGTTGGTCAAGCCGAACTGGCATTTGGCGGGGTTGACAATCAGTCCATGCTGGCTAAGCCGCTCGAAAAGGGTTTGGAGGTGCGCGAGGTGCTGAGACTTGGACGTGCTGAGTCCATGAGTCGTTGAAAAGATTGGGCGGCGTTTTTAAGGCCGAACGGCATGCGCAGGAACTCAAACAAACCAAACGGTGTGATCACTGCCGTTTTGGGAATGTCCAGTGGATGTACCGGAACCTGATGATAACCTCTAACAAGGTCCACCTTCGAAAAAATCACTTTGCCAGACAGGTGTGCTGAAAAATCCTGTATGTTCGGGACTGGGTATCGGTCAGGTGCCGTTGCCTCATTAAGCCGCCGGTAGTCGCCACACGGACGCCAACCGCCACCAGGTTTGGGGACGATATGAAGAGGCGATGCCCATGGGCTGTCGGATCTGCGGACTATTCCCAGGCGCTCCATGGTCGCAAACTCAGCCTTTGCAACGGCAAGCTTGGTCGGGTCGAGGCGCCGAGCACGGGCATAGACGGGCGGACCAGTAGTGGCGAGATGATGCTCCGCACCATGCTTCACGGCAGATGCAGAGAAAGTGGGCTGAGTGAGAGCTGGGAACCTGACAAGCAGACGGTGGAAATCATCAGAAACTAAAAGCATGCTAGACAGTCGTATGGAGTCGGGCCCGCTGAGCGTGCATGTATAAGAGCAAAACGTGACGGCGTCAATCAGGCGGCGGTTCTTTACATCTACCAACAGTCCATGTGCACACAAAAAATCAGCACCGAGGAGGGGAACGGCCACCTTTGCTGTAACAAAGTTCCAGCCGAAGCGCTGTCCTCCGAAACACAATTCGACGTACCTTTGTCCATAAGTGCGGATGGGGCTTCCATTGGCAGCTTCCATAGGGGTGCCGTGGCTGTCAGTCACCATGTCCAAACGGGATGCAGGCAGGACGCTCCTCTGTGCTCCTGTGTCGCACAGAAAACGCCGTCCGGAGATGCTGTCATGGATGAAAAGCAGCCTGCCTACGCGGCCGACACTCATGGCCACTACTGAGCGCCGGCCCCTGCGTTTCCCGACCCGCCGAAACTGCATGGTAGGCGACATTTGTTAGCCTTAGTACCAAACTTCGCATGGTAAAAACACAAGCCTGAAGGTTGTTGGGGGCCAGAAGACTGCTGCCGCCGAGAAGTGTTAGCCGCGATAAAGGTGGAGTCGTCCCGTGTCACCGAAGCGATGTGCGCGGGAAAAAGCGCGGCCGCGCAATGTCCCTGACTCGCCAGGAAAAATTTATCAGCCTCTTCGGCCAGTCTCCGACAGTCAGTGATTGTGGTGTTGGCTAATGCAGCTCTCACTTGTAAAGGTAGCTGATGCAGGAAAATCTGTATAAAAAGAAAATCGGGTCTGTGCTCACCCAAAAGATCCAGCATATGATCCATGAGCTCGGACGGTTTGCTGTCACCCAATCCTTGAAGGGAGAAAAGCCTACCGGCTCTCTCAGCGTCCGTCAGTCCGAACGTTTTTAACAGGTGGGCTTTGAGTGCTGCATACTTCTCAGTTTCCGGAGGGTTTGTAAGAAGGCTCACCACTCTCGATGCTGTTGCATTACCGAGAGCCGACACAACGTAGTAATACTTTGTTGTATCCGCAGTGATCTCTCGTAACGCAAACTGCGCTTCAGTCTGGGCAAACCAAGCCGATGCCGACGATTCCCAGAATTCGGGGAGTTTGAGGGTGACAGCGTTCGTGGCCATGGTCGTGTTGGGTCACTGGATACGTCCAGCAGACTAATGTCGGGGTCACCAGTGTGGAAATTGTAGTAAATCGCAAGAGACAACTTCTCACATTGAGCACACGAATGCGTGTGTCGTTTATTATTGAAAACAAAAACACTCAACTCCAAAATGGCGCTGACTAGCGTCTCACGTCATCACGCATACAGAACATTTTAAAGGGACCACGATCCCTGAACAACAGTGAGGAACAATGCCAAGAACAAAGGTGAATTATGTATGTCAAAGTCACTACAAACTATCCCTTTAACTACCATAGTACGATACATCGTTGAAGAAATCAACAGGCTAGTCACGACTGTTTCCCAAAACCGTACTGTCGCAAATTAGTCGTTCAACCACGCTGGTTAATGATGTCACACACGTGGTGGAGTAATAACTACTTTTAATGAATCTGTTTGAGATCGAATTAATGCCAGATTTATTCTATAAATTATGGACATGACATCTGAGGACTATTTTTCTCAGTTGTTTTGCTTTATTTACAGATTCAATCATATGCTGGTTCTTACATTACTAGAGCACATGCGCACTATTCAAAAACTACGTTTTAAATCTCTTGACAAACTAAAAGACGTAAATTAAAATTTTAAATATTTGAAATGAAAGAAATAGATTGTACTGAATGTCAGCTTGCTTATTTTGCTCAAGATAAGGATATATTAAGTCCACGTCATGCAAACAAGAGAGCTGGTCGAGATCTGTCGTTCCAACCACACAACTTTGCGATGCTGTTTGCGAATGTTCGTTAGAACTATGGTTTCAGGAAACACGACTCGATGAACCACAGTATGCTGATAACGACAGAACTTGCGACCATAGTTGGCAAACTATTCTTTTGGGAAACGCACCCCTGTCTCGATGAAGCCCCTCCTTCTGAAAAGCACACTGTGCTCTGATTGGTCTGCTGGAGCAGTGTGTTGTGATTGGTCGAGCGCTTCGAGTGTGTTTGGGAAATGTCCCGCCCCTTACCATAACCCCCAGTTTCAACACACTACTAACTAACTCAACCAGGCCCCGCCCCTTTATTCTGCGTATGAATTATTTAAATGAGGAATGTATATTGTGACGTTCCCGGAAGAAAACTCAAGACTACAATGAAGTTCAGATTCAGAAACAGTGACACTGATATAGAGAATAACTCCCGCTGGAGGGACATTACACTGTAAAGAAAGATGAACATGTAAAAAAGGATAATAGGTCGTTTTAAGGAGTGTTGGCAGAGCGCCTGATTCTGCAAAAGGGAATCATATTTCTTGGTCTTTACACCGCCCTGCATGCAAACCAATCATTGCAACTAACTAATCCTACGAGATACGCTTTCCATTTTAGTCCTTCTGTTTCACATTTGGCAAACATGCATTGCGGGTTGAAATCATATCCGAAATTAGCTTAGCTGGACACTTGGGCTTCAATGTGGTGAAGATGTCAGCAGATCTAAGCTCTATAGTGAGGACGGTTCAACACATGGGGCCTAATTATAGGAGTCATTGGGCGTGCAAAGGCTCCCTTTACACCTGTGTTTTCCGTGATCGGATTTACGATCGAATCTCACTGAGATTCACACAGTAAGTGACTGTGAACTGTGAACTTGAAGCCTATTCAGAGGTGGTCTGGGATGGATTTAATGAAGGTATATTTGCAGTGCCTTTTCGTTATAGAGATTCAGCTTTGAATGAATGAGGTTTTATTCTGCTCTCACAATGTGAAGGAGAACACTCTGCTTCTGTAATTTACACACCTGCTTCAATCCACAATATACGATTATCAATCAAATTATTTCACTTGGAATCTTGTTTCTCACATTTCTCTTTCCACACAGAGCAACTTTTTAAATTCATAAATATGAGTTTATGAAAAATCACAATCACTTTGTTCCACTAAAATGTGTTTTGCCTTGTTGCTTGAATTCACAGCAGAAGCAGTTATTTAAACTTTTTGCTTTTTGGACAGGATTTTGTAGGGCTGGACTTGATTTTGTCCATTGGGAATTGATTGGATGGCTCTCTAACCCAGAATACATGTGGTTACTGAGCGGACAGCTGTCACTGAGTGTTGTGTTACATTTTGGTCCACACTTAAGGGTGAAAAAACCCCAATTCATGTCTTGGGACATATTTTATCTTCTCTCAGTGTGTGTGTGTGTGTGTGTGTGTGTGTGTGTGTGTGTGTGTGTAAACAACTATTTTTCGTCATCAAATTACATCAGCATTTTGTTGACCAAATGTTCATAATGGGTGAAATGCTCAATTTCGATGGCAGCTCAGATAACTTTTGCATTCATTATGGGCACAATTTGGAGTTTCTTTTAGTGCTACACTGAAAAAAAAATTGTAGAAACAAATTTCACTCAGAAATGGTAACATTATTTAACAATTAAATGCTGTTTTCTTGTAAAACATACTCCAATTGTCTATTTTATTTTGAACTTTAAAAAAAACTACTTTTTTTATAGTGTAGTACAAAATGAAACTAAGAATACCACAAGCTCTTGAAAATGATTATGCAATGCGAGTAAAGCAAACTGAATGTCAGTGTCCTCTGTGTGTTTCAGGCAGTTGTTGGGAATGAGGAGTGTGTGTCCGCACTGCTGGTGCATGGAGCCTTCGCTCTGTGCCGGGACGCTCATGGCAGAAGCCCTTTGCATTTGGCTTCCTCTTGTGGTCATGCGGGACTATTGCGGCCCTTACTGGATGCAGCGTCACTTTCAGACCCCCTTGACTCTCTGCTAGACTACAGTGCTTACACACCCACTCACTGCGCTGCTTACCATGGTAAAATCCCATTCTATAACCTTTAAGAAATACTAGAGCAATGGAGAAACATCAGTTGAGATTTATATCAATCAATGACAAATCTTTCATTTTCTACCTAAAATTAAAGTTGGCATGAAACGGAATGTGCTATTGTCTTTTCTTTCCTATTGTGACGTATACGAAAGTGAAGCGCTTCTGTAACAAGAACAAATGTGGGCGGGGCTTGAATTTGTCTGAGGAACTGATTGGATGGTTGTGGTTTGCTATTGGCTGATCTCATGTGAGTGACAGGTTATAGCCCCGCCCTCGTCATCAGAGAAGAAAAGATGCTGCAAGAGGGAGGGGAAGTTATTTTAATCAAAGATTATGAAGGCACATGAATTTAAAAATAACAATAATGATGTGCACGGATAAATCATTAATAAGAAATACTGCAATATTCCATAAAAAACAAGAATTGTCTAATTTGATTTCATGGTGAGTTTAAAGAAACATACTGTATTTACAAGTCATGTAAAAGTTTTTTTTTTTACACACAGGGCACAATGACTGTCTCGAAGTTTTACTTGAATATAGACCATCAAGCTTCCAGGAAGGAAATGCCTTCACACCATTGCACTGTGCACTGTGAGCGAACCTCTCCTGTCCATCTTCAGAAGCTTTCTGTTCAAAACACACATATTTCATGATGAGAACATTTCCTGTTTCTTCCTCCACAGAATCACTGGTCACGATGGTGCCGCTCAACTGCTTGTTGAAACTATAGGACCAAAGATCATGAACCTCAGAGATGCCAAAGGAAGGTGTGTGTGTGTGTGTGTCTGTTATAGTATAGTTAATATAGTTAGAGAGAGAAACTTGAATGGTTTACAGTGGGTCACAAACCACTTAGGATAAACAAGGGTCTCTTTTTAAAAGCTACTGTCAAAAAGCCACCGATATTTCAGAAAGATTATTATTATTCTAGGGCTGTTTTCGACTAAGGATTTTCATAGTCGAATCTGATTCGTGAATTTGCCGTAGTCGACTGATAGTCTAACCTTTTTTTTTTTTCTTTTTTTTTGATAGCTGCTAGATTTTTTCCATTTCAAACAAAAGAGCTAAAAAAAAACTAAAAGAAAAACATGGTGTGTAACAAATACCTTTTATTCATTTAAAGCCAGATGAACAAAACATATCACACATAGGCTATATCAAACATCAGAAAAGTTCACATAAAATAGGAACAAATTGGCTTCAAAAACAACAACGTGCCAAAACATGCTTTGTTTAAAATAAATCACACACAGTTAACAAAACCTTAAAGGGGTCATATAATGCCATTTTTGTACAAGCTAATATGATTCTTTAGGGTCTAAATTAAAAGTTTGTAATATACTTTAATTAAAAATTCTCATTAGTATTGTAAGAAAACACTTATTTTACCTGGTCAAAAACAGCTCTGTTTTCAGCACGCCGTTTCAGTGCATATGCCTTTAAATGATCATGAGCTGCGCTCACTCCGCCCCTCTGTTCTGCGCATACACCGTTTATAACACAATAACACAATAACCATAACGCGTTGTTCAGTATAAACGTGGAATTATGAATTATATTGAGAACGTCATATATAGAAAACATGCCGTAATGTACCCTGAGTGTAAACCTTAGACGCATTCATTGTGAAGCGTGCAGCTAGCGATTTGCAAAGATTAATATATTAATATAAAGTTTAATAAAACGTTTCACTCACTTCCGTTCTTCTGGAGGTTCAGCAGGAACACGAATATCTGGTACCGATCCTTTATTCAGGAGCAGCTTCTTAGCAAATCCAGCTTTATACTGACCCTCGTTTATAAAGCAGTCTGGTGTGTGAAATGATTCGCGCAACCATGAGAGCATTGACGTTGCTCGTGTGGAATATTCCCTTCGAAAACAAAACTCAGCCACTGCGTCTTCAGCGGTTCGGATTCAGGAACATTAAAATGACTGTGTTCGTTATTACACCCAAGAACAGAACACCACAATCGCTTAGACACCATTCTGCTCATAGACAGTGCTCCGGCACATCAACAATGACCGCGCCGGTCCGCGCCGCGCAGACTATGATTGACAGCTACCTCATGTGCGAGGGCGGGTCTGTGTTGAAACGCTCCCGTCAATCAACAATCGTGGGAGGGGCTTCCGTTTTATTGACGTCACAAAAACGAACGGCTCGATTTGAGGCAGGGGAAAACATATAAGGAGATTAAAACAAAACCACTGGATGGATTTTTATCATTATATGATGTTTGTGTACAGGCACTGCCAACACACATTTCAGTACTATCAACTTGTAAAAGTGCATGTACCATTATATGACCCCTTTAACAAAAAAACATTGCGCAAAAAGACGCGCAAACTGCATGCCGGTGCGGTGAGACGTAGCCTACACGCTCGGGCAGATTCGGCTTGAAGTCGTTCATCCTCGGATGCGGCGTTACGTGCGCCGTTACAAAAAAAGCTGTGCACACAGCCAAGCGAAATGGGGTCTTGCCGGTCTTGCGCACCCAACGCGTCATATTTTGCCGTGCGCACCTTCGCGCTCGTTCGGACGCGTCGAGTATAAACGCTAGTTACGTATGTAACTGTGGTTCTGTGAATTCCGGATGACCGCCAGAGGCAGTGCAAAGCACTAGTGGATAATCGCTGCGCCAGCTAGATAGATCGAGAAGAATATAACAACAAAGTCACGTCATGACGCAGACCGAGACGCGAGGATATAACCCACAGCGACTCGGTGCCCAGCCTCAGAATGCTTTCTCGCGCATTCCGAGTGACGAGGGACTCTGGCGGTCATCCGGAATTCACAGAACCACAGTTACATACGTAACTAGCGTTCTGTTTCATTGCTACTGACCGCCAGAGGCAGTGCAAAGCACTAGTGGATGACGCATACCAACACGGTCATGAGGAATGCCACCCACCTGCAAACATCAGGGTTGCTCCAGAAGGACTGCAGAGCTCACATCATGGGAAGCAGCCACGTTAACCTTGTAGAACCGCGCGAAGGTGCATGGAGAAGACCAGGTAGCAGCTTCGCAGACATCCGCCAAGGGAACTCCCCGTAAAGTGGCCCAAGACGAAGACACGGCCCTAGTGGAGTGACAAGTAACACCCACTGGTAAGGGCTGATGAGATTTATTATACGCCAACTTTATCGTCTCAACAATCCAGCGTGATAATCTCTGTTTGGACAAAGGTGCACCCTTGTGTACCTCACCATAACAAACAAACAACTGATCCGTCTGTCTAAAAGAAGCGGTAGACTTAACATACAGCTAACGGCTCAAATGGTGGTGTACAAAGGGACTCTAGAACAAGCGGTAAGTCCCACACAGGAAAGGGAGTAGAACGAACGGGCTTTAAACGCCTCAGAAAACTACAAACAAGGTTATGAGACCCAAGGGAAGCACCAGCAACCGGGTCATGATAAGCAGATATGGCAGTAACATAAACTTTTAAAGTGGAGGCCGCCCTGTTGTCAACAAATAGATGCTGCAGGAAACTCAAAACTGTCGGCACAGTACAGTGAACTGGGTCAATTCCTTGATCCCCACACCAAGAAGAAAATATTCTCCAATGAGCAGCATAAAGTTGTCATGTCGAAGGAGCCCTAGCGTTGCCGATAGTGTTCACTACTGCTGGTTCACAATCCATTAACTGTGATCTGGACCCAAGGGCCAAACCCAGAGCTGAAGACGAGTTGGATCTGGGTGCCAAACACGGCCGTGCATCTGAGAAAGAAGGTCCCGTCTGGTGGGAAGCTGCCATGGTTCGCCTTGTAACAGACTCAGAAGGAGAGGAAACCATAGCCTGGATGGCCATCGAGGTGCCACTAAAAGCACCCTGTGCTTGTATAGGAATATACGATGTAATGTTTCCCACAGAAGTGGAAATGGAGGGAACGCATACAACAGGCAACTCGGCCACTTGTGGGCTAATGCATCCTGTCCCAATGGGCTGGACGTCTCGGTTCTCGCAAACCACCAGCAGCAATGAGTGGTCATTACCGATGCAAACAGGTCGACCTCTGCCTTGCCAAACCGTCGCCAAATCAACTGTACTACATCCGGGTGAAGTCTCCATTCCCCGGGAGCAGCAGATCCCTGGACAGAGCATCCGCCACTTGATTGTCCAATCCCGGAAGATGAACTGCCCTTAATGAGGCCAGCCGGCCCTAAGACCATGTGAGGATCTTGCGAGTTAGCAGTAAAGACGCAAGAGACCTGGTGCCGCCCTGATGATTCAAATGAAAGACCGTCGACGTGTTGTCGGACCGGACAAGCACATGACGACCCATCAGGTTTGGTAAGAAGTGTTGTAGAGCTAAGTACACTGCCTTCAGCTCAAGGACGTTGATATGTTCTAAGGCCTCCCTGGGTGACCAGTGACCACCAATTCCCCTCTGGTTCCACGTTGCCCCCCATCCTGTTAGTGAAGCATCGGTCGTGATCACTTCCCGACGGGAGGACACCACCCCTAGAGGCACACCGGCTTTCAGAAATGTTACCTTTTTCCTGGGTTTCAATGCACGGACACAGGCAGGCGAAACGACAATCATGCGATGGTGATGTCTCGCTGAATCTAGCCCTAAGCTGTTGCTCCACCTCTGAAGAGGCCTGAGGTGAAGCAAGCCCAAGGGGATCACAGATGTGGCGGCGGCTAACATCCCCATTAGTTGCAGAAGGACGCCATAAGGCAGTTTTGTCCCCTGACCGAAACGAGTCAGTAACTGACAAATATTGTCTGTCCGTGCGTGAGACAATGTGGCAGACATTATGATTGAATTGAGTGTTATTCCTATAAAGGTTATGGTCTGTTGTGGGACCAGATGACTCTTTGTGTCGTTCACAGTAAGGCCCAACCTCTGGATATGCTCTAGCACAATCCTGGTGTTGTGTAACGCATGTCGTATTGTTGGGGCACAGAGCAGCCAATCGTCTAAATAGGGCAGAATCCTCATGCCCTTGGACCAAAGAGAAGACAGGGCCGCACTCATGCATATTGTGAAAACACCAGGAGCCAGAGATAGACCGAATGGTAGAACTCTGAACTGATAGGCTTGATTCTGAAAGCTGAATATTAGGAACTTCCTGTGGTGAGGAGCAACGGGAACATGGAAGTAAGCGTCCTTCAAGTCCACACTCATAAACCAGTCTCCTTTCGTCACAGATCGAAGAACGTCGACTGTGCGTAACATTCGGAAAGGAAGAGACTTCAAGAACACGTTTAGGCGTCTCAGGTCTAGAACTGGGCGAAAACCGCCATCTTTTTTTGGAACAAGGAAGTACGTGGAGTAAAACCCGTCCCTCTGACTGAGGGGAATAACTTTTTCTATGGCTCCTTTCAGTAACAGTGAATGAATTTCTAAGGAAAGGGCCATTGAACTGGTTACATCTTTGACTACTGTCGGAAAGATTCCTGAAAACTTGGGAGGCCGGCATCGGAATTGCAGAGTGTATCCCCTGCTCAAAGTCGCCAGAACCCAGGGGTCGGACACTGAATTTGCCCAGTAAGGGAGATGCTGCACAGTGAAACGACCAACCGCCGGCCCCATAGCTTCAGGGTTTCTGGCCTCTGCCTTTAGGACCCATGGGGGGGCGCTGACGTGGTCTCCCCTGCTGGTGACGATGAAAAGGGCGGCGTCCCTGGGCCTCCTCAGCCCCTCTATGTCGCTGTGGAGCCTGAAGCTGAGAAATGTTCTGCTGTCGCACTTGGTGCTCTGAGCCCGGATAGCGTGGGTGAGCCGGAGTCAGAGGCATTCTAAAAGGTGGTGCTCGTGGAACCAGAGTCAGTTGTCGTGTGGCTTCTGACAACTTCATTCTCTTCTCCAATACCTCAGAAACATTGGGGCCAAAAAGATGTCCTGGTAGAATTGGCAGTTCTCTCAGCGTCTTCTTACAGTCTTCAGGCAACCTTGCCTGAGCAAGCCATACCTGACGCCGGGCTGTTAGAAGGGTCGCTGAAAGTGTCCCAAGTTCCAGAGTCACATGACCCATAGTCAACAGAGCCGTCTCTAAGAACTGAAATCTAGAAGCGTCAACGCTTGCTGACTCTACTGTATTATTGCAGGCAAGAAGCAGCTGGCAGATAGTATTCTCAGCTCGAGTTATATAGGCTACCGACTCGTATGCCTTCTTCAATAAAGTATCAGTACGTCCACATTGTGCACTCGGGCAGTGTACATTGCCTCTTAGAGCCTCATCTGGTGATACCACCAAAGCTGCAACCGGCTGTTCAAGTTCAGGCACCCGTCCTACCCCAATGGAGTCAGCCTCAGCCATTGCGGCAAGAGTGCGGGCTGTCTTTGACCTCCTCTTAGGCACATTGGGACTGGTAAGTGCACTAGAGAATTCTGTCACAAAATCCTTACACGGTGGCATTGTGAACACATTACTATCAGCAGCTTGTCTGAAGAACACATTGGTTTGAATGGGTTGGACAGGTGATTTGTCAAGACCCAAACGAGCCACTGCCATCTGCAGAACAGACAACACATCGTCTGGAGCAGATGGGCCTGCGCCCGATGAATGTACAGAACCACCGCTCGAACCACCTGTAGCATATAGGTTAGAAAAAACATAGTTTGGGAGGGTGGGTTGTATGGCAGGTTCCACCGATTCTGCATCAAGAAAATGTGAATTAGACGCACTCATGGAGAGAGCGTCAAAATCTATAGCATGTGGAGGTTGTAAATCACTCTCATCCACTGGTGTGTTCTCAGTGTGTGGGGCCGACACTGGGGGTTGTAAAGACTGAAGAAGACGTTTCATCTCCATCATTTCTGAAGAGAGAGAAGCTACAGTCTTCGATAACAAGTGTTCTGAAGTGTCTTTCTGTACAGATTTCTTCTTGCTCGGTGGAGCGCCAGCAGCTGCTGACGCGGCTGTTGTGCGAGGCTAACAGGCGAGTTCATGTCTAACTCAGCAAGGCGAAGCTGTCTCTCTGACATCGGTAGCATACTACAATGCAAACACAGATTAGTCAGGGCCTCCTTCAGATGTTGAGCTCCTAAACATGATGGGCATCGATCGTGTCCGTCGTCGGGAAGAAGCGTATTCGGACACAACTTACAACTTGAAACGGAGATGAGAGAGCTATGATCCATGACTCCGTCAATAAAACGTCCTCGGTTAGCACCGTAGGCACTTAAAACTGTAATAACACCCACTGAGCAGTTCGAAAAAATCTTCGGATAGAACCGAAAATGATATAACATGAAACGCTCTCACAAGTAACGTAAAAGTCAAGTCTGCCTTCGGATAGAACCGCGAGGCATTCAATGACTAACACAATAACGTAACGTAAGTCAAGTCTGCCTTCGGATAGAACCGCGAGGCATGATAACATAAAAATATATATAGATATAACAGATATAACGTTTTAGGTTTGCGGTGAACGCAACCTAAGCGCGGTCGAAACCAGCCACCGGATAGTACCGTGAAGCACAGAGTATCGCCGACACAATAACAAATATTCGCATGCACTCACATAGTGAAGAAAAATAATCCAAGATATCCGTCCTGATGATAGTGTAGAGCGCGCTGTCACAGCTTGGGAGGGCGAATCCTCGCAACTCAGGTAAGCTGCACGGGACAGCGTGAAAAACAAACGACCTATCAAAAGCGAGAAAGCGAAAGAGGCTGGGCACCGAGTCGCTGTGGGTTATATCCTCGCGTCTCGGTCTGCGTCATGACGTGACTTTGTTGTTATATTCTTCTCGATCTATCTAGCTGGCGCAGCGATTATCCACTACTGCCTCTGGCGGTCAGTAGGAATGAAACAGAACAAGGCTTTACTCCGTGTCAGCACGCGCTCTGATCGGTAAAGGTGCACAGACCTCTCCCGAATCATCTCCAGCACTCAGCCTCCGATCGCACCACTAACTCCGCCTCCGCTTCCCTCGTAAGATGATATTAGTATTTAAACATTCTCTATGATAAAAAATGTTTGTAAAAAATATTTTAATAGCACGGTTTTGGTGGTTATAGAGTTCTAATGACGGTGTTCAACTATAACCGTTGGTCTCACAGTTGTATAATAACCGTCACACCCCTATTGGTTACATAACACTTCCCTACTATTCGACTATGAGGTTCATAGTCGAATCAGACCTCTCCGAATCGAATCGTCGAATCCTCGACTATTAGAAGTCAGCCCTATTATTATCCATTTTTAATTTTTGGGGATATTCCCTTTCATGGAGTGTGTAATAGAGCTGTTTGTGACTGTAAAAGATCTGCAAAGTTTCACAGATCAAAGTGCAGATAAATGGAGTTTTTGTCTCCCGAAAGAAAGAAGTGATTCTGAACTGAAACGAGTCGTCAGTATTTCCAGTCTGACTTCCTGCTGAATCTGCGCAGGTCTGTAACATATTTGCATAATGCCAGTCTATGTTCTTCATCGGCTGCCGTGAACAACGTCTACTTTGACCCTCAAACACTGTAGTTGTATCTGAGACTGGAAGAGTTTGGCTCGTGTTGTTCATGTGGAGAAGACGCTGTTTTCTGCTCACAAAGCAAATCCACTTTGATGAGATTGAAACGGTAAAACCGACACCATCGTTACTGTTCGTATCACTGAGTATCAAGAGCTGAGGAAGATCCAGAGCTGAAACTCAGATATGATAATGAGGGTTTAGTTTCTGACACGGATGACCAATCACAGCAGACTGAGTTATCTGACCAATCAGAGCAGAGCAGCTCTCAGAGAGGCGGGGTTTAGAAAGACTGAATCCTTGATTGAACCGTTTCAGACACTGAGAGAAAAGAGCTGATGCTGCAATGGATATTATGAGAATGTTTTTTTTTTTTTAAATATATATATAATAGGAGCACTTTAATATTCTCAGTGTATTTTGTCTACAGGACTCCACTACATGCATCTGCACATGCAGGAAATACGGCAGCACTGCATCTGGCGTTGGCCTCCGGTTCAGATGTAAACTCAGTTGATTACACCGGACGCTCTGCATTAATGGTTGCTGCTGAAAATGGGCATACGTCTGCTGTCGGTTTGTATTGTTTTTATTGTCTAGTGCTTTCTGTTACCGTGTGTAGAGTGGTTGTGTGTTCCATTGATTTAAAAAGATGTTATCTTTCGTAGTCTTATTGATCTGCTCAAACCTTATTTGGTTCTAGACATCTTGCTTCATCAGTCCAGGGCGAACCTCTCACTTCTGGACATCGACAGAAACTCGGCACTTCACATGGCTTGTAGAAGAGTAATGTACCCTAGCTCTCATAGTGTCCTATATTACACCACATGTTCAGATTATCAGTGGCTACGTTTACATGCAACCAAATAATCCGTTAGTAATCGGATTGATGACTCAATCGGACTGTAAAGCCTTCATGTAAACGCCTAAATCGATCCGAAAGAAATTTCGATCGGATTGAAAGGGGTGGTTTGTTCATTTTCTAATCCGATCGAGAGGACATGTGAACACTTGATCGGATTGAAAACCAAAACCACAATGATGTAGAAATAGCGCAATGACGTATAACTTGTGTCATTGTGAATAAATGACACACTTAAATGAGTGTCCCGTCTTTCTAAAATTCTCCTTTCACTCCTCAGCCTCTGTGAAGTGGAGCAGGACAACGTCCCACCAGTCCTTGTTTCAGACTCTCATCCACAGACGACTGGTTTTGGGCATTTTTACAGCGTTATAAATATAAGCAGCACGACACAACAGTTCATATGCTCATTGTCTCCAAATTATGACCAGAAATGGATAAATATCAAGTGTGTTGTTTAAAACAAATAAAGAACCAATGTAAGAGAATGTTTATTATGCGCAAACAGCGGGAAACTCGTGCAAAAAATTATTCCGATTTGAAGATTGTGACATATAAACGCGCACATTAACCCGATCACATGTTTAGCATTCATGTAAACACTACATTCAGATTCATCAATCAAATTGCAAAACAAAAGTTGTGCATGTAAACACAGCCAATGATCATCACGCGTTTAACTCAACAGGGTCATGAAATGTGTGCTCTTCTCATTCTGGCTGAGATTGACGACCCCTCGCTCATCAATGCCACAAATAGTGCACTTCAAACGTGAGCATTCCCATATTATAAGTGTATGTGTGTGTTGATTGTTTGGTTATTTTCACAGTTGAGGTTTTTCTGTCTACACACCACTAGGCCTCTGCATATTGCAGCAAGAAATGGTCTTGCCACGGTGGTGGAGGTTCTGCTTACTCGAGGTGCAGCGCTTCTGGCCCTGGATGAAGATGGTGAGTTTCTCCATTGCCAAGCTAGAGCCAACAGAATTAACTTCCCAATAGTCATTAGTGTTGACTGATAGATTTAGTGTTTGAAGAGACTGTAGTTGCTCACCAATCGCTAGTGGAATTATCTTTTCTGGTTCACCATTTCTTTACATATATTGTGACTAGTTGTAAATCTTCTTGCATGTTAATGTAAGTTTTTGTCTCGATCATGACGAGCGACTTGTCATTCTGTCAGTCACTTGGTTTGTATTTCCATTTGAAGTCGGGTTGCCCGTCCAACAGTGGAATCTCATTTAAATCCCCAAATCCTGCTCAACACCGCTGAATTTTTCATGTCATGCAGCATGTTTGCTTTCAAAAATAAAGTTTACAGAAAAGTGTTCTTGATGCTTAAACTCATCATAGCCCCTTTCACACAGAGATTCCGGAAAATACACGGATAAAGCGATTGATTTTGGTTCATTCACACTGCCCGTGATTTTCCGGAATCAGAGAGTGCGTTCACACACAACCCGTAAAAAAAATCCCGTAAAGACACGTGACATCGATGTGACATATGTAATGTCTCAGCAGCGTGTACAGTTTGCTTATGAGCTGCGATTTCTCTCTGGAGAAACCACGCTTGTGCATTTTTTTCTCTGATTCGATCATAAACTAGCGCATTACGTACCGTTTCACTAGCCTGCTTTCACTTCACTTCAGCGTCATCATTACGACACGGCATTGGTTCTGGCTTTTGTTCACACAGAGCGCGTTCCGGGACTGATCCCGTCAATGTTACTAGGTCCCCAACCCGGCATCGATCCCGGGTCGTGTTTGAGTTCACACAGAAGGCGTTCTGGCAATTTCCCGGGATCAACGCGCTGTGTGAAAGGGGCTCATGTTGCCTGGTTAGGACTTAACTCATTTTTAAACTAGAAAAACAATGTGCATTTTTTTCTGTCTTCTTTAAATTCAGTATGTGTTGTGGAGAAACTAATTCAAAGTAGCAACCGTACTAACTTAATTATATTTTTCAGCCATAACTCAGCTGTTTTTAAAACTGGTTTCCAATAACAAAAGCCAAAATATTGTGAAAAAATGCTATATTGTACATTTCCAGCTAAAAGGGAACATTCTTGCAAAGATGTGAACAAATGTTCCTTCTCTAACACTAATAGAATGTTCATTCAAAGTTATCAGGTCTTTAATAATGTTCAAAAAACATTTGCACAAAAACATTGGTTACACTTTAAATTAGGGTCGAATTCTCACTATTAAAGCTGCAGTCCGTAGCTTTTTTAAGTAAAAAATAATCCAAAATAATTGTATTAAAAAAAAACGTATTCTGCCAGTGGTCAAAACTATCTGCTTGCCATAGCTAGATTCAAAACGGTTAGCTTGTAATAATGATTTTAATTCCAGTGGTACTGGTGGGTTTCCGCGGGAAATTCGAGCATGTCTTTGCGTCATTACGTCACACCCGTACACATAAAGAAGGAGTTTCGGCTAGCCGGCTATACTGCGCGTGACGAGATGTAGAGATAGGCTTTTCTCGCAGCACTTTACATAATTAAACTTATGGCATCCAGAAAGATCCAAACAACAATCATCGGTGTCAACTGGAGATTCAGCAGTTATAAAACCCAAAAGACTTCGTACTTCGGATTTAAGCTGGCTAGAGAAAGAGAAAGAAACCGTCTCATGCGAACACAAGGATTAAACATCGGCGGGGCTTTTGAAAAGTGCGTGAACTCCGTGTTTTGAAGGGGTTCAAAACGGAAGAAGAGACGGCTTTTTTCTGCTGAACAAGTAAGACATTTCAATAGTTCAATCGTGTAACAGTACGTTTTCTTAATTCACACAGTTATGGAGTTTCCTTTGTTGTGCCTTTCTCGTTTTGCTATTATGGAGAATATGAATTCTGAACTACACAGGTAACCATAAAACACATTAAATTTAACATTAGTCACGCAATGCTGATGTGATGTTGTTAACATGAACAATTTGAGAACAAAGTAGGCTATAATTTGCACGGTTGCTGTAAATCGCGTTAAATCTAACGAAGCTTATCATGTCAGAACAAAAATGGATGTTACTTACTTGTTCAGAAGACATTTTCTTATGAAAATTCTTATGTTGGTCAAACTTTCAAAAAGTGAATCTGTGATTTTGTATGACAGTATCCACACAGCGCGGTGACTGACAGCAGCACTCGCCTCAAAACACTGTGTTCATCCGCGCTGTTTCATGCCGATTTACAACCCACGTAAAGATGATAATTCCGCGAATCACTGCAGTTACAGATTTCGAACAGACAGATGGCGACAAAGAGGAAAAGATACGGACTGCAGCTTTAACTACGGTAGTTGCTATTTAGCATGCATATTATTAGTATATTGGCCTTTTTTTAGTACTTATAAAGCACATATTAATGCCTTATTCTGCATGACCATATTCTATATCCCTTAATCCACCCAATACCTAAACTTGACAACTACCTTACTAACTGTTCGGCAGTAATTAGGAGTTTACTGAGGCTAACTGGTAGCCTGGGAAAACCCAGACAACTTCCGGCAAATTTAGATTAGCTCTGAAAGTTAGTCTGGCAAAGAGCTCATTCAAGCCCATTTCCAATCCGCCGAAATCGAGGCACCAATCAGAAGCGTTTGGGCGGGATTTACACGATGACGACACTGCTGGGATTTTGAAGCAGATTTTGTAGCCTACATTACAAAGATGGATGCCGCCGTCGAACATCACTCGTTCCAATCAGCTATCGCGTCTGTTTTAAGCGATTTGAGCGTTTCCTTTTTGTTAAAAACCGAGCAAAGAACAACACTCGGAGATTCTCCGCCGCTCTGCATACGTCATCTCCTTCATCGCTCTGATTGGGTTTAGGTCTATCCGCGACGTCCGTTGGTGACGCCCCTCTGGAAATGATTTGTCTGACGCTTTGCCAGACCATAACTCAGTTACAACTGAGAATGATCTGGTTTTAACCAGGCTAGCTAACTGGACCATAAACTAAAGTGTGACCAAAACATCTCTGTCATTCATGGAATGTGTTTTATGAAACGCTTTAGTTGGGCTTTTGTCCAAAACTAAGAAATGTTACTACTTGTTTGGGAACGTTCAGAGAACATTCAAAAGTAACGGTCCCATAATGTTTTCAAAATAATAAAATAGGAATGTTCCTTTAAAAGTAAACACTAAAGAAGATATTCTGAAGAATATGGGTTACCAAACAGTTGATGGACTCCATAGTTATGGAAAAAATACTATGGAAGTCACTGGAGTCCATCAACTGTTTGGTAACCCATATTCTTCAGAATATCTTCTTTTGTGTTCAGCAGAAGAAAGAAACTCATACAGGTTTAGAACAACATCAGGACGAGTAATTGATGACCGAGTTGTAATATTTGGGTGAACTATCCCTTTAACGTTCGCATAACCAAGAAAAAGCATTTAAAAAAGTAAAATAATGAAATATGTTTTATAACGTTAGCAAAAAACACTTTTGTCAATAATTGACATGCTAGGATATCCTTACACAATACTTGTGTTTGAAATGTTTTCATAAGTATTTGCACACATTAATTGTGCCATGTTTTTAGGTCATACTCCAGCGTTGGCGTGCGCTCCAAATAAAGATGTGGCGGACTGCTTGGCTCTCATCATTTCCACTATGAAGCCTTTTTCTGCTGGCACCAGCTGTGGCATCAGTCTGATGAAGCACTGTGGCATTGCTGTATCCCATCAGCCCTTGTCCAACATACAACTGATTACAGAGGAACCGTAGGACTGAGTGAACACCACACTATATACCTTTAACAAACTGCACCGCTCCTTCCTATCCAGACTGAAGGTATTAGAATGTACTGTCTATTATACATCGCTACTGTTTTATCATCATGCAGTATAAACAGTAACATATTAATTTGTAGTGCAATAAATCTTTAACAAATGCCACCATTCCATTATATGCTGAATTCCTCCTTAATAACCAGCCATAGAAAGTCACTTCTATTATTAGAGTCCAACATCTACTACTGTTTTAGCATCATATAGTATACAAGGGCATAAATCTATTCATTTGTGGTTGCATGTGTGGGTACTATAAATATAACATTTTTTACAGTGCCGTCACTTTTATCTTAGCCTATTACTAAGATTTCCCAGCTTTCTTTGGACACTTTTTATGCAGAAATAACAATAGTTAGCCAACCTACAAACTCCTGACATGCCCCACAAAACACCTAAACGTCACAAAATAAAAGTTATGTATACTTGTCATCCTATTTTACAGGCATAAATACTGTAATTCATAACACCTTCTTTAGCACTTCAATTGCCTAAACAATACAAACTTAAATTAACTAAATAACACACAGGGTATCACTATTGCCGTTCATGTTTTAGTTGTAACACACAAAATAAAATGTTGTCAAGGTTGCACTGTGCTTTTTATTTATTTCAATCATCATTTATTGTTAGTAAACAGTTATAGTAGACTTTACCATCTGATACTATTAACTACAGTAGATTAGCACAATATGTTTTTAATTAAAACTAAAGAAAAAATTAAGTATTCTGATATAGAAGTGTCTTATTATAAATAATTATTTGCGATATTTGATTGTTTGCATGTCATAAGAAACTACTTTTGTTTTTTATATATATCAGCATATCTCCAAGTTATTTCCTCAACTTTTTCTTATCTAATCTGCTATTTTATGGCAGTAGGGCTGATCTGATTTGCCGCATTCATTTTAATAGCTCATCTTAGTGAAGTTCAGTAGATTTGTCACAAACAACTCAACAAAAGTTGAACCAATTTTCATAATAAATCTCCTTTTAATACTAAATATAAACTGGAAATGCATTACAATTATGCAGCACAGTTGTATGTTAATCATGATGGTATTTGCACTATGTAATCAATAACCATAGGGGTATTACAGAACTGATTGTTCCAGTCCTGGTTACTGGATTGGTCAAAACTGCATTGTAGCCATGAAAAAAAAATTAGCAATATTTTAATAGGTATGATGCAAAACACATGTTCACTATATCCCTGAGCAGCCCAGCTGATGTAACCATTTCATATAAGCAAAAAAACTAATTTCTGTGCTGTATTATGAATATAAACATGGTCAATGACGCACTTTTGACTATATTGACCTTGTTACTTATATATTTGAAAGAGGTCGAAGGTCTTATCTAGTCATCACACGGTTTGAGGTTCAAACCAGGGCCATGTGGCAGAAATGATGATGAATAATTTTTATAAATGTACAGGTTTCCAGGTCAAAGTCATTGGAAATCTACAAGGTGAAATTAATTATTGAGCAGATTCCCTGTGATTTAAGCCACAAGATTTCGCAGAGCAAAGGTAAATGTGAACGTGCCTATTATTACGGTCTCAAAATTGAGAGCATTAATGAGCAATCCAGAACAATTTTTTGTATGTTTATATTAAAACTGTCACAAAAATGTCTCATGTTTTTGTGTTCTTATTTATTTATTTGCATTGCTTCAGATATAAAACGACAATAATACAGTGACATACGGAGCCCCAAAGGGGACATGGTGATGAAAAAAATGAGATGCGAGAAAAAACAGTGTTTTAAATATTTAAAAACTATAAATTAATAAGTTTAATTAGTAGGGTCATAAAAAAACCGGACACCATTTTTGGCCAGTACTGTATATATTAAATGAAGGGAAAAAAAATCCTCTCATGCGGCGCCTTGGCACAAGGTTAGTCTGCGCCATTAGTCCATCCATTCCTCCACTTTGACCCATTCAGGCTGAGCGATTGTGGATATGATGGATTATCATGATCACATTAGCCACTATAGAGGCATAGCTTCTCACATGACTTTCCTCCTGTATTTCGCCTTCTCTCCTAACAGTCATGCCATGAACTAGAAACTCAATGTGAATGAAATGGGCTCAAAATAGGCTCTCAATCAGTGTTGCCCAGTCTGCGGTTTTCCCACGGAATTGGGCTACTTTTAAAGGGATACTCCACTTTTTTTTGGAAATAAGCTCATTTTACAACTCCCCCAGAGTTAAACTGTTGAGTTTTACCGTTTTTGAATCCATTCAGCCGATCTCCGGTTCTGGCGGTACCACTTTTAGCATAGCTTAGCATACATCATTGAAGTGGACAAGACCATTAGCATTTCTCAAAAAAAAATATCGATATTTTTCCTATTTAAAACTTGACTCTTCTGTAGTTACATCATGCATTAAGACCGACGGAAAATGTAAAGTTGCGATTTTCTAGGCTGGTATATAGGAACTATACTCTCATTCCTGCGTAATAATCAAGAAACTTTACTGCCGTACCATGAGTGCAGCAGGCGTAATGATATGACGCAGCGCCTGAAAATAGTCCCCAGCTCGGTAACTTCCAATGTGACCGGGACTAAGTGCCTGCGCCTGCTGCACTCATGGTACGGCAGTAAAGTTTCTTGATTACTACGCAGGAATGAGAGTATAGTTCCTAGCCATATCAGCCTAGAAAATCGCAACTTTACATTTTCCGTCGGTCTTAGTGCACGATGTAACTACAGAAGAGTCAAGTTTTAAATAGGAAAAATATCGAAACACTTTGGTCTTTTTTTTTGTTGAGAAATGCTAATGGTCTCGTCCACTTCAATGATGTATGCTAAGCTATGCTAAAAGTGGTACCGCCAGAAACCGGAGATCGGCTGAATGGATTCAAAAACGGTAAAACTCAACAGTTTACCTCTGGGGGAGTTGTAAAATGAGCCTATTTCAAAAAAAAGTGGAGTATCCCTTTAAGTTGTTGATTTTTTTATTTTTTTTATTCCGTCGGTTGAAAAAGTTTTAATGGTTGCATATTCATAATGGTTTAGGAGTTTTTACAGCTTCTTTTTATTAGGCTTTTCTGGTTCAAAACCCTGTGTGACTAACAACAATTACAATGGTAAGCACAATATACTGCACACGAAGTTAACATGGGTCTCATGGAGTGAAACTTCTGATTTAGGAATCCAAGCAGTTCCCAAATCAAATCATGATCACATAGTTTTCCATTTTTGGCTGGAAAAAAATGTAGCTTGCTAAAAAAATGTCATGTGTTCCCAAACACCTACTTTTCTAGCTCGTCGTAGGACGCTCATCTAATTTTCACGAAAATCTTCAGGTTTGTCCAATCTTTTTTTAATAATAATAATGTTTTATTTATATAGCGCCTTTCAAGTATCCAAGGACACTTACAAGAAAATACAGAAGTACAAGCAAAGTATTGTACAGCAATCAGGACAAGCAGTCAAACATGTAAACATACAGCATGGCAGATAATGACTTCAGTATTGAAATTTCAGAAAGGGGAACCAATCAGTTGCAAAACTATGTGAATAAATTAGTTTTTGAGGTCTGTAGTGATGAGACGGATGAGATTCTGAATGCCCAAAAGTTGACAGTTTGAACTTTGGTAAAACAATCAGGGGTGCGTTTCCCAAAACCATAGTTGCTAACTAAGTTAGTAACTTTGTTGGTTGCAATGCAATTTCCCATTGCCAACCAACTAAGTGGTTTTGGGAAACGCACCCCAGGTTGGCTAAACTAGAATGAAGTCTTGAAGGTGAGGGTAGATATGAAGGTGCTAAACCATGACGGGCCTTATAAAGTAAGACTAGTAGTTTGAACAATGCAATAGGGAGCCAGTGTAGTTGAAGGATTGGAGTGATGTGAGCAGATGTAAGGGCATGAGCAGCAGAGTTTTGTAGCATTTGCAGGCGATTAAGGCCACTAAATGACCATATAATGATATGGCCAAGAGGAAGCATATAAATTGAAAATAGTAGTGGACCAAGAACCGAACCTTGAGGTACACCACGGGAGATCGTGATTTGTTAATGCAAATTAATTGTCTATCCGAGATATGAAGTTATACACTGAAGGAAAAAGCAGTACTGAATGGTAAACAGTATCAAATGCTGAACTCAGATCCAGGAGAACCAAGAGGCTGATGTCCCGTGTCAGAGGCCAGGAGAAGGTCATTTACCTCTCTTAAAACAGACTGAAACGGTTCATGCAGGTTATGTTTATCCAAGTGAGACTGCAATTGTGTGACAACCACCTTTTAAGTTCTTTAGCTAGAAAAGGAAGATTTGATATGGGTCTAAAGTTACTCGGGTCTATGTTATAAAGACCTGGTTTCTTACTGTACTGGAGTGATAGCAGCTATTTTTAGACCAAGCGGATCATAACCAGTAGCAAGGGATGTGTTTAGGTCAAATGAGAGCAGGCAAGAAGTTTTTGAGTAAATGAGTTGGAATTGGGTCATGTTGACAGGAAGAGGAATCAAATGTATTAGTAGTTAAGGTTGGGAGACGGTGGACAGACTGAGAAGAAGAAAAATCTGTAGGAACAGATGGTGGAAAAGCTATTGTCAATGTGATGTAGGAGGAAAAAAGTTTCACAAAGCTCAATAGAGCCAATAATTGTAGAAGATGATGGTTTGACAAGCTTGTTAATCGCAGAGAAAAGAGTCCTGGGTTTACACTTTGCTTCATTAATAAGACTGAAAGGTAGGTAGAGCGTGTGAATAAGCGATAGCAAGTCGTTCAATACGCCTACCCTTAGCTTTCATTGCTCTACGTTCAGGGGGGAATCATGGGGAGGAATGATTTGAGGGGACAGTCCTTGTTTTTAATGGGGCAAGTTTCTCCAAGGCATTAGATATAGTCATTTATATATTGAAATAATCTCACCGGGACAAGAGAGATTGAGAGAGAATGGCAGAGAGGAAGCAACAATAACAGTAGAGAATTTATCATTTTAATTTATAGACGTGCAATTTTTTAGAACTTCTGAGAAACCTAATTTCTAGTTTTAGAGGGCACAATAACTTACAAATCTTGACAATTGTCCTCACTTTATCCACATTTTCCATCCGCTAGGAACCTGCTTATTGATGCTTGTTTTTGGCATATTTTAGCTGACAAAATTGCCATTTTAAAAATTTCTGAATAAGATTAATGTCGAAACTGATAATCAAAAGTTGACGAACAATCGGAAGTTGGGCTAAAAACTATAATAGTTTAGTGTGTCCATTCTGAGACGGTGAAACAATTTGAGAAACTTGTTCACTAATTGAGAAATACATCATAAAATATGTGAGATTAAAAGACTGGAGTTAAACCAACATACATGAAAGCATGAAGTTCAAAGTTTATCAACACATGTCGTCAGATGAGACATGACAAATAGCTGCTCGCCAAAACCATTTTGAAATGATTATGTTGCTCCATTACTAAACTAAATCATCTTTTGACTGTTCGCCGCGTCTCCTTGCCGTTGCTTACAGAAGTTCCCCCCACACCAGGACTCGGTGTCGACCGGTTCCCGTTTCCACCACTCGCTCGTCCAGCCGGCTGTGGGTTAGTGGAGTTTCCAGAGCTTTGAGAATTCACCCCGTTTCCATTGGGAGTGTCATTACCTTCAAAGAGTAAAAAAAAAAAAGTCAAGTATATTGAATGAATATATGAATACATTACATGAACATTTTAGTTCAGGGTCCAATTCTCACTATTAACTAGTTGTTTATTAGCATGCATATTACTAGGACATTGGCTGTTTATTAGTACTTATAAAGCACATATTAATGCCTTATTCTGCATGACCATATTCTATATCCCTTAATCCACCCAATACCTAAACTTTACAACTACCTTACTAACTGTTCGGCAGTAATTAGGAGTTTACTGAGGCTAAAGTCGTAGTTGGTAGTTAATATTGCGAATTGGACCCAACTAGGGTCCCGAAATGTGCTTTAATTCTTACAAAGGAAAAAAAAAATCAAGCTAGTGGTTCAGTGCAAAAAGCACTTGCCACACTATATAGTTATACCTGCATTGGCTCCAGTGCTGCTGTTCAGGTTGCTCTGGTCATTCAGTCCCTGACAGGTAACAAGAAGAAAGTCAATTACCATGACCAGTGGTTAATTGTTTTCTTTTGTTTTTAATAGTGAATAGGTTCATTTTTTTATAAGGCCATATGATGCTCAACGTTTTCCTTTTCCTTGTAAGTTGTGGGCCACCATTGACTTCCATAGTGCTTTCTTTTTTCAATGGTGCCCCACAAATGGTTGGTTGCAAACGTTCTTCAAAATATGTTCTTTTGTGCAGAACAAATACATGTATACAGGTTTGGAACAACTTGAGGGTGAGTAAATGATGACAATTTAAATTTTTGGGTGAACTAACATCACTTTAATTCTATTTAACAGAGAATTGGGAACACTTGAGGCCTAAAACGCCCTGATCGAAGTTCAGATATTACTTCTGCCAATGTCTATGTCACAGTGTGATATATTAGCATAATGCCCGCCTAAAGGCTTTCAGAAGTTAATCAGAGGTAAAGATTTACTTATAAAGCCATTCCAGAGAAATACAACCCAAAACTGTGATTTGTATATGTACTTTTCTGAAATCCATAACTTGGACACAGTCACCTCTGATAACAGATCACTCTAAATTGTAATGTGGACTCGTGCATTTTCTGTAAAGCTGCTTTGAAGCTAAATGTATTGTGAAAAGCGCTTTACAAATAAATGTGAATTGAATTGAACAGTCAGGGGCATTACATTTCCGACACTAGCTTCAGATGTTTGACCAATCACAATGCACTGGGTCAGCTGGCCAATCAGAGCACTTTTCGGGAACACAATCAGTGAATTTCAGACAGACTGGGAACAGAATTGCTGCAAAAATGTACAGTATGTGAAAAATAATGTGGTTTTTTTAACATTAAAGTATATTAACCCATTCTAGTACACACAATAAACAAAATAATGTACTTTTAAAAAAGCATCATATGCCCTCTTTAAGATAGAAATCCACAGAAATAAATCTAGAAGACGTACCGTTTTATTAATCTGGGACAGATATTCTGGATTTGGCTCACTAAAGTTTGGCACCTCAGAATACACCATGCAGAATCTTACAAATTGGATACAAACACATTAATTTATTCACAATTGATATATATATATTTAATGCAATACAATAGTCCCCCCCAACGATAACTATACTTCCATTGCAAAAATATTAGGGGTGTCACAATATATCCCAATACAAAAATGCAACAATATGTATTGTGGATAGTTAGTGTCAGTAGTACTACATTAAACCACTATATATAATGTTGAATGTATAATAATGCAATGGGGGAATATTTGTGTGTCCTGATAATGCCATGTGTCTTATGTTACCAGTAAAAAGTGGCCTACATTATTTTAAATATATCTAGTCAGTGCAAGCATATTCGTCTAAAATAATTCTGTATTTTCAGCTTCAGAAGCATGAATATTGTTATTCTGGTGTCTCTATTGTCCTGTGCTTTGGGTTTCCAGCACCAAGACCAACCCTATTAATTTACACACACAATGTAACACCAAATTTAGCATTTTTATCAACAGTACATTTTTTTTTACATGTCTTGGAGTATCACAATAATATCGTATTATGAGTTCAGTATCGTGATATGTATCGTATCGTTACACCCCTAAAAAAATATGGGTAACGCTTCCTTTTAAGGTCCTGTTACCATTGTACATACTACATACTATGTACTTATTATAGTAATTATAATTACTGGGTAATAACTAGGTACTAACCCTGAACCTACCCCTAACCCATGTACTTACCTTATATTAGCCAGTACTTTCTAGGTAAGTACACTGTAAGTACACGTAAGTACTGTACTGTAAAAGGAAGCGTTACCCAATTATGAATGATTAAATAAAATGATTGATGATTAAAACTTACTCTCCAATCTTCTGTAGTTCACCTCCTCTTCCAGTGTACAGTGTCAAACAGCCTTTAAAAACTGAGGCGTAACTGCAGCAAAATACAAATATAGACAGTTCTGTAGACTGTAAAACATTTATGCTGGTATATGATCTTTTACTGTAAAATCAAGTATTTTGCACTATGATTGACTGTTCATTTGAGGTAGAATAACTGTCTTTTGAGCATAGAAGCCTTTCAATGTGCATCACTGATATGAAACGCAGTCTCACCCTTTGGTAAGTCTGATGATGTCACCAGCCTGAATGAGTCCACCGACTTCATCCCAAACCGATATGCTGATGCTGCCCGTCTTGTCGGCCACTTTACACGTGCGCACCTCATGACCGTCTTTGGTCTTCGTCACTCGTCCTTGAAGAAGATGGCGTGAGAGAAGATTCAGAGTTCAGACACTTTAGACTATTATTAGCTGATAAATATGTGTTATAGAAGGCCTGAACGGTGTATCGTAATAAACAACCGTTGGGGTTTAAGTAATAGAACACACTCCACCGACCCTGTGTCTGTTTCATGTTCTTGTTTGTGGAAATTCATGAACATACACAATATTAAAGGTCCAATAAAGAGAAGCGCCTTTGCCTTCAGCTAATGTTAATGCAACCAGGTAAAGTCCTATTTTAATATATAAGGTAAGTTACCTTATTATAATAAGCCCTATTTTATATAAATGTATACATTACATGTGAAATTTGAAGTTTCTAGCATTTCAGAAAAAAAAACGTATTAAACATTTACCATCTGAATAACATCGTTTTTTCTGTTTATTAGAGTAAAGCTATAATCTGTATTGCATAACGTATTATGGACACTTTTTTACTTTAGTGTCAGTTTACTTACTAAAAAAACACATATTTGGATTTGGGAAACACACAGTCAAGTGTGTCGAAACTTTTATATGACCGTATTTTGAATATGATAATAACACAGAACTAAAACCAGTATTGTTGGCTCCTGTATGATCAATTGTTTGTGGTTTAAGGTTAACGCAGAGTTAACTGATTGTCTTATTTAGTGTCACTAGCATCATGTGATGTGTTGTTTGGACACCTGTTTCCAGCACGATGAAGATGACATTGAGATTCTTGAGTCCAGGTTTAATGTCCTTCACATGAGTCTCTGTGCTCATGATCAGTCTGCTTCTGCCCAAATCCTGCAAAACCTGATGCACATCATGCCAGTCCACATCTGATGCATTTTACACTCAGCATTTCAAATCACATGCAAGACAGTTATAATTAAAGATGCATGCATGCAAACAACTTTTTGGCAAACTATCTGTGATGAAGCATGCACGTGCGACACTGACAGCTCATCAACAATATTAAACACACCACAGGAAACTAATGAAAACACTTACTGGTTAGCATTGAGCTACGGTTGCACGGACTGTTTTAAAGGTAACGTTAGCCTACTGTTTCTCGTCATCTGCTACGCTTTGTGTGAACAATCCGGAATAGACTCGCTGCTCGTAATAGGAATTAAAACACTGAATGTTCTGACAGCTGTCAATCATCACAGTTTATCTGGACAGTCAACTACCGTTTACAGTGGTTGACGTATTTTTTATTTTTTTGAAACGTCATGACGCAATGTTTTCCGTACGTTATGACGTAGTTATCCGCACGTAGTTATCCGATCTGCACAGAACAGAACATGAAAGTTGAATTATCTGGAATAGTTAAATGAAAATGGGTCAAAATTATGTGGAAATATTCAGCGTAATCCGGGACACTGCTGGTTTGCCCTCCTTGTAAACTATATGTAATGCGCATGCGTGGTGGTAATCCACCTAAAATAATTATTTTGAATTTGACGCGTTGTAGGGTGTGATTTAATCCCATACATTTCTTATCCGGGATAATTTTCGACTTTTAAAAGGTAAGGATTCTTTTAAATAAATGTGTTGGATGCCTTTTAAAATAGTTGTTATATGAATTCTATAGAAATATAATTCTAATTATCGTAATGAACGCCGCGTTTATTTATTTAAAAGATAATTCAAAGTCTTCTTTAAATTAGTTTATTTAGTTAATAGTTTAATAGTTTTTTTTGTGGGCTGAATTTGAGATTAGATTAGCATTTGTTCAGCACTCAATTTTCACGTAAAACTATAACTAAATGTGTATGCTAGCAGCTAATACATGTGTTTATTTGCTTGTTTTGGTCATCTACCGTGGCTGAACAGTAACTTTCAGTACAGTAAATTTACTATAGCTCATAATCACTCACTTGTGGAAATAATGATAGTTTTTCAGCACTATAATCAAACACCTTTTTGATAAATAAACATGCACCTGGCACATTTATCAGATTTCTATAGTATCTTTATAGGTATGTACATCCATATATTCATCATGCATTTTGACCTCTCCGTCCTAATTTCACAGGTTAAGAGTGACGTAGGACAAACAAAATGGCCACAGAATCTGATTTAGTAAATGAGATTAACCCTGTTGACTTCATTCATCTGCTGGAGTATTTAGAGTGTAAGTGTCTTTCATAAACATTACGGGACTCATTCTTCATTTCCAGATAACTAAAGTGCATTAACTACAAAATTAGTTGTTCCAATTTAGCAGACTTTTAAGTATATCAATTTAGTATACTAAAAGAACAATTGTCAATTGCAGGATATTTATATTAAGAACATAAATATATAAATCTATTTGTAGTATACTTAGCATAAAATAAATGTTTTTCAAATTCATTTTTGTATATTTATTTTTCACTCGGGAAGATAAATCATGGAACAGAATATTATAAGTTAAATGTATGACAAAAGGTTTTCATTTTTAAAATGTACAAATCTTGTTGTTGTTGTTTTGTTTTAAACTTCCTAGATAGCAGGATAAAGGCGAAAGATGCGATGAAGGATTTTCATGCCGGTGGAAAGCTGGTCCATCACAGGTTTGGTGATGTAAGCTGAACACTTTCTACTGGCTTAGTACTTAATTTCTCCATAAATGATGGAATCATCTCAGTTTCAAACATGAAATGTGAAATGTGACTTTTTGATGTTTTGGTTAAATTTATAACTTATAAACTGTGTTCATGGAATAGATCAACCAAAAATAATCCCAAAATCACACAAATTAAATAAAAAAAATAATACTATGTCATCATTAAAGGGTTATTTAACCCAAAAATTTAAATTCTGTCATTACTCACCATCATGTCGTCGGTTCAAACTTGTCTTTCGTTCATCTTCAGAACACAAATGAAGATCTTTTTGATGTAATCTGAGAGATTTCTGTCCCTCCATTGACAGATACACAACTACCACTTTGACGCTTCAAAAAGTTCAAATAAGAGTTCGTAAAACTAATCCATTATGAATTGAGCAGTTTAGTCCAACATTTCTGAAGAGACACAGTCGCTTTATAAGATCATAAGATGTGCAGGTATATGATCTAACTGTTATGGCTCATGGGTTAGGAGAATAAGTTGACATGTAGTTGTAAAGTTACTTATAGTTGTAAGGCCTGCTCAATCGGTCCTAACCGTTACTAACCTGAGCGTAAACTTATGGTGTAATGGACTTAACTCAATCATTTCAGAGTAAGTCGGAACGAATCCCAATGTAACAATTTATTATAAGTCAGGTAAATGTATCATGCCAATTACATAATTCAAAATAGTCAATACAATAACATCAAATGCTCCGAGATAAAGAGTAAAAGATGTTCCTGACTCAGGAAACACATAATGCTGAATGTCTGAACAACACTCAGCGTTATGGGCTGATCTCATTACAAATCGCCCCGAGCCTCTGAAGACATTTCTTTATATACTCAGACTCAGACCAAGACAAAACATCCCCCAATGTGAGGAATGAACTTACAATAGGAGTTTGCACACCTTGTCGAGGAACAGGAGGTAGTTTGGAGGAAGGACCCTAGGAAAAGTGCACACTTGTTTAGAGAAAGTGTATCTCTAAACTCTTATTACCATTTGGTTTAGATCTGGAGATGAGACCACTGTACCAGTCGCACTGAGCCATTTTAAATGATACCAAACATGACTGTTAATTCACTTCAATTGACATGGAACATTATAATTTTTATATAATCTTTCCAAGTGAAGAGAAGAAAGAGTAAAGGGAAAGAAGTGGGAGGAGAAGGAACAAATGTTAAGGAAGGACAGGAGGGAAAGAAGCTTTCCTGCAACTTCACTCTGTGGGGTACAAATGGCAGTGTGTGTTTGTGTCTCAGGAGATCGAAGTATCAGACCATCTATTAGTACTCTATTGACTGCTTGATGACATGTAGTTGCACAGTTACTTATAGAGTTTCTAAAGTGAACCCTCGAAATAAAGCGTCACCGACTTTTTGCATTTTTATCACATTCTCTCTGCATTTTCCCCACTGAAGCGCATAGATGCGACAGGATTTTCTCTATTCCTCAAGAATTATCTTGAGGTTGATGATTTTCCAGCTGATCTCAGCCAGCGTCTCTACTGGTATTTCCAAAGATCTGAGCGGTCTGGTCCTGACACCAGTCCTCACAGCAAAGATGGTGAGCTCCTGATTCATTTTTCACAAGTCGTTTTACAGAACTTCAGTAAACCTTTCAAAACACACTTCTTGTCTGTTGTCTTCCCGACCTGTTCGCATACAAACCATGTGACAGATCAAACACATTGTTTATATTTATGTGTTAAATGCACAAGATTTAATGAAAGTTTTTAGTGGTTTAATGATAGTATTAATCTAAACTACCATATAAAATAAAGAATAGAATGCATAATGACATTCCGCATAATGCCTGATTTAGGCCTACATTATGCATGCATATGTACTTTTTAATATTTGGAATGAATGCGATCACTGACAGTGCTATTTTAAATAATAAAAAGTGCAAAAACAATATTACAACATAGAAAATATTATAATTGTTAAGCATTAGTTAAAAACAATAGTATTTTCCATTTAAAATGTGCAATATATAATCATCTGTCACAAACACAATTCTGTATTTTCAGCGAAGCAGTGAAAATTAATTTCAGTATTTATGGACAAAAATATTTACAGTTATTGTACTGTTACTGTCACTATCATTAAATTGCACAAGTACATAATGATTTTTGGTGGGTTTTCACTGCAAAACAACAACACACAAATGCCACAAATATCAACAGTTTTTTTAAAAGCTGCAGGAATATAGTCATTTTGAGCTGTTAATAATCAAATCCTGGTGGGACTGTTAAAGGCTGTATAATAAAATGTAACTAACCACACACTAATGTATTAACTTTAACTGTAAAGTGTTAACGGTAAGTATTAAAATGCACACTGGCTATTACTGGCTCTTACTATAGCATTACATTGATATTCAGTGTTATTTGTTCTGCTCTTTCAGGTGGTGTCTCTCTTAAAGCTGTATTGTGTTACTTTTCCATATTGGAGGATGGAAATCCACGAGACAAACTAGAGTGTAAGACATTCATCGAATTTATAGTGATCTCTAGCAGATAATATCACTAATACTATGTACTGATACCATATAAAGTGCGAAATAGGTTTAATAATTTTTTAATCTTTTAAATTATGATTTAAACCTGCCATTTGTTTTTAAGTGTAATTAAATGCAGTGTATATGCAAAGTACTTATCAATTATATGATACTGTTTTGGCAGACACCTTCAAATTGTATGATAAAGATGACAATGGACTTCTTGATAGCAAGGTAAGAACGGGAGTACATGAGATTTTGATATTTCCTTCATGTAATGCTATACCCTCTTGAGTATGATGTAGTTCCTGTTTTAGCTTCCTTAGGTTCAAATTAGCCTGTTAACATGTCCAGTGGTGTCCTCCTAAAATAAATTATAATGTTTATTTACTTCTTGTTTTCTGTGTGTTTTTGTTAAATAGGAAGTTGACAAAATTGTTACGCAGATGATGCAAGCTGCCGAATACCTCGGATGGGATGTGACAGAACTAAAGCCAGTACGTTCGTTCATACAGTATATACAAATAACTCTTTCAGAAGGTATAATGGCATTGGAGAAATTATTTCCAAGTTAGTATGGAAGCTTGTTTCTGCCACAGGATAAAAAACATTACATTTTTATCCCACAATTCAGACTTTTTTCTTGCAACTGTGAGATTATATCTCACAAATCTGAAAAATATAGTCATATAAAGAGATATGAACTCGTAATTCTGACTTTATTTCTCACAATTACACGTTTATTACTTGTTTATATTAGATATAAACTCACAATTGCAAGAAAAAAAAGTTAGAATTGTGAGATTAAAAGTCGTAAACAAGCTTCCATAAATTAGTGACAGGAAATAGCTTAGCAAATATTTTTTCAATAGGCACAGATGAGGCACTTGATGAAGTTTTTACTGCAGGAAAAGTCACGAAAAACAGCAGAGGTCAAATATTATGAAAGAATAAAATCTTTAACTCATCTTATTGTAATGATAAGGTGATGGCGCTAAACGCACATCAGCGTTGGTCTGTAGTTCCTCTTCTGAGCCGCTGTTTGCACACATTACATTGAGGATGAAAGAAAGTGAGTCAGTTCAGTGGCCTCTAGACTTTTTGTAGTACTTCTTCAAAATGAAAATCCGTTCTAGTTCAGGTCAAAGGTGAGGTTGAGTGAGGTTAGTAGCCCTACATATAAGCCTCATCATTTCCTAGCCAGGCTTATAACCATAAATGGGTAAGTTTGCTTTTCCCAAGCCTAGAACTAATTCATGGCAGTATATTTTAGGCTTATGAAAATACAAGTACATTGTTCCTTTTTCTAGGTACTTCAAGACATGCTGAAAGCCATAGACGTGGACAGCAGTGGCACTGTAACCCACCGAGAGTGGATACAAGGGGGCTTGAACAACATTCCTCTACTGGTTCTGCTTGGATTAAAGGTAACAGCCTTAGTCAGAATGTACACTCACCTAAAGGATTATTAGGAACACCTGTTCAATTTCTCATAATGCAATTATCTAATCAACCAATCACATGGCAGTTGCTTCAATGCATTTAGGGGTGTGGTCCTGGTCAAGACAATCTCCTGAACTCCAAACTGAATGTCAGAATGGGAAAGAAAGGTGATGTCAGAATGGGAAAGAAAGGTGATTTAAGCAATTTTGAGCGTGGCATAGTTGTTGGTGCCAGACGGGCCGGTCTGAGTATTTCACAATCTGCTCAGTTACTGGGATTTTCACGCACAACCATTTCTAGGGTTTACAAAGAATGGTGTGAAAAGGGAAAAATATCCAGTATGCGGCAGTCCTGAAAATGCCTTGTTGATGCTAGAGGTCAGAGGAGAATGGGCCGACTGATTCAAGCTGATAGAAGAGCAACTTTGACTGAAATAACCACTCGCTACAACCGAGGTATGCAGCAAAGCATTTGTGAAGCCACAACACGCACAACCTTGAGGCGGATGGGCTACAACAGCAGAAGACCCCACCGGGTACCACTCATCTCCACTACAAATAGGAAAAAGAGGCAACAATTTGCAAGAGCTCACCAAAATTGAACAGTTGAAGACTGGAAAAATGTTGCCTGGTCTGATGAGTCTCGATTTCTGTTGAGACATTCAGATGGTAGAGTCAGAATTTGGCGTAAACAGAATGAGAACATGGATCCATAATGCCTTGTTACCACTGTGCAGGCTGGTGGTGGTGGTGTAATGGTGTGGGGGATGTTTTCATGGCACACTTTAGGCCCCTTAGTGCCAATTGGGCATCGTTTAAATGCCACGGCCTACCTGAGCATTGTTTCTGACCATGTCCATCCCTTTATGGCCACCATGTACCCATCCTCTGATGGCTACTTCCAGCAGGATAATGCACCATGTCACAAAGCTCGAATCATTTCAAATTGGTTTCTTGAACATGTAGCGATTGTACGCACGTATAAATATAATTAATTATTATTCATAACGGATTATGATCAATAATTAATAATTGAATTATTTTCAGAATTTACTGTAGCAAAATCAATAGTATGATCAGTTTATCAGTTCATCCAATGAACGGAAAGCATAAACAATTATTAATTCTAGGAAATATAATATCTTCTTGGCCAAGAAAGACTAATTCCCAGCTAACAGCTAAATTAAGAAATAAATCAAGGGTCAAAGCATAGGTAACTTAGATCGAAGTTCAAGACAATAAATCGGTAAGCACATAACACAAGTAATGCTTCTCTTTTCAAATACAAACAATACTTTATTGATTATAAGCCTATGACTAACACACATAAAACTAATATAACACAAACACACGCACACGCATTCATACAAGTTGAAGAAAGACAGAGAGTGAGGAAGACTGAGTTTTAGGAGTTAGATGAGATCCCAAGTTTCTATATGCACTTAAAAGACATGACCTGAACGAACCATCAATAATTAATTTCACCCTTTTATCGTTTCTTAGGCGGGTAATTCAATTTGATATTAAAATGCACCTGCAGTTTCAGCTAAAAGTCTGGAGGTACTTGCTTGTCCTTGCGTTGCTTTTGGGGATTCCCTTTTGTCGGTGTAAAGGTGTTCCCCGGGTCTGTGGTTTGGCTGGCGGTCTCCTCGTGCTTGATAGATCTTGGACAGCCAGTCACGTGGTGTGTTGGCGCGGATGAATGAAAGTCTTTGAAGTTGAAAGCTGGTTTTGCAGTTGAAACGTTAAAACGAAACTTTGCAGCAACACTTAACTTAGAACCGAGACTTTTAAAGGAAAAGAAAACAAACTAAGAAAAGAAAGAAAAGTGTGACGATGTGGCTTGAATTAAATCTGTTTTAACCCATATCTTGATTTGGGTCATTTGTCTCTGCGTCTACATGGTTACTATAACCATCGTCGGCTCCACCCGGCTTGTTCTGCCGAAAGAGAGCATCACAAGAGAGCAGAGGGCAAGAGCACATCACCAGAGAGGATCACAAGAGAGAGATTCTGTGTTCGGGTCTAAGATTTTAAACTCAAAATGTTTGTCCCGCCTCCTGGAGGAATTTGGAATTCGGACAATAAGATACTATATGGTTATTTGAGAAGGGAGTCTTTTCTATCCCCCCCCCTTTCTCTCATCGCGAATCATGTGTTATCTGTGGTCTGCTTACTCATCAGCTCGAAACAAGAGGATTCAGTTTAGACATAATTTCCATTTTAAGAACATAAACATTTTTACACAGATTTCAATCGAGCCATCTTTTGAATTAAACACATACGAGCATAATGATAGGAAACACGACACTTTCATTCCAGTATCTCTAATATTTAAAACAATTACATGACTTAGATGTGATCTAAGCAGAATAGACACATACAGGGGTTGTAAACACAATATATAATTGTTATGTTACATGATTTTGATTCTGGGTCAGTCAAGAATTGTTCTGGGATGAGTTTTATTGGTATTGAAGAATTGGAGGAAAGTCCTTATGTGTGTGTGTGTGTGTGGGTGTCCTTATGGTCAGCATTTGTGCATCCGTGGTGTGTACCACGTGAGGGTTTAGTTTCGCAAATGGTTGTCTTCAAGACAAAGGGTATTTTTGTATGCAAGTCCACTTTTTCAGCCTTAAGGAGATGTAATAATTGATGAGGGGAAAACTAGCTCGGGACGCTGAATGGTTCAGTCTGTTTAGTCGCAGGGGTCAGGTGACTCCTTGTTAGGGCCTCTTGTTTCACCATTTCTGAACAGATCTGTTCTTGCCAAATTATAAAACATTGACAACGTCCTTCCTTTAGTTAAACAACACAAGGGTCTTTTGCCTCATAGCCTGGGGCTAATCTGGAATATGCAGTTTCTTGTGTTTGATTATGTACGAACGCTTCACTCGTGTGGGTTGCATTCTCGTTGTTGCTACAAACATGACAATGAGTTCACTGTACTAAAATGGCTCCCACAGTCACCAGATCTCAACCCAATAGAGCATCTTTGGGATGTGGTGGAACGGGAGCTTCGTGCCCTGGATGTGCATCCCACAAATCTCCATCAACTGCAAGATGCTATCCTATCAATATGGCCCAACATTTCGTAAGAATGCTTTCAGCACCTTGTTGAATCAATGCCATGTAGAATTAAGGCAGTTCTGAAGGTGAAAGGGGGTCAAACACAGTTTTAGTGTGGTGTTCCTAATAATCCTTTAGGTGAGTGTATATGTAATCATGCTTACATTTAGGAATGCCATAAGGTGTGGAATTGATTACATTAGATGTTTTTAACACTATCTACAGGTAGCTGAAAAGGACGGCCAGCATGTCTGGCGACTGAAGAACTTCAACAGACCCACATATTGCTTTGTCTGTCAGAAGATGATGTTGGGTCTGCGAAAACAGGGCTTGTCTTGCAATTGTGAGTTTATGAATGATAACTTTTTTAATTCATGGGCAAGCTTTATACCTAGTCATGTCTCTTTAAACATACATTTAGGGCCAGATTTACTAGACAGGACAAATTAGCGTGAGAGCGCAAACCCATAAAAACTCTGATCTACTGACGAAGCGCAAATGAAAGAACACAGACGCAAGCCGGATCATTTCCATAATGAGCAACACAATCTACCAAGAGCAGCGCAAATTAGCATCTGGTTTAAAACATGCTTTTTTAGACAGTAAATAACGGCAAACACCAGTAAATTGACGAGCGCAAACCTTAGTAAATCACCTAACATGATTAATTCAAATATTCTCCTCCCATAAATATTGCGTCTGAAAGGGAAAAATAACCCTGTCCTCGCCTTTTCAGCGCTGATTTTTCACTGCGTGTCTTTAGTAAATCCTGACAGTCGTTTTTAACAGCAAAAAAGGGTTTGTGTTGATTCAAGCTGTTAGTAAATCAGTGGATAGATGCTTTGTGAAAAAGAAGTGTGCTTAACTGTATTGAATGTAGTGTATGTCAGATTTTTCAAGTATATTTAAAAAAAACTGTACTTGCAGATAATATAATATTAATAAAATAAGTGTACTGAAAGAGAATTTAACTTTTATGACTGTTTATTAATCTTAACACAATTAAGTACACTTTAAAAAGTGCGCTTTGTAATAATGTCACATTTTAAAGTACATTTTAAATCCTTATGTTTTAATATTTTGTCGATTTTTTTAACACTAGTGTGTTATTCAGTATTACATTTTAAATTAACATATTTTAAATGTACTAAATTGCAACTTCATTAAAAATGTGTAAATAAAAAAAGATTAAATAGATGACATTCAAGTTCAATAATGACATTCATGTATATTTTAGTTAACCACAAATGCTTGTCAGTAAATTCAGCAGTACATTTTAATTTGTTAATTTCCATACCTCAAAGACAATAGAAGACATTACGAAATTACATGTAATTATGTCTTACTTAAGTTGGTCAAAAAACACTTTCAAGTTCAACTAAATTAATTTAAAATGTAAGCTAACAATTTAAACTAAACTATGTTTTTATTTAATTCCAAATAACATGCATAATTAAATGTCCATTACATTCAGTTCACGTGATGGTCTTCGGGGTCTATTGGACCCCAAATGACTTTTGCTCAAATTCTCTTTCTCGTTCTCTTTGTCCAAATGGTTTGAAACTTTCTACGGCTCTCAACACTTTCTAGATCTACAAAAAAAAAGTATATATTTGAATGATATCTGTTTTTATGTTGGGGTGACAAAAATAGTCACACTCGTGGTCTTCGGGGTCTATTGGACCCCGCAATCAAAATAGACAAAATAACATCATCAAAATCAGAAACAACGTAGAACACATAGACAGAAATGACAGAAATAAAGTGGCACACTTCCAACAATGCAAAAAACATCCACAATCCAAAATTATCATGCTCACCACAGGGGCACACACACACACAAACACACACATATAGAGGAATACATTTATACAGGAATACATACAGACTATAAAAACTGTTCTTGTATCATTTGTAAAATAAAATAATCTAAAATGCAGAACCACCAGAAAAATAAATTGGTAACACTTAGACGCATTGAAAATGTGCGCACACACACACACACACACACACACACACACACACACACACACACACACACACACACACGCAAACACACGCAAACACACACACACACACACACACACACACACACAGGAATACATTTGTAAGGCTATAAAAAAGTCTTATAATTTGTCAAATAAAATCATACAAAATGAAGAACCACCACAAAAATAAATTGGTGACACTGACACATCGACAATGTACACACACACACCCAACAACAACAATAACAGTGAAGTGCCAAACCTGCTCCAACCCTGTCTGCAGAAGTCATGCGGTTTGTTTTTTCAGTACAAAAAATGCTAAATTTTGACAAAAAGTATTTTATTTTTGTTATAATTGTGATTTTATAATATTTAGATATGAATCCAACTGAATCCAACTTTAGAAACTATATATTTCAGTAATTCAAATAGCAAATAGTGTATAATGGAGCTCTATAGCCATCTAGAGGTTAAAGTGATTTATTACAAATTTTAACCTGTATTTTCAAAAAAATGGGCAAAAATCTTACATTAAACCTTGTAAAATTATCCATGGTATCCCCAGGAATGAAAGTTAGAAATCTGGGTCTTTTATAAAGTTTATTTACCATAAAATGCTGTTTTTTTTGTAAAAATCCTATTTAATTAAATATTTATTTAGTTATTTATAGAAAAAAAACAAAAAAAAAACATAAATCCTCCAAAAACTGCACAAATGTTGAGTAAAAACATTAATAAACAGAGTAAAATTATATTTGTAAAAAAATATATATATTGTTCGGTTACAAAATTAAATGTTGTTGTCTGGGGTCCAATAGACCCCGAAGACCACGAGTGTGATTTTTTTTTGAAGACCATCAGAGGGTTAAGTATACCATGTCTTTAATAAGGACTTCTTTTTCACAAGGCTACTCTAAAAATCACTGAATATGTACAGGCTTTAATATTCAGAATAGGTACACCCTGATTTCTAGCGTCTTTGTAAATGCCCTTGCCTGTGGCTATTTTGTAATGTAATGGCATTGTCAGTGTTTCCCCTCTTCTTTTATTGATTTGTAGTTTGCAAGTACACCGTCCACAGCAGCTGTGCCAACAAAAACCACACACCATGCGTCAGGACCTTTGTCAGGTCCAAAACAGAGATAGGGGTGAGCGATGATTCATTTACCATTACATTGTGTTCTGCTTTAAGAAACATGAACTGATCATTAAATGATTCACAAAAGGCTTCAACACAAGTTAATGCTTGGCCCCTTTCCAGTGTTCAGTTCATGACTGGATCAGTGCTGACTGTGAGTCCAACAAATGTGAGATTTGCCACAAAAAGATCAAGATACTCACAGGAAAGAGCTGTGCGTGGTGTCGCCGCATGGTGAGCGCTGATTTCTTTATCCACATACATTTACTTTTAATCGTTTAGCAGGTCTTTTATCCAAAGCGACTTGCAATCCAACCAACAATAGGGCAACAATATGAAAGTGCTGTGACAAGTCCCAGTTAGTCAAGCGCAGTACTATTATTTTTATTATTAATTATAATATATACAATAATCCGAACATGTCACAATATTCCTCATTTAAATAATTGATACGCTGAATAAAGGGGCGGGGCCTGGTTGAGTTAGTTAGTAGTGTGTTAAACTGGGGGTTATGGTAAGGGGCGGGACATTTCCCAAACACACTCGAAACGCTTGACCAATCACAACACACTGCTCCAGCCGACCAATCAGAGCGCAGTGTGCTTTTCAGAAGGAGGGGCTTCATAGAGACAGGAACTAAACCGAGCGTTACTGACAGACTGGGAAGAGAGGAGCCGCAACAATGGAGAATATGAGGAAAATAATCAACATTCAAGCATCAACATCAAGACTTTGAAAAAGGGCATAATATGACTTCTTTAATTAATTTAGCTGGTTGTTTTATTTAGACAGATCTGTTCCTGTAAATGCTAATGTTTTCTGTGTTTGCTGCTGATGATGAACGTAGCGCCACAGTGACTGTGTTCCTCTGGGCTCGTCGCACTGTGACTGTGAGCGGTTACAGCATCACATCCTTCCACCGTGGGCCATATGTGCTGTAAGCAAGAGCTAGAACTATAGAAAACCAATATTTAGTGTTTTTGCTATATAATTGCTATATAATAGCATTTTATAAACAACAAGTATAACTTTTGTTTCTCTCATTATCAATTATAGATGGATCAAGCTGACTCTATTTCGGGGAGCAGTCTGGGAGAAAATTACCTGGTAAACATAAACTCAGATGGACACTTTTTGCAGGCAAGCAGTTCTACATTTAACCCAATCTTGACTCCAAATATTGTAATTAATTTTTTTTGTGATACAGAATGTTTGATTAAATGTATGTATGTGCTTTCTTTATGAAGATATTTCCTGTGAAGGACACACACCCTCTCTTGGTGTTTGTAAATCCAAAGAGTGGCGGAAAACAAGGAAAGAGGTTATATTCTGATATTAATATAAAATGTTATGCTTCTATTATGCTTTATCGGATTTTCAGATTTGCATAATGCCAGTCTATGTTCTTCATCGGCTGCCGTGAACAACGTCTACTTTGACCCTCAAACACTGTAGTTGTATCTGAGACTGGAAGAGTTTGGCTCGTGTTGTTCATGTGGAGAAGACGCTGTTTTCTGCTGACAAAGCAAATCCACTTTGATGAGATTGAAACGGTAAAACCGACACCATCGTCACTGTTCGTATCACTGAGAATCAAGAGCTGAGGAAGATCAGGAGCTGAAACTCAGATATGATAATGAGCTAATGACACGGTCAACCAATCACAACAGACTGGGCCATCTGACCAATCAGAGCAGAGCAGCTCTCAGAGAGGCGGGGTTTAGAGAGACTGAATCCTTGATCGAACCGTTTCAAACACTGAGAGAAAAGAGCTGATGCTGCAATGGATATATATATATTTTTTTAACCTTTGATCCATGTAAACCTGTTGTAGCATAGCATTGTAATATGACTTTTTAAAGAACTATTTGTTAAAACAATAATTACTTCTGGCTGTTTTGTCTCCTAAAATGGTTGAGACCAAAACTCTTTTTTTTACATTTGCCTATTTAAGCACATTTAAAATGACTTTCTTCATGACATTATCTGATTTGTTGCAGGGTGTTGAGAAAGTTTCAGTACCTCCTGAACCCACGACAGGTTTACAGTCTTGACAATGGAGGACCAAATCCAGGGTACGTTTTTATAAATAGAGCAGACTAACACACCATTACAAAGCAGCATGAAACAAACTCATGTGTGTGTCTATTCGTTTCAGGCTCCAGCTCTTTCATAATCTTCATAAATACAGAATCCTGGTCTGTGGAGGAGACGGCACTGTCGGCTGGATTTTAGATGCTATTGGTGAGAAACATAAGAGTCATGCACAAATCCAAAGATGTGTCGTAGTATGCACACCATTTTATTTATTCACATAGTGTTTTGTTACCGATTTGTTTACCCAGCTGTTTTTATTGTAATTTATTAAGAATATAGTGTCACTCTCCAGCCATTGAATTTAAGAAAACACATAAATACATAATGCAATCAAAATGACAGTCATCCATTGGTTTAGGCTTTAAGGTTTTTACATGGTTTTATTTTCAGCTACTTTGCTTCTAAGTAACCTTTCTCATTTTGTTTGATAATGTTTGATGTGGAATTATTGCAATATCACAATTATTACCTGAAAAACATTTTAGAGCTGGGTAGGCATAATTTAAAAATATGTATTTTCATAAAATGCATAAAAATGACCATGGAGATATAGGATTTTATTTATTTATATGACTATGACCAGGTCTAGAAATCACCCTTTTAACCCTATAAATCCTACTCTATCATATTTAATACACACATTTCTAATGATCAACATGACTGAACCTTTGCTGAGAAACACAATCTACTACATGCCTTCTCTCGTCTGATTGATAGTTTAGACTTTTTTAGCAAGTCAAAAGCCTTTTAGTATAATTGTTAAAACTGTCCACCTTCAGGTTGTGGTTCACATACTGATTTTTATAAAGTAAACATAATAACTATTATATTGTTAGTCAAATTTCAAGATGAACAGTGAACACTTACTGGACTGAAGCAAATTAGGTTTACATAATAATAATCCATGTCATTTTTTAGAAAAATCATGTTAAAATGCGAGTATCAAATATGGTGTTGTAAATTAGCTATAGCTAAAAACATTATGATACATGCATCAGATTACTGTCAAAGTTCATCTATGTTATTTGTATCTGTCCCTATCTTAATAAACTTAAATAATGATCATCAGGCTTTTGAGGAAGGTTTATTTGTTCATCTCTCAATCATCATTTTATTTCATTGCATTGTATGTTTTACAACTACAGAGCTTTGATCATAAAACTAAGCATTTAAATATCATCTTACTAAGACGTATTATTGGAGATATAGAGTGACGACTGATATTTAAATGCGTTTTATGTAAGTAGTCTGCTGTACTTATGAAGATCTGAATGATTTACATTACAAGCATCAGAATGTCATACTTTTTGGCCATATAAATATCAACATCTGCACCAAATTGCTTATTTTTGCTCAGTTTAGGCCTTTAAATAAAATTGAGATGTTATGAACTCCATATTCTTACTATATCATAAAAGTGACCCATATTTGATATCTGTATTAACACTATACACTTGGCGAAACAACCCAAGGTAGATGTACTGACCCAGAAAAGCTGGGTAAATGCGTAAAAGGTTCAATGAACTTTTATATTCAATATATTTTTCTGACTATTACTTTATATGTCAGGCTTTCCAGTGTTAAAATGAGGCAAGCTCATATATGCAGGTTTTTCAGGACAGTGGGAACCCTGGTTCCTCAAAGAAATAAGTCATCTTGAGGCCCTCTGATACGTGTGCTGAGGCTTCTGGTTGAGAACTACTGCCCTAAGATTACACTTACATTACAGTGTCCATGTTACACATATTAGGTTACATAATGAAGTTGGCATTGAATGAAAATTTACCTTAGAAGTTTTCTAAATGCATGTAATTGTAAACAGTTCATCCGTGCATGTTTATTTTTTTTTAAACGTTTGACCTCATAATGTTTAATCAAAATGTCACAACTGGATCGTCCAGTGAAAAGACAGACACTTCTCTAGTGACGTACCAAGAGCTTCTCCAGTCATTTAGTGCACTTAAACCCTCACGATCATCTGCCTCCACTTCACTCCACGTCCGTTTCATCATGACTTTAACAGAATAAAATCTCATACATTTTACACAAAACAATTGTTATTTCTCAGTACGCTTACTACTGTTATAATCTCCATAGACCTGTTTTTTTTTTCCTCCTCAGATAAAGCCGATATGGTGATTCGCCCTCCGGTTGCAGTTCTTCCTCTAGGAACTGGGAATGATCTGGCTCGGTGTCTGCACTGGGGAGGAGGTGGGTCTCCATGACGACTGCATCATTCAGTAGAGATGTTCACACTCGCTCACTTCATGCACGTACAGGAGATGAAGGCAGTTTAATGGTACTTTGAGCGAGTTGCTCATTCATCATATGCTCTGAAATGTTGACGTCACATGACAACCTGCCATGCAATTAACTTGAGTTCTTACTAATAATAATAACGACAATAATAACACGGTTATATTTAATAGCTCAATTTAGCCAGTGCTATGTCCATACAAATATATGTAAAAAACAGTCAAACCAAACAATATAACAAGAAACATTACACTATATAAACTACAGACAAAAGAGAGCCTAAGTCAAGAGTATCCCAGCTCACAATCACATGCTAGACAAATGCTTTGTTAACATTCCCATTAAGTTATAACAATTTTGTTTCTGCATGTTCTCTGAACATTACATTTGATCATTTTGCAAACATTAAGAAAACATTTCAGCGTATTCAGAGAACATTTTAAAGTAACCCATGTTCTCAGAACTTTGACTTATATCTGGAAAGGTTCTCTCAAAGTAACATTAATAAAAAAATGTTTTTAAAGTTATGAGGCCGGTTGCGGTTGCATAAACTTTTAACTAAGGCTAGTCTTACAAGTTAGTCATCAACTTTTTTTAAGTCAGTTACATAAAAATGTAGATTGGTCTAATTTGATTGATTGCCCCTAATTGACTGCTGGTTGGTCAGACTAGTTCTTAAGTCTTAATTTAATGCTGTAATGTTTATGCAACTGGCCCCTGGGGGGAGGGGCCTTATTCAGATATTGCTTATGGAACTTTTTTTTTCTGAAAAGCTTATTTTAATTGATTTAATTGTTTTGTTTTTTTACAGGGAAGGTGCTCATTGATCAACAGAAACGTCTCTGTTGATCAATGAAGACCGTCCCTGTAAAAAAAATATGGCTAATTATCATCTGTTGTCCCTGGCCAGTTTTTAAAAGGTAACCTAGACTTAAAAGAATAACATAAGATCATAACACTTACAATACAATACAATTTACGAGAAACATAAAAACTCTAAAACATTTTAGAAGTTTAGACTTGTTTCAGAGCATTTCGAGAACGTTCAAAAGTAACGTTCCCATAATATTTGCAGAATGACAAAGTTGAGAACGTTTTTTACGTTTACATCATTTACATACAAGAAAACTTTTTACATCATTAAAAAAACGGATTGTTTTGAACACTGCGAGAACGTTCAGAAATAACGTTTTAATAACTTAATGGGAACATTTGCAGAACGTTCTTAGAATATATCTTTGTTAGCTGGGAACAAGTATAACATTTAAAAAAACAGATAAACGTCCAACTAAAAAAATACATTCCATGAAAAACATATAAATAATGTTTTTGTGCTAATATTTTGAGAACATTATTAAAGACAAGATAACTTGTATTAATGTTACTGGAAGAATGTTTGTTCATAACTTGCCAGACCGTAGACAAAGTTCTCTAACGTTCCCTGTTAGCTGGGATAGTGAGCGTACAGATCGCCATATTCAATCCACAAGACCGTTTGAGTGCAAGGGTGAAGATAAAATGCTCATACAAGCGGTCACTGAGGTTGGTACTAATGCGTTTTTGAAACTTTGAATCATCTGCCTGAAGCTAGAAGTCTGTATTCATAATTCAAGGCATGTGTTGTTCTTCTCTGTGTTGGATTGAACAGGATATGAAGGCAGTGATCTGACAGAAATGCTTCAGCAGATTGAGGAGAGCACATTAGTGCTGATGGATCGCTGGAGTCTGCGAGTCATTCAAGCTGATGTGGCAGACGAGGGCGACCCAGTGCCCAATGACATCATCAACAACTATTTCTCTATCGGGGTGGTGAGCGCCAAGAGCCTGGACTAGGGGTGTGACAATACATCGTGTCACAATATAGCGTAATACAAAAATGCAACAGTATGCGTCGTGGATAGTGACAGTCTGTATTGTGTATAGTTCACCCAAAATGAAAATTACTGTGTGAGGAAAAAAGTCAAGTTTTCAGAGTTTTAGTGTCAGTACCACATTAAACTACTATATATATATGTTGAATATAATGTATAATAATGCAATGGGGGATATTTGTGGGTCCTGATAATGCCATGTGTCTTATTTTACCAGTAAAAAGTGTCCTACATTATTTTAAATATATCTAGTCAGTGACAGAGTGCAAGCATATTCGTTTCGTCTAAAATCAGAATCATGAATATTGTTATTCTGGTGTTTCTATTGTTCTGTGCTTTGGGTTTCAAGCACCAAGACCAACCCTATTCATTTACACACACAATGTAATACCAAATTTAGCATTTTAATCAACATTAAAGAACATTTTTTGTTCATTTTTCCCATATGTCTTGGAGTATCGCAATAATATCGTATCGTGAGTTCAGTACCGCAATATATATCGAATCGTGACATGAGGGTGTCACCACACCCCTAGTCTGGACTGAACGTTTTATTTTCCTCTTGACAAATGGTGCAGCATGGTCCACTGTATTTCTGTAATTGGCAGCTATGTTGTATTTGTATCAGTCATTTTCCTGTGTGATGTTCCCTCAACAGGACGCATCTATAGCACACCAGTTTCATGTGATGAGAGAGAAGGATCCACAGAAGTTCAACAGCAGGTCAGGATCTGAAATGTGTTCAGTCACTACGTTGTGTGGTATTTTGTGCATTTATTACTTAGTTCAGTTCTACATTTTTCTATGTTATCCCCTGAAAGAGCCAGAAATAAGCTGTGGTATTTTCAACTCGCAACATCTGAAACCGTTTCAGCTTCCTGCAGGAACCTCAAGGAATGTCTCAGCATTGAGGTAAAATCCTTTAGCTAATATAGTGTTTTAAATTGCTTGTAAATCTGTCATATTATCACCAAATACTGGATTCAATCTTTTTATCATCTTGTTTTCTTTCAATTAGCACAGGTTTTGTATTTCTTTCTGGACCTGACTTGATCTGAGCTTATGCACATTAGTGTTTGAGTGAAAAAAGGTCACTCAAGTTTGTTCATCTAAAAAAAAAAAACACTGCAATGCAAAAACTCAGATTAATGAGGCCTATGATCATTCAGCTCGAAAAAGAAATACAAAACCTGCTAATTGACAGAAAACAAGTAGGAAAAAAGACTGAATCCATTATTTGGCAACGAAATGGCATAATGAGAGCATTTTAACAAGGTTGAGAAAAAACAAACAGCCCAAAAAAAGCACATAAATTATCAAAAATATTTTGGGAAGTTATACCCCGCGTGTGAGCAAAGTCAGTCAGTTTAAGTCAAATGCAATAACATTAACTGGCATTTTCAGGAAAAGGAAAATCCTCTCCGGGTCAAAATGACCAGGAACACAATCAGTTAATAGCAGTTCATACACTTTGATATTGGAGCTAGTTGCAGTTTTTAGGTTAGTAAATTTTTCTCAGGATAGGTTTATTTTTTATTTTCGAAAGGTACTTTATAGACACATACCATAAAGTCTACAAAAAAAGCTATTTATGCTATATGGGGTATTTTTTGGTTTCAGTGGGAACCTGCCATCAAATGACATATCAGAGCTTATTTTAGCTAAACTAATACAGTAAAACAATTCTGAAAAACAGAATGATTCATGAAACAACAAGTAAAAGTAGCATCCAAATATTCAAACCATCAAATTATTCTGGCCTACAAGAATAGTAATTTATGAATTGTAAAAAGGTGCAACTTTAAACAATGGTGACAAACAGTTTTATTTTCTTTGTATAGTTGCCTCTTGCCTTATTTGTGTTCGTTTTATGTATCTCGCTGTCACTGTTTCAAAATGAGTTTGATGAATCTCTGTCCCTGTAGTGTTGTGGCGTTCCTGTCGACCTGAGCAGACTCTCGTTGGAGGGTGTTGCTGTCCTGAACATTCCCAGCATGCACGGCGGTTCAAACCTGTGGGGAGAAACAAAGAGTGTTGAGAAGCTAAAGAAGTGGCGAGAGGTCACTGTTGATCCTGATGCTCTTGAGATGTGCTCACAGGGTAAGCAAATGCTTATTACAATAAACAAAATCACTGTCAATTCTAAGGTTAAATGCTTGCTTAAAGTGCCTCTATTATGCTATTTTAAAGATTCCTAATTTTGTTTTGGAGTCTCCAACAACAGGTTTACATGCATCCAAGATCAAAAACTCTTTCATTTTCTCATAATATCCATTGCAGCATCAGCTCTTTTCTCTCAGTGTCTGAAACGGTTCATCAAGGATTCAGTCTCTCTAAACCCCGCCTCTCTGAGAGCTGCTCTGCTCTGATTGGTCAGACGGCCCAGTCTGTTCTGATTGGTCGTCCGTGTCATTAGCTCATTAGCATATCTGAGTTTCAGCTCTGGATCTTCCTCAGCTCTTGATACTCAGTGATACGAACAGTGACGATGGTGTCGGTTTTACCGTTTCAATCTCATCAAAGTGGATTTGCTTTGTCAGCAGAAAACAGCGTCTTCTCCACATGAACAACACGAGCCAAACTATTCCAGTCTCAGATACAACTACAGTGTTTGAGGGTCAAAGTAGACGTTGTTCACGGCAGCCGATTAAATATCTAGGTAATTTATGTTGACAGTACTGCAGGTCTGAATATTATTTCTTATCAAATTTTTTCTTAATTTTTCCGTGTATTTTATAAATTTTTCACAACTGTCGAACAAGACACAGAACTTATACAACATATTTCGACATTTCAATATACAACATTCCCAAATGAAACAAAATATTAAAAAATAAAATCATCAGGAATTGATTTTGTCGAAAGTTCTTTCTATAAGACTGGTAGTGAAATAAATGGACCGATGTGACTTCAGCTGAAGAGGAAAGGCGTTTCAGAGCAGGTTATTACATTTTCAAGAAAGAACAACATTTTCTTGGACATAGAAACAAACCAATGAGTTCATATTAAGATAAGGAATGTGTATTAATAAAGTTCTAATAAAATTCATGGTTGTGTTTGTCGATGATGCCCTTCTTGGCAAAATCTTCAGTTTTGACATTAGTCTTCCACACTTAATGCTGTTTATGCTTGTAGACATGAATGATAAACTCCTAGAGGTTGTTGGGTTGGAGAGTGTGGTGGAAATGGGTCAGATTTACACCGGCTTGAAGAGTAAAGCACACCGTCTGGCTCAGGCTGCTCACGTCACTATCAGGTGAGGAAACCAGATCTGTGTTTTACCAGATACTGAACATTTGAATAAGCAGGTGAAACTGAAATAAACCAGTTCAAGTTATTTAAATATTATTAACAACATTCCCTTTTCTTGTAGAACGTATAAAACTCTGCCCATGCAGATTGACGGAGAGCCGTGGATGCAGCCTCCATGTACGGTAAGTGTGCTCTTCAGACGACTATACAAACACACGAGGATCTGTCAAGGTTTCCATGCATCAAGGTTAATATAGAGTCAGTGTTCGTTTGTTTACAGCGATTTCTCATTCATTGAAATGTTTCATTATGCATCAGTTGTTTGATGGTATGGATGTTGCTGCCATTTAAAGGGTTAGTTCGCCCATTTAAGACATGAAGTTGTATGCAATCCTTACCAGCACTATAGTGCATACACACTGACCCACTCTGTTGTCACCTTCCTGGTCAGAGTTCTGGCCGCTGGAAGTTTTTCAATGAAGTACTCCCGGTTATTTTCCGGGGTCGCAAAACTGTGCGTTTTTACGTGAAAAAATGATTTGCGTTTCAAAGCTTGATTAATTTACCACACAAAAAACACGCCGGTCAAAATTCATACCTCAGTTTTAATCGGCACTATTTTCTATCCATTTCTATCAATCCGCGCTGCTGTCGACGTCAACAGTGCGCACGTTCCGATCAGCTGTTGATAGCGCGACTCGCTGACAACATGTCTGACTGCGAAACTTCTGATGATGAAACCAATTTTAGCACAATGTCAGACGGATCAGATGATGAAAGTAATTTGAGCACAACGACAATGTTATTGATTGCAACACCAAACCTCAATTGTGTGTGTGTTCAATCAAATCGTTTTCTCAGCAAATTGTACCAATATCCCTATATAGGCTACTGTTTTTATATTAGACATCTTTTCACGTGTTTTATAATGGAGTCTAAACATCAGCTTGTTTACCGTACAGTTTAGACATGGGATCATAAAGTTAGTAAATAGAGCTTACCCGTGGTACTGGTACAGCAAAACTCTTCAATTTTCCTTTTCCTCCTTGGTTGTAATCGTCTTCGCTGAAGTGAGCACTATACACACGAAAATCCGATGGCAACCAGCCAAAGCTGTCTCATATTCGAAACAGGAAAACGAGGGAATCTGAACTTTGATCCCGGCACATCGTTGTGGTCACAGCCTGGGAATTTACAAGTTCGCACCATTGTTAATTTAATACTTTTTACGTCGTTGTCAATCGATTGTGTAAACACTATGGAACAGCTGATCGGAACGTGCGCACTGTTGACGTTGACAGCAGCGCGGATTCATAGAAATGGATAGAAAATAGTGCAGATTAAAACTGAGGTATGAATTTTGACCGGCGTGTTTTTTGTGTGGTAAATTAATCAAGCTTTGAAACGCAAATCATTTTTTCACGTAAAAATGCACAGTTTTGCGACCCCGGAAAATAACCGGGATTACTTCATTGAAAAACTTCCAGCGGCCAGAACTCTGACCAGGGAGGTCAGGTGACAACAGAGTGGGTCAGTGTGTATGCACTATAGTGGTGGTATGGATTGCATACAACTTCATGTCTTAAATGGGCGAACTAACCCTTTAACAGCATAACAATATTTATAGTATTATATTATTTAGTTAGCACTAATATGTACTTCCTAAATAACATCAATATTTTCTGTCTGTCTGTAGATTCACATCACACACAAAAATCAGGCTAATATGTTGATGGCTCCTGCTAAAACACTGGGATGCTTCCTCAAGTAAAACAGAAGCTTGAAGATCACATCACTGAAGATAAAGATGGGAAAGATGGGAATATTTTAGAGCATTATACTATACTATTTATATTGGAATTTCTTTTTCTTGCCTTCATTACACTAGGCTTGTGTCCACCAGCTTTAGTGGTAATTTGGTTGGCACATTAATTATGTATTTTCTGTTAGATAAGAATACTAAGTATGTTACAGAAATAATACTAGTATATCTTGCAAAATGGGATTATGATTTTGTGATTGGTAATGCTCCACAACAAGGCTGTATTATGCAAGCAAGTATTTCCCATCGTTGGGCCTCCAGGAACACGGTTGGGAACCACTGGTTCTTACAGCCTTCATGTATTGTTCTCTTCTAAAATGTTTGATTTTGAAACTCTGTCGTCATGTTTTTAGGTGTGTAAATTACAGTATGTGTGAACATTTCCAAACTCTCTGACTGTGTGATCTCTCTATGGGTTATGTGATGTAAAATACATGTCTGCATTAAAGTAAAAACAGATAGAAACACATCTTTCAGGTGGAATTAAATTAATAAATTCATATTTATTTTCTTATAAAAGCAACAGAACTTCAATTATATCCAGTTCCATGAGTGTGAACACTTGTGCAGTGTAAGCAATGACGTATACGTCCGAGTGAACGAGACGGAGGGAAGTTAGCAAGGGAAGGGCATAAAGTTGACTACGTATAGCCCTGACCATGGTACAGCCACAGTACTTTTGTAATGTTGTAATGTAGCCATTCAGAGTCGTTTGCACAATCTCACCACTGGATATCAGTAAAGCTGCACAGAAACCTCAACCTCATGAATACATAATTTAAATTCTGTCCTGTTCTGTCCAACTCTATTTTTTCCACACAGGTATTTTTGGTATTTAGTCTTCAAATTCATCAAGTTATGAAGGTTCTGTTACATAATTCATTTTTAAAAATGCAATATTTACATTTTATGAAGGGGAAATTAGGGTTTTCACAAGTACAATATCATATTCTCAGTAAGTAGTCAAAAATCCATACAGTGCCTTTTGGACATTAAAGCTGGATTGGACATTTTTTGTTTTTAGTGAAACTCGGCTTGTCTTTCAAAAATAAACGATCTTTAATAAACTGTGACAACTTCATCTTAAGAGCATCATTTATATAGGCTACGTTATTTAATATAATGTACATTTACTGAAAGGTAAATTTCAGTAAAGCCAGGTGACCCAGACAGTTATAAATTCATTCACAATATGCACACATTCACTCTTAATCCTATGCTTATTGCCTAATATGCGGGAAAACTACACATTTAATGTTTCTTATAGCCTTCATTTATTTCATATAGACGCGGAGGAAATCTTTTTAGTAACATAAAACAGAAACATTCTCTCGTTCATATTTTATTATTCAGACACATATAATAATTAATATTTATGGGCTAATCATTCGCTTATGTAGGTAGTATATTTCAAGTTAGTTTTTCAGAGTCAAGCAAATCAGTAAGGCCTGTTAGGAAGACGTCACGAAGCCTAATTAATATTAATGATGTTTGGTCACGTGACGGATCTCCCACCTGTCATTCCAGAACTCAAACACAGGCGCATCTGATGTCTACATGAATTTCTGCCAGAATGATATGTTAATTTCTGTTTTTATTGGTTTAGTTGTTATTCTGAAATGACTCGCACATTAGTTTAACAGGAGATCAGTGGCATTTGCGTCTCTTGAAGACACTTGATTTTGTTGTTAAGCTATGGGTTCTGTGCTGAGGACCAGTTGGGTAAGTAAGTTGATTTGTTTTTTATGTATAGGCATATATTCAGTTTTATTCGGTTGGTAATATAATGAACGGTCATGAATCAAATGAATTTAATTCATGTGTAATGAAAGCAGGACAGGTCAGGAAAATCCGTTTCTTACGCTCGCGCTTAACTGGATTAGTCATTATTGTTTCGTCCAGGTTTCGTCTGACAGTCAGTAGCGCGCGACACTGGGTCAGGTCGGTTACGTCACGCCGTTACATTCACATTAAGTTATGAAAACGTTATTTTTCTGAACATTCAAAATATCCAGTTTATGAAGTGTTTTATAAACGTTTTTTCTTGGTTATACAAACGTTAAGGGAACATTCAATTGTATAATTTTGTAAACATGTTACTTTCAAACGTTTTCATAACATTCTGAAACAAACTGACAGAACGTCCAGCTGTTAGGCTACACGTAAAAAGTTCAATGAACAATGTATAAAAAACGTTTTTGTGCTAAAGTTTTGAGAATATTAGGCTATAACTTTAAACGAACATTCTAGTGACGTTACCGGAAGAACGTTTGTTCATTACTAGAGAACCTTGTGGTCAGAACGTTCCCTAATATAAAGTCCTGAAAACGTTTCCTGATCGCGGGACACATTTTCCTCTATTGTGTGGAATTGTTGATGGTTGTTTTGTGCAATCAGCTGCACGTTCAGATTTCTCTGTTACTGATAGCGAACTTCATAATGCGCATTGGATATTACACACATAATATGTTATTATAGGCTGTTACTATTGCAGTTAAATAATATAGAATATTACAGACAGTTGAATTCTTGAGAATAATATTAAAGACATGATGAATTATACATAATATTATTAAATAGTCCTCAATTCTTGAGAATATCATTAAAGATGTTTACCACAGATTATTTTTACACACAGATGGTGGTGTGTTGTGCACATGACTTCTCAAGGTGACAGTAGTATTAAGTTGTTTACAACAGACTGAGCTCATATCAGATCATATCTCAGCTGTTTTAAATCTTAGTGTCTAATTAATAAACAGTGTTAAACCTCCTGCTCAAGTCTTAATAACATTAACTTCTTAATATTAACGTCCATCAATTCCATATCCTGTGTGCAAGTGTTGTCAAGGCAAATCAAGTTCAAGTATCTCTTTTTATATCTGCATAGGCTGCTTTGTAATCAGTTAATGACAGGTATTGATATATACAGTATGAACAAACGTGTTGTGTACATATTTGTTCATATCAAAACTTGTCTGATCGTTCCAGTACAAATTTGTTTGAAACGGACTAATTTTCCATGACATATCAGAATCCTCTCATAAAGTTTTGATGGTGATCGCTGACACTCACTGAAAATAGGAATATAGATTGCAAACACTAAGTCATCCTATTAGTATTGGATTTATTAGCTGATTAAATAATTATTTAAGTACAGTTTGACGTTGTTTGTTGTCTCAGGCAGCCGGCCAGTTGAATTGCACTTTCATATGTATTCATATTAATTTTCATAATGTTCTTTCTAGAACACATTTATGGTCTCTTTGGACTGTCGACATAAACAATAATTAAACATGTTACCTTTGTATGGCTGACTTGAATTATCTATGGCTTTTTTCTCTCTTTTTTTTTCTTTGCAGGTTTCTTGCCTTTGCAACTGTGCAGCATGTCTACGGTGTCGATGTTGCCCACAGATCAAGAACTCCATTGTGACCCGAATCATGTATGCCTTCATCCTTCTGCTCGGCACCATCATTGCCTGTGTGATGCTGTCGCCTGGTGTTGAACAACAACTTAAAAGAGTAAGAATGAAGCATTAGTACTAGGATTAGAAATAATCAAATAACTCAAGTAATGTACACCAGGAAACTGACAAGGGCTCATTACATTAGTGAATTCATTAACCAGACACTCAACTAGATTTAAGTCTCTTATATGCTGAGATAAAAGAGGATAAACAAACTTATATTGTTTGTAGTTGATTTCGACAATGAAAGTTGAAGAACTTCTTTTATGCTTTTTTATGTTTTTCTTTAGTGTGTAAAGTTGCTGTTTGAGCATGAAAAAGTCCCTCCAGCGGGAGTTATTCTCAGTGTCAGTGTTTCTGAACTCTGAAGCGCCTCTATTGTAGTCTTGAGTTTCTCCCGGGAACGAACACGTCACAATATTCCTCATTTAAATAATTCATACGCAGAATAAAGGGGCGGGGCCTGGTTGAGTTAGTTAGTAGTGTGTTGAACTGGGGGGTTATGGAAAGGGGCGGGACATTTCCCAAACACACTCGAAACGCTTGACCAATCACAACACACTGCTCCAGCCGACCAATCAGAGCACAGTGTGCTTTTCAGAAGGAGGGGCTTCATAGAGACAGGAACTAAACTGGGGTGCGTTTCCCGTACAACGTCGTAACTCGCTGCTTAACTACCATAGTAGATGCATCGTGAAGAAATCAACTAGCTGTTTTTCGAAACCGTTTTGTCGTAAATTAGTCGTTCAACCACGTTGGTTAATGATGTCACGCAGGTGGTGGAGTAATAACTACTTTTAATTAATCAGTTTGAGATCAAATTAATTCCAGACTTTTGCTATAAATTATGGACATGGCATCTGAGGACTATTTCAGAATTTTCTCAGTTGTTTTGCTTTATTTTTCAGACTCAATCATAGGCTCGTTCTTACGTACTAGAGCACGTTCGCACATCCGCACTCTTCAAAAACTACGCTTTAAATCTCTTGGCAAACTAAAAGATGTAAATAACATTTGTATGTATCTGAAATAAAAGACATAGATTGTACTGAATGCCAGCTTGCTTATTTGGTTTAAGATCAGGATTAATTGAGTCCAGATGTCATGCAAACTAGAAACTGCATCTAACCACGGGTCGAGAGCTGTCGTTCCAAACACACAACTTTGCGATGCTGTTTGCAAATGTTTTTTGGAAATATGTTTTCAGGAAACACAGACTCTTTGAACTGCTGATAACGACGGAACTTGCGAACATAGTTGGCTAACGTGATTTTGGGAAACACACCCCAGACTCAGTGTTACTGGGAAGAGAGGAGCTGCAACAATGGAGAATATGTGGAAAATATTTTAAAAAATCAAGCATGAAAACCTATTTTAGTAGAGCCCAAAAATAAAAGTCAAGACTTTGAAAAAGGGCATAATATGGCCTCTTTAAGACCAAAATACTAACTTCATCTTTTCATGTCTTCATTCTTAGATCCCTGGTTTTTGTAATGGAGGAACAGGCTCCAGTATACCGGGAATTGAGGCCAATGTCCAATGTGAGATTTTTGTTGGTTATAAGGCTGTGTACCGGGTTTGCTGTGGCATGAGTTTCTTCTTTCTCACCTTCTCTCTGCTCATGATCAATGTGAAGAACAGCCGAGGTCCCAGAGCTGCAATCCACAATGGGTTAGTCCATTGAAACATGGACCCAAATTACAACTGTCCATTTCCTGATTATAAACTAGAATTTCCAATACATGTAATCCACAGTTTGCAGCTTTAGTACTAGCATTTTGCCATGCTATGAAGCTATTGAGATATATCTGAACACTTCTCTATATTTCATCAGGTTCTGGTTTTTCAAGATTGCAGTCATGATTGCCGTCACTGTTGGTGCCTTTTATATTCCAGACGAGCCTTTTACCCGAAGTAAGAATGCAACTCATTTTATAAATCGGATCGAATCGGTTGTAAAATGGTCAATTTGTTAAATGGCTAATTTATACACAGCTATATTAAATATAATGAATATCTTGAATGCAATGTCCGTGTTGATATCTGACATTAAATAATATCAGATATCACTGCAATAGGTTGTAGTAGAAGTCACCCTTGTTTCTGTGAGTCCTAGAGACTGTTAAAAAAGCATAATATTATAAGAATCTGCGCCAGTGATGAGATTACATGTTAATTATTAGGATAAAGTGTTTGTGGAAATCATTAGTTTTGATGTTGACCTTTCGCTATTCAGCCAAAAATGTACATCAATTACTCACCCTTATGTCAAAAGACAAACCAATAAAAATGTATAAATGATATTATTTGGGGGATGATTTTCTGTTTATTATTGAGTATTGGCATATTTCATAACATTGCTGTTGCTTAGATGTTAATGTCATTCCTAAAAGCATCCCTGTGGTAAAAAACTATATAATGCATCACATCTTCTTACGTATTGATTCTTTTTTACTGTTTAGTTGAATGGCCAAAAGCTGAACATGCTTTTTACATGTTTTTCGAGGCCTTCATAACTCATATTTATGCCCAGCTCATTTTGGGTGTGTTCATTTCTGTCTCTTTTGTTAGTGTGGTTTATTGTGGGAACCTGTGGAGCGTTTTGCTTTATTCTGATTCAACTGGTTTTGCTTATTGACTTTGCCCACTCGTGGAATGAGTCCTGGGTTGATAAAATGGAAAAAGAAAACACAAAGAGGTGGTATATAGGTGGGTTGATATGTTACACATGTATAGATTTTTATTCTACATGGCTGAATATTTTGTCATATAATGTAAGTTTGAGTACTTTTATGACCCTTGCTTCTAGCTTTGCTGTCGGTAACAGGACTGAACTATATTCTGTCCTTCACGGCTGCCGTTCTCTGCTATAACATCTACACTCGGCCCGAGGGATGCGTGCTCAACAAGTTCTTCATCACCTTCAACATGTCAATATGTGTCACAGCTTCAGCTCTGTCTGTCCTGCCCAGAATTCAGGTAGTTACTGTTAAAATTGCATTTTTACAAAACCATGTTTTTTGCTAGTCTGTACCAGCCATAAATGTATTCATGCCATACAGTTTTCCCGTGTAATTACATCTATATTTCAAGTTCATTGTTTTTTCCTGATGATTTATGTAATTGAATTGTGTGTGTTTGTGATTCTAGGATTACCAGCCCAGATCTGGTCTTCTCCAGTCATCGATCATGACTTTGTACACTATGTACCTTACCTGGTCAGCCATGACCAATGAACCAGGTTAGCAGCTTCTCAAGAGGTTTTTATACATTACATTTTTTAGGAATCGTTAAAATATTGGTGCCGGGGACGCCGTGAGCCTAGAGGCCATAGTGCACACCGTGAGTTTTGCATCTTAAATGTGTGTGATGTATGTGTATATATTAATATAATAATAATAACTTTATTTTGTATAGCGCTTTTAAAAGTTAATTCTCAGAGCGCTTTACATAAGCGGAATTAAGAAAACACATAAAAAAGGCATGGTTGCAAAATACAAACAAAGTATTTCGCACAATATTACAAACTTAAAAACAAATTAAAAGTAAATATCAAGACATAGAGAAAACCATAAGATACATCTCATTAACAACCACCAATATCACCTTTATCCAAATGCTTCCGTAAAATAATAAGTTTTAAGGGATGATTTAAACCTTTTCAAAGATGGTGCAAATCTTATTTCGGAAGGCAAGGAGTTCCATAACTTTGGGGCAACTGAAGAGAACGCCCTATCACCCATTGTTTTTATACAGGTGAAACTCGAAAAATTTGAATATAATGCAAAAGTTCATTTATTTCAGTAATTCAACTTAAAAGGTGAAACTAATATATTATATCGACTCATTACATGCAAAGTGAGATATTTCAAGCCTTTATTTGTTATAATTTTGATGATCATGGCTTACAGCTTATGAAAACCCCAAATTCAAAATTAGAATATTGTGAAAAGGTTTTCATAGCTGTAAGCCATAATCATCAAAATTATAACAAATAAAAGCTTTAAATATCTCACTTTGCATGTAGGGATGACTCTACATCCCAAGGATAATGCACCATGTCACAAAGCTCGAATCATTTCAAATTGGTTTCTTGAACATGACAATGAGTTCACTGAACTAAAATGGCCCCCACAGTCACCAGATCTCAACCCAATAGAGCATCTTTGGGATGTGGTGGAACGGGAGCTTCGTGCCCTGGATGTGCATCCCACAAATCTCCATCAACTGCAAGATGCTATCCTATCAATATGGCCCAACATTTCTAAAGAATGCTTTCAGCACCTTGTTGAATCAATGCCATGTAGAATTAAGGCAGTTCTGAAGGCGAAAGGGGGTCAAACACAGTATTAGTATGGTGTTCCTAATAATCCTTTAGGTGAGTGTATATATAGTGCTCATAAAAGACTGTTAAAGGGATAGTTCACCCAAAAATGAAAATGCTGTCAGTAATTACTCTCCCTCATGTTGATCCAACCCCGTAAGACTTTCGTTTATCTTCGGAACACAAATTAAGATATTTGTGATTAAATCTGAGAGCTGGATCACTCCTCCATAGGCTTCTTAAGGGATTGAAACTGGCCAGCCCAAAAGTTATTAAAGACATCGTTAAAATAGTCCGAGTGACTACAGTGGCTCAACCTTAAGTTTATCACGTGACGAGAATACTTTTTATGCGCAAAAAACAAACAAAAATAACGACTTTAATCAGCTATTCATTTCCTTCTCTGTGGACCTCGAGGCCTGAGATTTCACGTAGTGAAACTGCGCAGCGCTTCTAGGTTGTACGTCACACGCATCACACACATGACCAGAGTCGGCCAATAGTAAGCCAATGTGTGACGTACAACACAGAAGCGCTGCACAGTTACACTACGTGAAATCTCACGGCCCACAACAGAACAACAGAACCGGAAGACAATACAATGCTGAATAAAGTCGTAGTTTTTGTTATTTTTGGACCAAAATGTATTTTCGATGCTTCAAAACATTCTAGCTAACCCACTGATGTCACATGGACTACTTTGATGATGTCTTTATTTCCTTTCTGGACAAGGACAGTATACCGTACACACATTTACAATGGAGGGACAGAAAGCTCTCGGACTAAATCTAAAATATCGTAAACTGTGTTCTGAAGATGAACGGAGGTCTGACGGGCTTGGAACGACACGAGGGAGAGTCATTAATGACATAATTTTAATTTTTCGGTGAACCAACCCTTTAAGTTTGTTGAGGATTGGACCAGGAAACAGTATTCATGATGTCACGACCTAACAAGCGGATAAGCTTGAAAAAACTTATTTCAGCTTATTTCCAATGCTAGGTATGTCAAGGTCTTATCAGTTTTGATTTGTGTCCATCCCTCACCTCCAGACCGCACATGCAACCCGAATCTGTTCAGCATCTTCCAGCAGATCACGTCGTCCACAGTCGCCCCGCTGGAGATTGAGAACCAGACTGCCGTCATCATCATCGACACCGAGGAAACTGTGCCGTCGGCCCCATACCTGCGGTGGTGGGACGCTCAAAGCATCGTCGGACTGGCCATTTTTGTTCTCTGCATTTTGTATTCAAGGTACATTGTTTTTTAGTTGGATTTATACAGTCATGGACAAAAATGTTGGCACCCTTGCACTTTTTCCCCCTAAAAAATGTATTGAAATAAAGTATTTGGTCTCCACTATTCTTTATTTCACTGTTAAAGTCAACTTGAAACAGAAATCGCAAGTCTTTTTTTCTCTGTTGTGTCGTATATCCAAGTAAAACAGCTTCTGGAACAAGAACAAATGTGGGCGGGGCTTGATTTTGCCTGTGAGGAATTGATTGGATGGTTGTGGTTTGCTATTGGCTGATCTCATGTGAGTGACAGGTTGCCCCGCCCTCACGACATTAAGCACGCCAGCAGAGAAGTCACCATGAAATCACAATTCTTATTTTTTATGGACTATAGCAGATTCATCTGTGCACATCATTATATTTTTAACTTTATGTTTCTTGTAATCTTGAATCAGAATAACTTCCCCTCCTTCTTGCAGCATCTCTTCTCTTCTCTGATGACGAAGGCGGGGGAAGCTGTCACTCACATGAGATCAGCCAATAGCAAACCACAACCATCCAATCAATTCCCCACAGACAAAATCAAGCCCCGCCCACATTTGAAGAATGCAGAAGCTGTTTGTCCAAGCTTTTAACTGGTAGTCTAAATAAACAGATTAAAAAACATTCTTGAATACCTTAAAGGATTAGTTCACTTTAGAATTGAAATTTCCTGATAATTTACTCAGCCGCATGTCATCCAAGCAGTTCGTGTCTTTCTTTCTTCAGTCGAAAAGAAATGAATGTTTTTGAGGAAAACATTGCAGAATTTTTTCTTTATAATTCTCTAAATTTCTTTTCGACTGAAGAAAGAAAGACACGAACTGCTTGGATGACATGCGGCTGAGTAAATTATCAGGAAATTTCAATTCTAAAGTGAACTAATCCTTTAATACTCTCTAATACCACAACATAAGCATCCAGATGGGCCATATTACAGTTGTAATGCTTATGTCATAAAGAGCCTCAATTGTTTTGTTGGTTTCTTGGCAGTATACGCTCTTCCAATACCAGTCAAGTTAATAAACTGACCCTAGCAGCTAAAGACACCAGCGTCGTGGATGATAGCGGCTCAGGGCGTCCTGAGATAGAAAAGGCTTCAACACCATTACATGTGGAGGACAATGAAAGAGACACTGTTCAGTACAGCTACGCTTTCTTTCACTTCATGCTGTTCCTGGCGTCTCTTTACATCATGATGACCCTCACCAACTGGTACAGGTGTGTGTGACGGCAGTGCAACAAGATTTCCCAGTCATTACTAAAACACACACAATAGCATGTGTTTCATATAGTTGTATTTAGTAAAACCATTGTTAACCGAGTGATGATTGCTGTTATTGTCCCCCAGTCCTGATGCAGACTACAGTGCCATGAGGAGCACGTGGCCAGCCGTGTGGGTGAGAATCTCCTCCAGTTGGGTCTGTCTCACATTATACACCTGGACTCTGGTTGCTCCTATGATTCTCACCAACAGAGACTTCACCTAGAGGCATTTCTGCAGCAATGTCCTGCAACCTTAATGCCATAATGAAAATATTTCTGTCATGACAACTCTCTGAGTGTTTAGCACGGTAATAGATCTGACCATGTTAACATGTTTGGTCTTGGCAGAGTAGATCTGCTGTTCGGGACTTGCTACTGCTAATACACACACAACACACTGCTGTGAGAGTGTGTGTATTGACATGCTGATGCTGTACAATATAGTGTACATGAATGACCCGTAGCAGATCTACACAGGTGGAGCTGGGGAAGGGGAGGGTTTCTGAAAGCACACGGCAACTTCCACAGCAAATGCTGACCAGGTATTTAAATGTTGAGCAGTGAGCTCATTGGCTGCTGAAACAGCAGGAACCAATCAGCTGTGCCCTATAGAAATGACGCGATTGCAAGCAGATCTCATAACTTTTTTATTTGTTTTTATATGTTTAAAGCTGCTGTCCGTAACTTTTTTAAGTTAAAAATAATCCAAATTAATTATTATTTAAAAAACTTATTCTGCCAGTGTTCAAAACTATCTGCTTGCCATAGCTAGATTCAAAACGGTTAGCTTGTAATAATGATTTTAATTCCAGTGGTACTGGTGGATTTCCGCGGGAGATTCGAGCATGTCTTTGCGTCATGACGTCACACCCGTACACATAAAGGAGGAGTTTCGGCTAGCCGGCTATACTGCGCGTGACGAGATGTAGAGATAGGCTTTTCTCGCAGCACTTTACATAATTAAACTTATGGCGGATCCAGAAAGATCCAGACAACAATCATCAGTGTCAACTGGAGATTAACCAGTTATAAAACCCAAAAGACTTCGTACTTCGGATTTAAGGTGGAAAGAGAAAGAAACCGTCTCATGCGAACACAAGGATTTAAACATCGGCGGGGCTTTTGAAAGGTGCGTGAACTCCCGAAGGGGTTCGAAACGGAAGAAGAGACAGCTTTTTCTGCTGAACAAACAAGTAAGACATTTCAATAGTTCAATCATGTACGTTTTCTTAATTCACACAGTTATGGAGTTTACTTTGTTGTGCCTTTGTCGTTTAGCTATTGTGGAGAATATGAATTCTGAACTACACAGGTAACCATAAAACACATTAAATAACATTAGTCACGCAATGCTGATGTTGTTAACATGAATTTGAGAACAAAGTAGGCTATAATTTGCACGGTTGCTGTAAATCGCGTTGATTAAATCTAACGAAGCTTATCATGTCGAATGCTTTTTCCCCCTTAGTTGATCAGAACAAAAATGGATGTTACTTGTTCAGAAGACATTTTCCGGTGAAAATTCTTATGTTGGTCAAACTTTCAAAAAGTGAATCTGTGATTCTGTATGACAGTATCCACACAGCGCGGTGACTGACAGCAGCACTCGCCTCAAAGCACTGTGTTCATCCGCGCTGTTTCATGCCGATTTACAACCCACTTAAAGATAATAATTCCGCGAATCACTGCAGTTACAGATTTCGAACAGAGATGGCGACAAAAAGGGAAAAAGCTACGGACTGCAGCTTTAATTTCTGGACGTGTTAATTTATTAGTTTTAATGTTTTTGGACCATTTTCCCTATTAACCTTAGCATGTGGTTAGGATGTTCTCTGTGCTATGGAAGGTTGTTTCTGTACGCAATAAAAAATAAAATAGGTAATTGCGATGACATCTTTTCTCTCACAATTGCACATTATAAAGTCAGAATTGTGAGATGTAAACTTACAATTTCGTGAAAATTTTAGAATTGTGAGATTACTTTTTTTTTTTCACAGAACTACGAGTTTATATCTCTCAATATGGACTTTGTAACTTGTTAATATTTCAAATTACTTGCAATTGCAACGGAAAAAGCCAGAATTGTGTCTTTTCTATCTTGCAGTTCTGACTTTAAATTCGCAATTGCGAGTTTAAATCTTACAATTCTGAGAAAAAAATCTGAATTTGTGAGATATAAAATGGTATTTCCGGTGTAAATTCTGAATTCTGGGATAAAAAGTCGCAATTACCTATTTATTTTTTCATCTCCGCTTACTGCTTTAGTTTTAAAAAAAACTTTTCTTTTTATTATGGCGAATTTGTATTTTTTATTTACGATTAAGTATCTTTTATTTCTATTGGTCAGGCTAAATGGACTGCTCTTTTTATTCTAGTACATTTTACTGCATGTTTTGTACAGAAACTGCTCAATTTTCTTTGAGGATGCAAATATGTTTTGTATATGAATAAGCTTTTTTGTACAACCAGGAGAATTCTTGTATTATAAGTACAATGTATTAGTGTATTCACATTAGTATATTTAACGGTGTATTTCCAATGATCTATTTTAAATTTAGAGATTAATTAAATTGATAATTAGTGATCATGTACAGTGTGTGCTTCTCATTATCAACAAATATTTGGAGATTATGAACATTTTTGTCACGTTTTTATACCAGAAACTGCATATTATTGATTTCAACACAGTACAAAAAATACATTTGAATCCAGTTCTTTATTGTTTACATTTACACACGTTTTGAGGAAAGCTGAACCTGTTGAGAAGCTGATTTACATGTATTTTTAGTGGGGTTCAAAATATTCAGCTGTCGTATTTGGGCAATTATTGCATTATATTATTATTTATATTTAACACTACTGTAAGAAAAACATGACCAATCTTTGACCAACATTCCTATTTCAAAAAATAACCAAAGGCTTTCCATGTGTAAATGTAGGTCTCTTCATGTAAGGGTCTATTTATGAATCAGTCTATTATGAATCAAGAACATTATATTTGTATACTTGTTGTGGTCATCTTTACATTTATATGAACTTTTCATTTCCTACAGCAAAAGCTTGTAAAAATAAAACTTGTGTGGCACCAAAATATATTTTATCCGACCATAGACCTCTTCCGTCCTCTCAACCGAACCTCGTCCAGCTTCTTGATGACCGCAGAGGACTTTTTGGACGAAGCCGAGTAACTTTTCAGGAGTTTCTCAAACAAAGTCTCTGTTTTGGGGTGAGTGCTGAGAAAAGCTTTCTCCAACACATACAGGTCAACTCCTTTATCTTCCGGGAGAGCAGAAATGTAACTCAAGCCGAAGTCGATCAGAACCAGGTGAACATGTTGGTGTTCGGCTCCGGGGATCAGAAGCATGTTGGAGGTGGTGAGATCCCCGTGGATGACGTCTTCATCGTGCATCTGAGCCAGGACTTCGCCGATCTTGACCGCTAGAGCCTGGAGGTGCTGTGGGGTTTGCTCTGATGCAATGTGGTCTCGCACTGACACGGAGTGGACAATATCCTCCAGGAAAATGCAGTGAGTGGTGTAGTCAACAAAATACACAACCGGCGCGTTGATACCTGGGACAAAGGAAACAACACGATTTAGATTTAATTAGTCTATCGCATCTAATTGTGTTTAACCGGTCAAATATGCACATTTTTAGAATTTATTTGCATTTTGGCGCTTTATTCCAGCATTTTTTATATGAATGATAAAAAAATAAAAATAAAAAGTGAATGAAAACATTGCTGGTGTTTCTCAGATATCGCTTACTGCACCTTTAATGAATTGAGACGTTTGTATATGAATTTATTTTGGAGTGACTTCGAAATAAAATAAAATCACATGACCTGCTCTCCTGGATCTGGTGCCCTATCTAGTGCACTGACCTGCTCTCCTGGATCTGGTGCCCTATCTAGTGCACTGACCTGCTCTCCTGCGAGGATCTGGTGCCCTATCTAGTGCACTGACCTGCTCTCCTGGATCTGGAGCCCTATCTAGTGCACTGACCTGCTCTCCTGCGAGGATCTGGTGCTCTATCTAGTGCACTGACCTGCTCTCCTGGATCTGGAGCCCTATCTAGTGCACTGACCTGCTCTCCTGCGAGGATCTGGTGCCCTATCTAGTGCACTGACCTGCTCTCCTGGATCTGGAGCCCTATCTAGTGCACTGACCTGCTCTCCTGGATCTGGTGCCCTATCTAGCGCACTGACCTGCTCTCCTAAAAGAATCTGCCCTATCTAGTGCACTCACCTGCTCTCCTGGATCTGGTGCTCTATCTAGTGCACTGACCTGCTCTCCTGGATCTGGTGCTCTATCTAGTGCACTGACCTACTCTCCTGCGAGGATCTGGCCTATGTAGTGCACTCACCTGCTCTCCTGGATCTGGTGCTCTATCTAGTGCACTGACCTGCTCTCCTGCGAGGATCTGCCCTATCTAGTGCACTCACCTGCTCTCCTGCGAGGATCTGGCCTATCTAGTGCACTCACCTGCTCTCCTGCAGCGCAGTATGGATCGCACCTCCTGCGTGGTTCTGCGGCGCGTCAGTTTCTCATCGACTTCAGGATGACGATATAATTTTGTGAATCTCTCTTTAATAACCACGGGCCGCCCCAAAAACGTAGCTCGATAGACACGGGCCTCTGCGCCTTGTTTAATCAGCTGTGCCTCTTTTAAATACGCCGGAACACTCGCTTTTAGTGAGTTTGATTGAGCCATGTTCAAAAATAACCCATGCGCGCTCCCGCTCTCTCTCTGCTTCCGGAAATACCATACACGCTGCTGCTCCTTCTTCTTCTTCTTCTTCTTCTACAGCGCACAGCGCCACCTACCGTTGTGACTTCACAATATTTTGCAAACATTTTGTGAACGTCACTTTGGATATAAATATACAAATATATTTTACTATATTATGTTGCATTATATGATAGGTCTATATTATAATATAATATATTATTATATTACATGACATATTATATTACAGGCTATTATATTATTTATTATATTATACTATATTATATAAATTATTATATTATATTTCATTATATATTGTACGATGTTATATAAATTATTATATTATATTACATTATACATTATATTATGCTATATTATATTACATTACATTTTAAATTAAAGGCTATATTATTTATTTTATTATACTATATTATATTTCAGTATATTATTTAAATTATTATATTACATTATATGACATATATATTATATAACATTACATTTTACATTATAGGCTATATTATTTATTATGTTATACTATATTATATTACAGTATATTATATAAATTATTATATTACATTATACATTATATTATGCTATATTATATTACATTACATTTTACATTATAGGCTATTATACTATATTATATTACAGTATATTATATAAATTATTATATTACATTATACATTATATTATGCTATATTATATTACATTTGACATTATAGGCTATATTATTTATTATATTATACTATTATATTACAGTATATTATATAAATTATTATAGTACATTATATGACATATTATATTACATTGCATTAGACATTATAGGCTATATTATTTATTATATTATACTACAGTATATTATATCAATTATTATATTATTATGGTATATTATATTATATATAATGAGGTGTTGGCCAACATTCCCATGGTAAGTTTATTGGCGTGAGAGCGTCTTGTGTCGCGAGGCTCGTGTAGTGCTTGAGGAAGAGTCCCTCCTGCCACGTAGCTCGACTCTGCACAGACTTCAGGGAAAGAAAGACGCTTTCGAGGAACTTTCCGAGAGCAGAAGGCAGATGAAAAACTGATGCAGACGCTACAGTAGTGTTTCCATGTTAAACAATGACAGTGAACCGCGTAAAATCACGGGTTAAACATCTCGCCTGAGGATGTCACCGGTCTGAGGTGAGAGGAGGAGTAGCGGGAGCTGCTTTTGTTTCGTCTAACAACTGTTGGAAGCGTCGACGCTTTATTTTTATGCTTGTGTTGTGAAAAAAAGGTCTTGCAGAACTCCATTTGACAGCGGCTTGCTTTATAAAACTTTACAGCCATACGTCGACTCTACAGGCTATGAGTTTCGAAGTTCTTTGAGAACAGGATTCCTGTTAGAAACATCAGCTGCGGGTTATTTATAGATAATTAAGAGATCTCATCTAATTAAATCAATAGCGCCATCATGAGAGTTGTCATGGTGACAGCGTTCTGAATAAAGCCTGATTAGAACAGATCAGAGATTCTCCTTCAAAATTCTCATTTAATATGTCATTGTTTTTGTTTTGGTAATAGGTTCTGCTCCAAACTCGTTGCGTTTTTGATGAACCAGCATCTTTAAATTCGGATAGAAATGGGTAAGTGTCAGACCTGTTCAATGTTTGTTCTTAGTTTTAGTACGTCATTTTAAAAGTAAAATAAAAATGTAGCATATCATTGATTATGGGTATCTCTATAGCAGACAAATGACAGATTTATATTATGAGTTATGTGCTTTTAACACACGACTCTAAAGTAATGCAATAAAGATTAATTTAACAGCACAAGATGTAGGCTACCATAAAAGCCAAATGTATGAAAGCTTGTTTCCGTCGTGGAATAAAACAATTTAAAAGGTAGTTGCGACTTTTTATCTCGCAATTGCGAGTTGCAATTAAATCTTGACAGTAGATCTTGCCAGTAAATGATTTGTTCTTTTTCACTTCCAAAAACTGCAAATGTAACAGTATTTTACATGAAATGCTGGCGAAAAAGTCAGAATTGTGAGGTAAAAAGTTGCAATTACCTTTTTATTTTTTATTGTGTGGTGAAACCGAGCTTCCATACTAATGTACATAACTGATAAGAAAAAAACTAAAAAGAAAATATTTTAATGGAAAAAAACCATCAAATGTTAAGTGTCATGTGGGGAATTCTGGAATGTCAATTTACGGGTTTCATTGTAAAAGATGACTTGTTCTTTTTCGCTTCCAAAAACTGAAAATGTAACAGTATTTTACTGTAAAATTACATGAAATCTTCCATTAGATGATATAGGGTGGTGTTTCACTGTGTAAATAAAATAACTTGCACTAACCAATTTTTACTGTTGTATTCTTACAGTCTTATACCATTTAAATTATGATAATTCTTTATTTTAAAATCAACTTATTTTGAGTAGGTCAGATTCTCAGAACACCAAGAAAAGTCCTGGATTTCCTTATATGACTGGTTCAGAGCTGCAAAGTTACACTGAACAAAATTATAAACGCAACACTTTTGTTTTTGCCGCCATTTTTCATGAGCTGAACTCAAAGATCTAAGACTTTTTCTTGTTATGTACTTAACTTTTTATGTACACAAAAGGCCTATTTCTCTCAAATATTGTTCTCAAATCTGTCTAAATCTGTGTTAGTGAGCACTTCTCCTTTGCCGAGATAATCCATCCTCACAGGTGTGGCGTATCAAGATGCTGATTAGACAGCATGATTATTGCACAGGTGTGCCTTAGGCTGGCCACAATAAAAGGCTGCTCTAAAATGTGCAGTTTTATCACACAGCTCAATGCCACAGATGTTGCAAGTTTTGAGGGAGCCTGCAATTGGCATGCGGACTGCAGGAATGTCCACCAGAGCTGTTGCCCGTGAATTGAATGTTCATTTCTCTACCATAAGCCGTCTCCAAAAGCGTTTCAGAGAATTTGTCAGAACATCCAACCGGCCTCACCACCGCAGACCACGTGTAACCACACCAGCCCAGGACCTCCACATCCAGCATCTTCACCTCCAAGATCGTCTGAGACCAGCCATCCGGACAGATGCTGCAACAATCGGTTTGCATAACCAAACAATTTCTGCACAAACTGTCAGAAACCGTCTCAGGAACGCTCATCTGCATGCTCGTCGTCCTCATCGGGGCCTCGACCTCACTGCAGTTCGTCGACTTAACCGACTTGAGTGGGCAAATGCTCACATTCGATGGCGTCTAGCACTTTGGAGTGGACCAACATTCCACAGGCCACAATCAACAACCTGATCAACTCTATGCCCCCCAGGACCCCCCTTCCCCAAATACAGTAAAACTGCCCATTTTAGAGTGGCCTTTTATTGTGGCCAGCCTAAGGCACACCTGTGCAATAATCATGCTGTCTAATCAGCATCTTGATATGCCGCACATGTTAGGTGGATGGATTATTTCAGCAAAGGAGAAGTGCTCACTAACACAGATTTAGACAGATTTGTGAAAAATATTTGAGAGAAATAGGCCTTTTGTGAAAAAGTCTTAGATCTTTGAGTTCAGCTCATGAAAAATGGGGGCAAAAACAAAAGTGTTGCGTTTATAATTTTGTTCAGTGTAATTTCTGTCTTATTTATGTAGCATTTTTTTCTTCTCTAGGTTGTTCTGTCCTGGCGCTCACTATCATTGCATCCACTCTTGGCGGCCTAGTGTTCGGATATGAGCTGGGAATAATATCCGGTGCTCTTCCGCAGCTCCAAGCTCACTTCTCTCTGGGATGTGTCCAGCTGGAAGCTGTGGTTAGCGCTCTTCTGATCGGATCACTGTTAGCGTCTGTGATTGGTGGATGGCTGATTGACCGTCATGGCAGGAGAACGTCCATTTTACTGAGTAATCTCCTCATTCTGGGAGGCACCATTATCCTAACTGCAAGCATGTCGTTTTCAGCATTGGTGGTTGGAAGGGCCGTCATTGGGTTTGCAATGAGCATTTCTTCCATGAGCTGCTGCATCTTCGTCTCTGAGATGGTCGCTCCCAATTGTAGAGGGTTGATGGTGAGCCTGTATGAAGTTGGAATTACTGTTGGGATCTTGTTGGCTTATGCAATCAACTACATCTTATCTGATGTCCATGCAGGATGGAGGTACATGTTTGGATTTGCTATTGCACCATCTCTTATGCAGTTGGTGTCCATTAGGTTTCTACCTCAGCAAACCACTGTAGGCCACATAGCAGAAGATGATTGGGAAACACCAAATCGCCACCAAGCAGAAGATGTGAAATATAGTGTCTTTGACCTTTTCAAAACCAAAGACAACATGCGCAGAAGGACTGCCATCGGCCTCGGGCTGGTGCTCGGTCAACAATTCACAGGCCAGCCAAACGTCCTCTTCTACGCTTCCACCATCCTCTTCTCAGTGGGGTTTCAGAGCAATGCATCTGCAGTTCTTGCGTCGGTGGGTCTGGGTTTGGTTAAAGTCATTGCTACTCTACTGGCAATGGTTTGTTCAGACAAGGTTGGCCGAAGATCACTTCTGATTGGTGGATGCACAGTGCTGGCTGTAGGATTGATACTCACTGGTTTCTTGTGTGGACAGTCAGTGATTGACTCAACAAAACAATGCACTTCATTGGAGCCACATGAAAATCTGACCTCACTAGCGGAAAATCATGAAAACGTGGGCAAAAACTCTGCGGATCAAAGCACTCCATCCACTGGAAATGAAACGCACGATGCTTATGGACATTCAAATATTTTATCGCACTCAGAGGATATGTATAAGTGGATAATTTTCATCTGCATGATGGCAGTGGTGAGCGCTTTCTCAGTGAGCTTTGGACCAAGTAAGTTGCCTTTGAGTTTACATTTGCTGTATTTGGGTCATTCCATGTCAAATCAACCAAATGTTGGAAACTTCCCCGGCTCAAATTCTTTATTTTGTTAATATTTTTTCTGAAGAAAGACAACCCTAAATATTGATGAAAGCCAAAATATGAAATGTCACAGATGTAAATTTACTGAGTAATTCACTATTTTGTAGAGGCATACACCAAATGTGGGTCACTTTGCATACAGCTGATACTTTTTTCTTTTAAAGAGGAATATCTGAACAACAAATAATGTTGAAACTAGAAACGTACAGTACCGGTCAAAAGTTTGGAAATTATTATAATATTATCCCTTATGCTCATCAAGCCTGCATTTATTTGATCAAAAATACAGGAAAAAACAGTAATATTGTGAAATATTATTACAATTTAAAATAATGGCTTTCTATACTTTAAAATATAATTTATTTTTGTGATGCAGAGTGGAATTTTCATTTTCAATAATGCTTTAATTGCATGAAACTTATGTGGTTCACAGTGACATGGCTTGTGCTCAGTGAAATATTTCCTAAGGAAGTCAGAGGAAGAGCCTATTCATTCATCAACTGCTTCAATGTGGGGGCCAACCTCATAGTTACCTTTTCTTTCTTGAGTATTATAGGTATGCACAACAAACAAAGACCAAACATATGAAATATGAAATGCATATGTAAATTATTTTCATAATTTTCCCATGATTTTCATGTTCTCCTCAGATGTGATAGGTCTGTCTGGAATATTCTTTGTGTATGGAGTGATTGGAATGGCAGCAGTTGTATTCATCTACCTTGTAGTACCAGAGACCAAAGGAAAATCTCTTCATAAAATTGACAGAGAGCTTTCTCAGCGGTAAGAAAACATGTTTGGAATATGTGTTTGTTGTGTCTATAAATGAGTGGTCGAATATTTAGCATTTTTTATACCGGCATCGGCCAATACGTTTTTTTTTTTCTGTTTGGCCATGGCGTCGGAAGTGAGACTTTTATTTTGACGGCTCGCCGGCCGGACTTTTATTTTGACGGCGCTGAGAACGCCAGTGCCTGAAATGAACACACAGTGCTTATCTTCTCTGTTTAATTGTTCTGTCTTATATGTTATTAGATATCATAGAACTGTTACAAAGAAACTAAACGGTATACGAAAAAGTATTATAGTCTTGAAAAACTGGAATAATGATGGACGCTGAACTTGTGTTTGATGCGATTCAGCATTATCTCATACAATCCAATCAATGCAATACTCAAAATATGTTATTTCTTTTAGATTTTTTCACAGAGAAGAAGTCTGCAATATTTTCCAAAGAAGGCATTTCTCTCCAGGTTATCAGAGAGTTCACTTGACGAGTACAACAACATGACATGGGGTGGAAAGATATAAAATTCCTCCGTCAATATGGATAATTCTGTTCACTTGGTGATATTAAATTGCTCCACGTTTTAATAATAATTAATAGCTTTGTAGTAACTATTGTACTCTGGTTTATATGTTAGCAATTAGTGTTAAATCTTTATGAAATCACTGTATAAATATATAATTATAATTTTAAATAAAGATAAATTACCCCTACATGACTCTTATTTTAATGCATTCGTAGTTTGTGACAATATTTATGTGGTAGAGGATGGGACTGAAAGTTTAAAGAACACATTAAAATGAAATATTTAAGATTTAAAACACTGATTATGTGTAATGATCTGAGGAACTGCACACAGGATAAAGAAAACATTTACAGAGATATATAAAGGGACATCTACTTTAATATTTCATGTATTTTCGTGTTGCCAATAAATCTACGTTTTGAAATTGATATTCACTTTATATATACAGTTCAAATAAAAATCAAATGTGATACACGCTTCAAAGAGTCAGTAAAATAGGGCCCAATGTACTGAGTTAATATGATGGAATTTCCCCTATTGTTTTTAAAATGTGAAATATTGATTTTAAGTGTTTTACCTGTATTTTGAATTAGGCAGTGCATTGTTTTAGGATTAAAGGAAATGTCCATAAACTTAACAGATCATTTTTAGTGTAAAAAAAAGTTATCAAAAAATAAATCTTTCCTCTCTAATTAAATATAACATCTTTATGTCAACACAACATTTTAGTAGTATGAAACCACTTAAAGGGTTAGTTAACCCTAAAATGAAAATTCTTTCGTCATTTACTCACACTAAAGTTGTTCCAAACCCGTGTGAGATTCTTGTTCTGCTGAACACAAAAGAAGATATTTTGAAGAATGTTGTGGGGCACCATAGTATGGAGAAAGAAAATCCATCAGAATTGTCTGGTATTTCCTTGCCACAGTTAATTCTGGCTTACTCAAATGAAGCGAGTACAAAGACTGGATGAGCAGTGATTCTTTATTACTAGATTGTGGCATAGGGAAGTTATGCATTGCTGTATTTATACAAAAATAAAATATGCCATGGCATTGCCATTTTCCACAGTGAGAGGAGCTGAAGACACTACGTTGTGTTGAGTAAACGCGACTGATGTGACCTGATGTGAGCTACAGTAAACAGCACCAAACTACGACCACAACTGTGTGACGGCAGTATCATTCACACTCGAGAAGATCTGAGGATCTGCTCACTGAATGCTGAGAGAAATACTGCGCTACAGCGCGCTTCACTGGACGCTCCAGTTTTTTAAGTAAAAGCTAAGCTTTTTAATGGCACGACAATGTAAGTAATATCACATGGGATGTTTCTTTTTTTGAGGATAAGCTCTCAAACAGCCTGCGCACCTCTGCCTGAATAATGCATTAAAGGGATAGTTCACCCCAAAATTTAAATTAGCCCATGATTTACTCACCCTCAAGTGCAATTCTGTAATAAAGTACATCCATCCATGATGAAAGTGCTCCACACGGCTCTGGCGGGTTAATAAAGGCCATATGAAGTGAAGCCATGCGTTCATATATTAATATTTTACTTTATAAAGTTTTAAATATGAATATTTTTCTTACACAAACGCTTCGCTTCAGAAGGACTTTATTAACCCGCCAGAGCCATGTGGAGCATTTTTATGATCGATAGATGCACTTTTATGATGGATAGATGCACTTTTATGATGGATAGATGCACTTTTATGATGGATAGATGCACTTTTATGATGGAGAGATGCACTTTTATGATGGATAGATGCACTTTAATGATGGATAGATGCACTTTTATGATGGATAGATGCACTTTTATGATGGATAGATGCACTTTTATGATGGAGAGATGCACTTTTATGATGGATAGATGCACTTTAATGATGGATAGATGCACTTTTATGGATAGATGCACTTTTATGATGGATAGATGCACTTTTATGATGGATAGATGCACTTTTATGATGGATAAATGCACTTTTATGATGGATAGATGCACTTTTATGGATAGATGCACTTTTATGATGGATAGATGCACTTTTATGATGGATAGATGCACTTTTATGATGGATAGATGCACTTTAATGATCGATAGATGCACTTTTATGATAGATAGATGCACTTTTATGATGGATAGATGCACTTTTATGATGGATAGATGTACTTTTATGATCGATAAATGCACTTTTATGATCGATAGATGCACTTTTATGATGGATAGATGCACTTTTATGATCGATAGATGCACTTTTATGATGGATAGATGAACTTTTATGATCGATAGATGCACGTTTATCATGGATAGATGCACTTTTATGATGGATAGATGCACTTTTATGATGGATAGATGCACTTTTATGATGGATAGATGCACTTTTATGGACCTCGAAACAAAAACAACAATTCACTGCCATTATAAAGCTTGGAAGAGCTATTTTTTTTATATAACTCTGATTGTATTCGTGTGAAAGAAGAATGTCATATACACCTAGGATGACTTGAGGTTGAGTTAATCATGGGTATATTTTAATTTTTGGGTGAACTATCCCTGTAAGGTGAACGTCTCATGATGAAGTGCATTCAGTTTCAGATGAACTCATGCTACTGTGAGTGTGGGGTGATGAAGAGCTCTATATAACAGTCCCAGGATCAGTCAGGTTGTGTGTGTGTGTGTGTGTGTGGACGTCACTGAGCGGCTCCTGTGGCTGCAGGCACTGAAGTGTTGAGGCTGCTGGGGGCCATGAGGACGGGAGAGCCGGTCAGGGGCCCGAGAGCTGTGGAGGCTGGAAGAGCAGCGATTCCTGATCAAACAGAGAAGAAAAGAGGAATCTCAAACTCTCCAGCGACACCAGCTGTACTGTGAGCTTTCTTCACATTTTAGACTTCCCTAGTGAAAAATAAATATACTAAAATATATTTGAAATACATTTGTTTTATGCACTTAATATAAATATCCTGCAATTGTACTTTTAGTATGCTAAATTCATATACTTAAAGTGCTAAATTGGAACAATTAATTTTGTTCTTAATGCACTAGTTATCAAGAAATAGTGCTGAGGTCCAACTAAAGATATACTGAAGTATATTTGATTGTGCTGAAGTGGAACTATTGCAATTAAACTTTAGGTACACTTTAAATATCTTACATTTAAAGACTGATATTATACAAACATCATACTATCCTTGCTAATAGTGATAATAGTCTTCTTTACTGCAACTTTTGACCAATTTTGATGCATCCATCCCTTTTTATTTTATATATATATATATATATAATTTTAAATGTTTAATAATTAAATAAATAAATGGGTAACACTTTATTTTAAGGTGCTTGTAATAAGCAGTAATTAACAGTTAATAAGACACTTATAAGACCTTATAAGATGCATATAAGATTCATATAAGATGCATATAAGCATTAACTACTTCATATAAGGGTTAATTAAAGGTCCAGGCCCTGAAGAGATCAGGGAAACTACTCCCTCTTGGGAAGGTCAATTTTTAAGGGACTGGGAGTTTGTTCGGCTGTTCTAAAAGTGCAATGTATTGATACTTGAGAAATTTATTATTTAATTTAATTGATTTATTATCATTAGTTAATGCTTATATGCATCTTATAAGGTCTTATAAGTGTCTTATTAACTGTTAATTACTGCTTATTACAAGCACCTTAAAATAAAGTGTTACCAATAAAGGTTATATATATACTGTATATATGTAAATTCATGCCCCGGTTATACTTAATGTTGTCACATATTTCTGGTTAAGTAAGTATTACATAAAGAAAAGAGACGAATACTAACTCTATGAACATGGAGAACAGTGATAGATGGATCTTTACGCTGAGGAGAAAATCCAACACACCTTTGAGGGGACCAAGACAAACATGATTATGTATTTCTGCTCCGCAACACTGGACATCAACCGCTAATACCTTTACTGTCTACTTTTTATGTATAACAGTTCTACCTAATCATGTATTAGACTGGTTTGTTGTTGTGTAAACTTACCCTTAAAGTACGATTAAATCTGCTTATAATTTTTTTATTCGGTACAAAATCATTATTCTGTTGTTACTTTGATTCCTTGTGCTTAAAGAATTAAAATTTTCTGAAAATTAGATAATATTCATAATAAACATATTAGCATGGGCCATTTTCACAGACTGTGAAGACGCATTTTAACGGTCACCAGCATCATAAATCCTGCTTTTTTAATTTATTTGAGATTTTCATTAAAAAAACTGTTAATTAATAACACTATAGTTTATATTACCTTTGCATCATAACAAGAAACTAGTTAGCTCGCAGTGAGGGTGTTTCTAATAGCGGCTGTGGGAGTGACAGTCTTTCTCTTCTCTGACTGCCGTTATCAATCTCTCTCTATTTTTTTCCTCTTTTTGAAAGTTGTGAAAACACTATTGTGGAGTTTTTCTTTTGCTATTTGTGCAAATGGGAACGCAAAAAATATATTTAATGTATCCTCTCATTGAAGTTTACCCAACTATGACGACTTCCGCCTCTGAGAAACCTGGAAATGTGAAAAGGGTCCATTATCATTGTAATGATTTTAAATGATGTGTAGAGTTAATTCACCTGTTATCATCGTGGCAGTGCTCACTGCGGTGTTCGCCGTCGGCACATTCGTGGATCCTGCCATGCGAGACTGGTCTTTCACAACAGGGACTAAGGCAAGGGGCAAGATGTTAGAATTAATAAAAAAATCCATTTAAAAGTTCTCTTACTAGTAATTCAATAGCTCAATTTATGCACTACTGTAATAACTCCGACGCTCTCACAGAAGTAGGCATGATCCATGGCCTCTCTCGCAGTCAGTCTGGTCTGATGGTCGTAACGCAACAACTTGTCCAGAAAGTCAAGAGCTTCAGGACTGACCAAGTGTTGGTTTTCACTGTGAACGAACCGCTCCCATCGCTTACGGGAATGTCTAACGTGAAGCAGATGTAAATCAGATTCAATTCACGTAAAGAAGGCCATGCTAACAATTGCAGGTTATGAATGAAAGAGGCGTAACGATGGATCACCTTCCCAGAATGTCATTAAATCGAGGCTCCAGCTCAATGTTGTATTTATCAATGCAATCATAAAGATCTTCTGTTCCAAGAACTTTGGCAATTCTCACCAGCTTTGAAGAAATGGGAACATACAGGAACACTGTAATTAATTCAGTCAACACAATGATTACAAACAGAATGACAAAAGTAACGACCAACCACTGTATTCGTTTATGTTACAGAGTATTTAGAGGTTCTTGCACTTACATATTGTTATTGCTCTGATTATATTAATTAATATTAACAATATGTGCATAACAACAAAGACACTGTAACAGTATGAGATTATTCTTCTGAGTATGACTTTACTCAAGACTGGAATTCACAACACAACTTATGGAAATCGCAACAGATTTTCAAACACTATGGATCATACACTTGCAGACTTTGCAAATGGTTACAGAGAAAAACTGGGCATCATACGCTAAAGGGCTTCCACACTTGAACATGCTAACCCATGGATCATTCTAAACCCCAGGTAAACAAGTAATCCTGGGGTTATCTTGCTTCATGGTTCACATTGCTCATAATTTAACCGGGTGGTCTGGGTGAATACTCGATTCTGATTGGCTGCAGGGTGTCCATTAAAAAGTGATAGAGGACACCTAGTAAAGGAGTTCTGGTGAAACTGACTGTTTACCGTTCGAAATTAATAAATAAATGCGCTGCTACATCAGCAGTGAGTAACCATAGCAACAGGCAGTCAAAGTATCCGTTTACAATTTATTCTATCAAAACAAACATCTAGTTAGCCGTTATACTATGCCTACCTGTGTGTTTTAATTATAGGTTAAAAAAAAAAACGAAAGTGTAACGCCCATGGCTAGACAAGCCTAACTTACATGGAAAAAAAAATACGTGAACTTTCTGGCTCGTAAGTTAGCTAAACTGAAGGGGTCTACGAGCTGAGCGGACTATAATATCTCCGGTTGCTAAATAAACCGTCAGGCGTAACCAGGGAAACCAAGTTATTGTTTGTAAAAACGTTAGATTTCGATTGGAAAACTAATTACAATATAAACTAATGTTTTAAAAATGTGTTATTTGACAAGTGACCATGGTATAAGCGGGTCAATGCCCGACGAGGTGTCCGTTGTCATGTATTAATGGACTTCGGCGGAGGCAACCGTCCGACGCGCACGCCCATCGCCGTCCTTCATTAATACCTGACAATGGACACCTCGTCGGGTATTAACCCTTACTTAATAGCCTGTCCCGATTTTGCTGAGATTGACGCGTTCCTGGGTCAACCTATTTTGTGGGTCAACATATTTTTTTGTGGAAATCAACATCACGCCACCAGTGCTGTGATTGGGCTTAATTCAGCTGTCACTTGACCTACCCATCTATCAAGTCCCTGATGATATTCACCTGGTCGTAGTTATCATGTCCATGGAAAAATGGCTCCTTTCTAAAGATCATACTGGCCAGCATACAGCCAAGACTCCACATATCAAGACTGTAGTCATACATCTGGAATGACAGAAGAGAAGTGTTTTTAGGTTTTTAAAAGCTGCCTTTGACTGCAATTTTTATAGAGCTTTATTAACTTTTTTTTGGCCATGCTCTGCAGTCAAAGTCTAAAGAGAACATATGGGTAACCATCCTCAGAAGATAAACTGTTTTAAAAGGTTGAAAGTCTTGGCAGGGCGGTGACTAATAAACACTAGACCTTTCTAGATGCCCTTAGTAAAAACAATTCCAAACTGTACCAGATAGTGTTGTGTCAAATATTATTACAGAATGGTGAAACTAACAACAAAATACAACACATTTTCCTCAGTTGGACATTGTTATACGCACATGTGGTAATAAGTCTGACCTGGTAATCGATCAGTAGTTCTGGGCCTTTGAAGTAGCGAGAGGCGACTCTGATGTTGTACTCCTGTCCTGGGTGATAGAATTCAGCCAGTCCCCAGTCAATAAGACGCAACTGAAACACCACAGCATTCAATGGTCATTTGACATCTATCTATCTATCTATCTATCTATCTATCTATCTATCTATCTATCTATCTATCTATCTATCTATCTATCTATCTATCTATCTATCTATCTATCTATCGATGATGTATATATGACTAATGATACATGGACTTCTATGGAAGCTTGTTTCCACGACGGAATAAAAAAATAAGAGTTGCGAGAAAAAAAGTCAGAATTGCAAGATATAAAGTCAGAGTTGCAAGAAAAAAAGTCAGAATTGAAACATATAAGCTCTCAATAGAGAGAAATAACGCCAGAATTGCGACATATAAACTCGAAATAGCAAGAAATAAAGCCAGAATTGCGAGATATAAACTTGCAGTTGCGAGAAATAAAGCCAGAATTGCAAGATATAAAGTCACCTACGAGAAAAAAAGTCTGAATTGCGAGATATAAACTCGAAATAGTGAAAAATAAGGTCAGAATTGAAACATATAAGCTCTCAATAGCGAGAAATAACGCCAGAATTGCGACATACTGTATAAACCCGAAATAGCAAGAAATAAAGCCAGAATTGCGACATACTGTATAAACTCGCAATAGCGAGAACTAAAGCAAGAATTGCGAGATATAAACTTGCAATAGGGAGAAATAAAGTCAGAATTGCTAAATATAAACTCACAATAGCGAGAAATAAAGTCAGAATTGCGAGATATAAACTTGCAGTTGCGAGAAAAAAGTTCAGAATTGTGAGATAAAAAACACGCAATAGCTAGAAATAAAACCAGAATTGCAAGATATAAACTTGCAATTATGAAAAATAAAGCCAGAATTGCGAGATATAAACTTGCAATAGCGAGAAATAAAACCAGAATTGCGACATATAAACCCGAAATAGCAAGAAATAAAGCCAGAATTGCGACATACTGTGTAAACTCGCAATAGCGAGAACTAAAGCAAGAATTGCGAGATATAAACTTGCAATAGGGAGAAATAAAGTAAGAATTGCTAAATATAAACTCACAATAGCGAGAAATAAAGTCAGAATTGCGAGATATAAACTTGCAGTTGCGAGAAAAAAGTTCCGAATTGTGAGATATAAAAACACGCAATAGCTAGAAATAAAACCAGAATTGCAAGATATAAACTTGCAATTATGAAAAATAAAGCCAGAATTGCGAGATATAAACTTGTAATTGCGAGAAATAAAGCCAGAATTGCGAGATATAAATTTGCAGTTGCGAGAAATAAAGCCAGAATTGCAAGATATAAAGTCAGTTGCGAGAAAAAAAAAGTCTGAATTGCGAGATATAAACTCGAAATAGTGAAAAATAAGGTCAGAATTGAAACATATAAGCTCTCAATAGCGAGAAATAACGCCAGAATTGCGACATATAAACCCGAAATAGCAAGAAATAAAGCCAGAATTGCGACATACTGTATAAACTCGCAATAGCGAGAACTAAAGCAAGAATTGCGAGATATAAACTTGCAATAGGGAGAAATAAAGTCAGAATTGCTAAATATAAACTCACAATAGCGAGAAATAAAGTCAGAATTGCGAGATATAAACTTGCAGTTGCGAGAAAAAAATTCAGAATTGTGAGATATAAACACGCAATAGCTAGAAATAAAACCAGAATTGCAAGATATAAACTTGCAATTATGAAAAATAAAGCCAGAATTGTGAGATATAAACTTGTAATTGCGAGAAATAAAGCCAGAATTGCGAGATATAAACTTGCAGTTGCGAGAAATAAAGCCAGAATTGCGAGATATAAACTCGAAATAGTGAAAAATAAGGTCAGAATTGAAACATATAAGCTCTCAATAGCGAGAAATAACGCCAGAATTGCGACATATTTATTTATTTATTTTATTTAACCTTTATTTATCCAGGTAAACTGTTTGAGAACCACTTCTCATTTACAAACATGACCTGGCCAAGAGGCTACAGGAATAAATAAGAACATACTGTACAGCTGTACATAGTCAAACACATAACACATAGAACAAGTAACTAAATTAAAAAAAGATAGACAACAAAGGGGAAAAAGAAAAGGAATAGAGTGCTTAAATATGTGTGTATAAATATGGTTCATGATTGTCAGCAGGAACAAGAGTCAACTATGTAATTTTCGAGCTTTTGCTTAAAGATGGAGATTGGGATCAGAGATGTAAGTTTCAGGGTATTTTGTAGTATGTTCCAGTCATATACTGATATAAACCCGAAATAGCAAGAAATAAAGCCAGAATTGCGACATACTGTATAAACTCGCAATAGCGAGAACTAAAGCAAGAATTGCGAGATATAAACTTGCAATAGGGAGAAATAAAGTCAGAATTGCTAAATATAAACTCACAATAGCGAGAAATAAAGTCAGAATTGCGAGATATAAACTTGCAGTTGCGAGAAAAAAGTTCAGAATTGTGAGATATAAACACGCAATAGCTAGAAATAAAACCAGAATTGCAAGATATAAACTTGCAATTATGAAAAATAAAGCCAGAATTGCGAGATATAAACTTGTAATTATGAAAAATAAAGCCAGAATTGCGAGATATAAACTTGCAATAGCGAGAAATAAAGGCAGAATTGCGAGATATTAATACAATTTGCGAAAAAAAAGTAGCATTTTTTTCGTGGTGGAAAAAAGCTTACATAACCTTCAAACTCAAGTGGCTTAGTGTTCAAATATTTTATATTTACAAATTTATACATTCGACTTTTCTTTTTTAGTATTATATTGCGTTATCTTGTACTTTAATTGTTTCTAATGTAACTCCAAAAATCAATGGTGTTGTCGCATCTTGTCTGAATATGCATATTATAAACCAATGCTGTGTTGACATGGTTTATTTTAAAAGTCAACATGGGTTACCTTTCTGTGCTCATGATCAATCATGATGTTGTGTGGTTTGACGTCTCTGTGCATAATGCCCATACTGTGACAGAAATCCAATGCCTAGAGACACATACAAACATGACATCATATTAAAACCTCCAGAGCCATTTCAGGAATCAAAATTATACACAGGAAGGACAATACAAAAACAATATACTTGATGCAAACACTTGTGGAGGTATCTCTCACCTTCAGAATCTCAAACATGTAGAAGCGAATGTCATAGTCTGTCAGTGTCTGATACAGTTGCTGATAAAAACAAGCACAAAAGGAACTGATTACATAGGGGTTGTGCTGTTGTAGATTACTAATACAATATTGAGATTGAGATTTACCTTAAAGTCTGTGTTGTTCACATGTTCAAAAACTAAGGCAGGTGTTCTGGACTGCAATGTGTAAACGGGTTTTATTTGCTTAAGTAACATCTCAACAAAATAAATACTCAAAAGTCGGCATAGTATAATTCGATTGTTGTATTACGAATATCACACACAAGCAAGCGTTCTGAACACTGACCACAGGGTCTTTGACGATGTCGAGGAGAGAGATGATATTTGGACCTCCTCGAAGGTTCTCAAGAATCGTTATTTCACGCTTTATCTTCTTCTTCTTCACAGGCTAAAAAAAAGAGAATTATCAATGATCACAATAGAATAAAAATTGACATCAAGTATGTGTCGTCATCACATCAAAGCATTAAAGGGGTCATATAATGCCATTTTTGTACAAGCTAGTATGATTCTTTAGGGTCTAAATTAAAAGTTTGTAATATACTTTAATTACAAATTCTCATTAGTATTGTAAGAAAACACTTATTTTACCTGGTCAAAAACAGCTCTGTTTTCAGCACGCCGTTTCAGTGCATATGCCTTTAAATGATAATGAGCTTTGCTGACTCCGCCTCTCTGTTCTGTGCGTACACCGTTTGTAACTCAATAACACAATAACCATAACGCGTTGTTCAGTAGAAACGTGGGATTATGCATTATATTGAGAACGTCGTACATAGAAAACATGCCGTAATGTACCCTGAGTGTAAACCTTAGACGCATTCATTGTGAAGCGTGCAGCTAGCGATTTGCAAAGATTAATATAAATATTAATATAAAGTTTAATAAAACGTTACACTCACTTCAGTTGTTCTAGAGGTTCAGCAGGAACACGAATATCTGGTACCGATCCTTTATTCATGAGCAGCTTCTTAGCGAATCCAGCTTTATACTGACCCTCGTTTATAAAGCAGTCTGGTGTGTGAAATGATTCGCGCAAACATGAAAGCATTGACGTTGCTCGTGGGGAATATTCCCTTCGAAAACAAACTCAGCCACTGCGTCTTCAGCGGTTCGGATTTAGGAACATTAAAATGACTGTGTTCGTTATTACACCCAAGAACAGAACACCACAATCGCTTAGACACCATTCTGCTCATAGACAGTGCTCCGGCACATCAACAATGACCGCGCCGGTCCGCGCAGACTATGATTGACAGCTGGCTCACGAGCGAGGGCGGGTCTGTGTTGAAACGATGCTGTCAATCAACAATCGTGGGAGGGGCTTCCGACCGTGTGACGTCACAAAATCGAACGGCTCAATTTGAGGCAGGGGAAAACATAAGGAGATTAAAACAAAAACACCGGATGGATTTTTATCATTTTATGATGGTTGTGTACAGGCACTGCCAACACACATTTCAGTACAATCAACTTGTAAAAGTGCATGTACCATTATATGACCCCTTTAAAAAAAGAGAGAAAAGTTGGTTTATATGTGTATCCTTTTGACACCTTAGTCTGTGTGTGCAACAATATGTTATATTATAACATATGCTCTAATAACTGGATAGGTGTATACACCAATATGCCACATTATTAATATCTGAGAATAGCGTGGCTTCAAAAGCCTTCATTTTTGTAATCGCATCATCCATTTTCGTTAACCACAGAATCAGGAGGAGTTGTTCTTACCTTTAGTATCTTCACCACTACTTTCTCATTGTTGGTGATGTTGATTGCTTCAAACACTTCACTGTACTTTCCTCTGCCTAACTTGCGGACCAGTTGAAAATCATCTTGATTGCTGCATGGGAAATATTATATTCAAATCCTATTTTTTGAAGGTCATTAAATTCATTTGAGCATAACTAATATATGAAAATAAAGAGTCTCTGAGATCAAAACTAAAGTCAAAAGAGCTCTTCTAAAAGCAGAGCAGAGCAGGGCTGAACCACAGCGAGAGCGGCAGAAGCATTTAATCAATAAACTGAAGAGGAAAAACAAAAGCCCCTGATAACGGCCCTGTTTCCGGTACAATCTGGGGAATCTAGGGGAACATTTAACAACTCAAAGTCTCAAAACACAACATGAACTTAAGAAGTCATGCAAACTGATTGTGTTTGCCACTGCAATCTTGCATTTATGTTCCTCAAACAAATAATAAAAAACGATACCTTTATATACAATATGGACAAGGAGGAACATTATATTGTGCGTGTGTCTATTATTAAGGTTTAAAAAAGTTATTATATAAAAATAAAATATATACAAGTGTGTGCACCAAATGAGAGTAAAAATCTGCATTGTTGAGTATATGAGATGGTGTCAATAGCCAGTTGGTCTATAATATTTTTATGAATTCTAGCAATGCAATGTTGTGAGGACGTGAACATGAAAAAACGTGAAGCTCGGGCCAGTCAATAAAGTTTAAGCCTTGCCAATTGAAATTTTCAAGCGCAAGAAGACGCGAAAGGGAACTCGTTCTTCTCTCACTGTGTGGGAAGTTTTCTGTGCGCAAACATCCGAAGCACGCACGCAGAAATCCACGTCTCAGACAGCGCGCGGAAACTGAATCCAACTCTTTCACGTCTTCTTGCGCTTGAAAATGGCCGTATTGGCGAGTATCCTCTCAAACATAGTCAGTTATGTCTTAAGTGCACATAAACAGTTGAGAAAGAAAATGCATGTGTAACAGGAACATGCATTCGGTCTTAAAGTGACAGCAGCCTAATATAAACCTGCTGCTGTCTGTCATTAAGGCGAGACACGTCAGGCGATTTTTCATGCAGTGATCAGTTTTGAGATTTTGGGCTAGTTTACTCCTTCAATATGTGTTCTTTCAAGCGGCTATAAAGAAAACGTTGAAAATATACACTAAGATTAGGGCTGTGCGATATGACGATATATATCGGATGGACGATATAAAAAGCCTATCGTTTCATATTATGCCATATCGTTTATATCGTGGTGTCGCAAAAAAACATTGTTTACGGCAAAAATTTGGATGACTGCAATCTTTCACGCCACATGGGGATGCAGGCAGAAACGTGAATAACAGCATGAATGAAGGGGTGACAGAACCGGGTGTTTCCGAGCAGGAGAAGAACCAGCCAGAACAAACCGAGGAGCTCGTTCCTAAACGAGGGGCTAGATGGTTTGGTTAACTTTCTATTTGTTGTATTGACCATTTTAGGGTGGTTTGGATAAATAAACGCCAGTCTCAAATAGAGGCCTGGTCTGTTTTTTAGTTTCGGTTTGTATTTAATCTTCTAAAACCCGTCAGATCGTCTGTTTAAACCAGTTCTGTGGTGCAGATTGCGCGCATCTGGGCGGAGTTGTTAGCGCAAGCAGAGTTAGCGGAGGCCGGAGAGAGAAGGAGATCGTTTTACAGGGTATAGCCTTCATTCTTTCTTGTTGATGTGTTTCGGGCAACAAGTTCATAGGCTCGATGGATATTACCAGTAATGTATTGTTCAGCCCATGGCTGTCACTTCGTTTCGTTTTTTTTTAATTCTGCCAATAATCTAAAAGCTATGGTTATATTAAATGTACAATTATCGTTATGTATATACTGACTTCACCCTGTGCTGCAACATACATTTAGTTGTACATTCATTTACAGAAATCAGCTGGTTGAATTCAAATTGATGCTGTTATCGGATTTTCAGGTGATATTCCCAATTCATTCAGTTAACGGACGCTCTGAGGTAAAGTGTTCAGACTGCAGACTAAGCAACGATTGTATTTAATTGTACAGTACTATCATAACATAGTACAGACATGATCTTAATTCCATAATGTCCTTAAACATAACAATTTGCTGGCCATAAACTGACAGCGCGCGTCCGGTGTGCGATACCTCAAGTTGCTATAGACACGGCGCGCGCGCTTCTCGTCCGGTGAGCGACCCCCTTTAGACATAATAAAGTAGCCTAGGCTAATTCTTAGATTAACGGATTTGTTAAACACATTTATAAATAAAACGTAATCTTCGTTATCTCTAGGCCTACACTAAATTAAAGGCCTGTCTCATAGACGCCTGCCTCAAATACAAGCCGGTGCAGTTCGGCGATTTGGGAAAATAAAAGCCCGGGCTATTATTTGATGTTTTACAGTATATCGTGATATATATCGTTATCGAGATATGAGATGACTTCTATCGTGATATGAGATTTTGGTCATATCGCCCAGCCCTAACTAAGATGTTTATTTTATTACATTTTGTTTACTTGCGCCAGGAAATTTCTCCCGAATTTACCAAGAAGTTAGCATTCCAACGCGGCATGCCGCGCTCTGTCTGTTTACTGAAGTCTGTCATGACCGGTATCATTGTAAAGCTCTGAGTCTCCTGCACAACGCTATGTAACCCAAATATGGGCATTTCCTTTCTATCAGTAACCAATCGTGAATGTCCAAAGGGTGATTTAAAGCTAATGACGACATCTCATTCGCTACTGCTTGGTTGTCATTCTCCAGTACAAACATCTAGCCTATGTAGCATCTATGTACACCAAACTTTCCAGTTATACACTTATTATAGCATTCTGAAGATATTTTCAGAGGGATTTGTTAATAAATCATTCCAGGCCTGATTTATGTGACATTTTAATAAAAAAAATATAGCGAAAATCGATTTTTTAAGGCTATGGAGAGTATATTTTGATTTCCTAGGTAATGAAATCCTGAAATCCCTCTGAACTTTTTTTTTCCATCTTGTGTGTAAACAAAATGAAAAAGAATTTTGCACCAGGCTTTATCATACTGTATGTTCAGATTTATCTACTGAAAATATATGCAAAATCGTGCATATTTAATTAGATAATGCCTAATTTGCATAATAAAACATACAAATTTCAAAAACTTGTAATATTTTTTTAATATACTTGTGTAAGTAATCAACTGAGGAAGTTTCATGGTGATATCTATTATTTTAAAATTTTACCCTATTCACCTGTAGTGTCTCGCCTTAATGTTAATCAAACAACAAAAGACAAAGAAAAATCACTCACCGCTCTGGACTGAATAACTTTTGCAACTTTAATAAGGATTAATCCATGTTTCATTTATACAGTGAAGACTATGCAGTGTTATTTTACATTTGACTGCTTTATTACATTTCTGTACCTAAAAATTGTGAATTTTCACTGGTATCTAAAATTTTGGTGTCATAACTGCCTGTTTTTGCAGTTTAAAATGTTCATGGCCGGTAAATTTTCTTAAGTCGCCGTCCATTATTTAAAAATAAGTAATTATATAATTTAAGTAATACATACATACCCCCACTCAATAAGATGTGATTCATAGTCCCAGTATTCTCTGGGCCGGTGTGTGTTCACCTCAGTGTAGACTCTGGCACGACTCGGCACAGGTCCTGACATGACACACAGTTTGACACTGCGTTTATGCTGCGAATTAAAAATCAGATGGGAAAACACAAGCTGTCTTGCTGACGGCCACAGAAGATGGAAGCACCTCTGGATGGCTGTGGGAGAAAAATAAATAAAGTGGGAAAATCTGTGACTTTGTTAGGATGATACTATTTAAGATTATACAGTATTTATGATAACGAATTATGATCTGTCATGATTCTGCCCTCTTGCCCTTGATTTTCCCTAGTCGTGAGGCAGGATCATGACAGAATCATGTTTTGTGTGCATGCACATGGCTTAGTGTTCGGCCATGTGCTTGTGTTGTCTCGTTATGTTACTCCGCCCCCTTGTTACCCTCGTCTTGTCATTATTGTCTAGTCAGTTTCACCTGTCCTCGTCATTAGTGTTCCCTATTTAATCCCCTTGTGTTTGCTGTCTTGTGCCGGTTCATTGTTTGATGTTGAGAGATACTTTGTGTGTGTTCAAACCGTGAGTTACTTGTTGGAAGTCTTGTTAAGAGAAGTGTTTGTTCCTGTCTTAGTTGTTTGTTTATTGTCAGAGTCTTAGTCTATCCTGTCTTGTTTTGCCCCATCGTGGGTTTTGTTTTCTGTTTTGTCTTTAATAAACCCCTTGTTTAAGTTATCTGCTGTCTGCTATTGGGTTCATCTGCTATCCTCATAACATGATCACCATGAAGAGTTTGAGATATTTTGAACTTTGGAACTAGTTTGAGAACTTAGTCTTAAAAAAACAACAAAAATCAAAGCAACAGTTCTCCTGTATGACCTTTTTGTGGAACATAAATTATAATCATAATCACAAACACAAAAAAGTGTTTTAGTTACCAACATTCTTCAAAATTTCAGTTTTTTTTGTGTTCTGCAGAAGAAAGAAAGTCAAACAGGTTTTTTTAATAAAGAAAAGGAGACCCAGCTGACATCATCAGCTATAGCAGACTTGTTCAGTTTAAAACATTAAAATGAGCTAAAGTAACATAATTTTGGAACATCTTGTCACAACTTAATTTTATCGTGTTCAATCGACCTAATTTATTTAAATTAAAACTGAAGTTTACTTAATCCATTTGTGTTGGAACTACATGAGTTTTTGGTTTTTGTTGACATAACATAACTAAGGGGGCAGTGGATCTGTGGTTCCCATCATGCTTGGCAAGGGAATAAAGTGTTATTGTTTTTCAGTAAAGGGAACGACAGGTTAGTGATTAATGTTCCGTTATGTTGTAGATTTAGAAGAGTTTCTGTAATGTGTTTGAATTTTATGGTGAACCTGGTGCTCAAGAGTGGAGGTGTTTTGAATAGGAACAATTGTGATTTGATCAACTTTGTTCAATTATTCCTATGTTTTGCTAAAAATGATGTTTAGCGCTTGTTGCCTTACAATTTTTTTACTAGAGCGAACATTATGTACCATTTTAACTCGAGAAAATGTAATTATTTATTTAAATATATTTACTTGAATTTACATTCTGCAACCGATTAGATGTTAAACCAGCTTGCCATAGTATTATTAAGCTATTTCTAAATAAGAGAAATGGCATATGATTCAGTGGTTAAGAGATATTACGCATCAATGATCATGTGTTATAGCAGTAGGGCTGGGCGATATGACCAAAATCTCATATCACGATAGAAGTCATCTCATATCTCGATAACGATATATATCACGATATACTGTAAAACATCAAATAATAGCCCGGGCTTTTATTTTCCCAAATCGCCGAACTGCACCGGCTTGTATTTGAGGCAGGCGTCTATGAGACAGGCCTTTAATTTAGTGTAGGCCTAGAGATAACGAAGATTACGTTTTATTTATAAATGTGTTTAACAAATCCGTTAATCTAAGAATTAGCCTAGGCTACTTTATTATGTCTAAAGGGGGTCGCTCACCGGACGAGAAGCGCGCGCGCCGTGTCTATAGCAACTTGAGGTATCGCACACCGGACGCGCGCTGTCAGTTTATGGCCAGCAAATTGTTATGTTTAAGGACATTATGGAATTAAGATCATGTCTGTACTATGTTATGATAGTACTGTACAATTAAATACAATCGTTGCTTAGTCTGCAGTCTGAACACTTTACCTCAGAGCGTCCGTTAACTGAATGAATTGGGAATATCACCTGAAAATCCGATAACAGCATCAATTTGAATTCAACCAGCTGATTTCTGTAAATGAATGTACAACTAAATGTATGTTGCAGCACAGGGTGAAGTCAGTATATACATAACGATAATTGTACATTTAATATAACCATAGCTTTTAGATTATTGGCAGAATTAAAAAAAAACGAAACGAAGTGACAGCCATGGGCTGAACAATACATTACTGGTAATATCCATCGAGCCTATGAACTTGTTGCCCGAAACACATCAACAAGAAAGAATGAAGGCTATACCCTGTAAAACGATCTCCTTCTCTCTCCGGCCTCCGCTAACTCTGCTTGCGCTAACAACTCCGCCCAGATGCGCGCAATCTGCACCACAGAACTGGTTTAAACAGACGATCTGACGGGTTTTAGAAGATTAAATACAAACCGAAACTAAAAAACAGACCAGGCCTCTATTTGAGACTGGCGTTTATTTATCCAAACCACCCTAAAATGGTCAATACAACAAATAGAAAGTTAACCAAACCATCTAGCCCCTCGTTTAGGAACGAGCTCCTCGGTTTGTTCTGGCTGGTTCTTCTCCTGCTCGGAAACACCCGGTTCTGTCACCCCTTCATTCATGCTGTTATTCACGTTTCTGCCTGCATCCCCATGTGGCGTGAAAGATTGCAGTCATCCAAATTTTTGCCGTAAACAATGTTTTTTTGCGACACCACGATATAAACGATATGGCATAATATGAAACGATAGGCTTTTTATATCGTCCATCCGATATATATCGTCATATCGCACAGCCCTATATAGCAGTGATACAAACACATATCTTAAGCACAGTGTAATAAATGTGTGATGAGTTTTCCCTGCACAATACATGAGTAACTGCCGGCTCCCTCATCCCAGCACTAGTCTTCTTCAATATAGCATTACACAAACGCATTTACCTGGTCGATGATCGCAGTGCTGATGCGCTTATGTCCAGCCCGTCGTGGGGATAAATATCCTTATTTCATTGGGATATTGAGTCATTTCTGTCTCAGAGACTCAACATGGCTGTTTGGTTAAGAGCTGATGGGCTTTGAGAGCGCACGCGCCAAACACAACAGACAAATGCAATGCTGACTGACCTAGACTAACAAAACATACACATATTATGTTATCATATCAAGCAAGCATCGCTAGCAGCACCAATGGTTCGATTCCAAGGAATACAAACTGATTTAAAAAAATGTAGTCTAGATACCTTGAATGAAATTTAATACATTTGGATAAAATGCATTAAATAATAAAGAAAATGGATAAAAGCATCTGACACATTGATACATGTAAATCTTTAATCTCTTACGTGCACGTGCATACTAAAAAAATCACCATTGCATTTGTATGTCTCAAAGCCATATTGCACCGTGTTTTTTGGCACATAGCACAAGGTTTTATAATCAAAGTTTGGAAACAGCTGGAATAGCTGATTTTTTCAGAAATCATTCTAATATTCTGAAAAAGAAACATTTCTTCTTATTTTTAATGTTACCCTAGTAAAAAAAAAGAAGTATACTTTACTGTATTTGAAATATATTCCCCTTTTTCAATAGTGCATTGCAAATATACTAACAAAAATTGTACTATCTCTAGATATATTAAAAGTTTATTAGCATCATGTTTTTACCTATTTTCACAATACAACTTTTAACACACTTTAAAATAATTGTACTTTAGTATATTTTCTAAAAAAATATTTTAGAAAAATATACTTGAAGTGAAAATTCAATTTATTATTTAAAAGTGTATTTATTTGTACTTTATTAAAAATATATATTTTAGGTATATTTTAACTGTGTGCTGGAAATGATCATTGTAATGCACTGAAAGTAGGCCTATAGGCTACTTTCAAAATACACTATAGTATAGAACATTATTTTGTACAAAGTAGAGATAAATTTTATTTGTCTAATAATGTAGGCCTACATTTGTTATTGAAGACAAAGTTTGCAATATGTAGTATTTGGAATAAGCCAATTAAGCCATACTTTTTATTCGAATAACGAATCGTGCTTTTGAACCGGTTCTTTTTTAGTGAACCGACCGAAGGAACCAGTACACTAATCGGACTGAATCGTTCGAAACATTTCGTCTCTTGCGTCAGCGCTGATCCACAACTACTCACTTTTGGACATGCCTGACAGTCCCTCTGACTCGAAATAAACCAGTATCCCGGAGTACATTTTACTCCAGTAACTCCAACATGTTGTGCTGAGAGAAGTGATGAGCACGAGCAGCTGATGCGGAGCATGCGCGCACTAACGTTACCGAACATAACTTACAGGTAGGTTACAGCGTTTCTCAATCACCAGTGCTTACTATGGCGCTCGTTTTGTGTCCATTCTTTCCCATACTAACCAAGACGTGTTAACTTGCGTGTGTCGTGCGTGCGTGTGGAGTATGGAAGGCGATTATGAGGTGTGATTTGGGCACTTTTTGGCGATCTCTTATGGCGGTTACTTCGTGCCAAAATCATAATCGCTAATGCTGGGTACACACCAAAAGATAATCGGGCTGATTTTGGGCCGATTTCCCCCCATCTGACAATCCTAGCTATATCCCGTTTATCTTGATGGTTCTACAGATTATTTTATCAGATATTCCCTTGATGTGAGGTGTGTTAAAGGGATACTCCACCGTTTTTTTCATATGTTATTCCCTTAACTAAGACGAGTTGATACATACCTCTCTCGTCTCAGTGCGTGCACTAAATCGCTCTGTCTTGCGGCGAAACTTTTGATAGCACTTAGCTTAGCCCAGTTCATTCATTAGGATCCAAGCAGAGAAGCGACCAAACACCTCCACGTTTTCCCTATTTAAATGCAGTTACACGAGTAGTGTAACTCGACCAAGAATGGGGACACAAAATAAAACGTTGCGCTTTTCTAAGCGTGTAAAATGGATAACTATAATGTATGGCGGAATACCATAGCAAGTGCTTGGGAGCACTTCGACTCGGCGCAGTAATATCATCACTCTTGAAAAATCCTCTCCCCCCTCTCCCTCTCCAGAGTGATGATATTACTACGCCGAGTCGAAGTGCTTCCAAGCTCCCAACCCTGAGGACAAACGCCGGCCGCCGCACAAATGTCTTCAATTGGTATACCACTGGACCAGGCCCATGAAGAGGCCATGCCTCTCGTGGAATGAGCTCTAACACCTATGGGCCACTGGAAGCCCATAGATGCATAGGCTAAAGAGATAGCGTCTACTATCCATCGTGATAGTCTCTGCTTAGTGACCGGGAGCCCTTTGGTTTAGCCGCCGAAGCAAACGAAGAGCTGTTCCGACTGCACGTCTAGAATCACGTAGAGTAGAATCACGTAGAGTATAATCACGTCTCTATCGTCTTCTGATGGGGGAAGAGCCGATAGCGAAATGACCTGAGCTCTGAACAGAGTCGAGAGCACTTTGGGAACATAACCATGCCTTTAGTGTCGTTGGGCCCGAACTCAAGGTAGGAAGCGTTCATAGAGAGCGCTGGCAAATCACCCACTCGCTTGACCGATGCTAGGGCTAGCAGGAGTGCGGTCTTAAGCGAAAGAGGCTTCAGGTCAGCCGACTGAAACGACCGTGGAAAGGCCCCAGGCAGGTGTAGAAGAAGGCCGAGGCGAAGGTCGTTCCTTCCCAGTGATTGGCCGGCCACAGGGGCATGGAAGGCTGCTATGGCCGCCACATATACCTTGAGCGTGGAGGGGGTGTGACCCGCGTCCAATAGCTCTTGGACAAAGGAAAGTACCAGTGGCACTTCACTTGAATAGGGGTTGAGGTCCCGAGCTGCACACCAGCCGGGGAACACTGACCATTTAAGGCAGGGATGGGCAACTTCGGTCCTGGAGGGCCACTGTCCTACAGAGTTTAGCTTCAACCCTAATCAAACACACCTCAACAAGCTAATCAAGGTCTTCAGGATTACTAGAAAGTTACAGGCAGGTGATTTTTTCAGGGTTGGAGCTAAACTCTGTAGGACAGTGGCCCTCCAGGACCGAAGTTGCCCATCCCTGATTTAAGGGCATAGAGGCGCCTTGTTGATGGATACCCGTTGAGGGGCCATACATGGAGGGCCCACAAGTTGGGACGGGGATGCCAGATCGTCCCGTTCGCCTGCGTGAGGAGGTCCTCGGCGTTATTGGCCAAGGAGCTGTTTCTAGCAGCTGTGCCAACTCGGGGAACCAGTCCTGGGTCTTCCAGAGAGGGGCTATTAGGAGGACTGCACACTTGCTCTCCCTGATCCGCTCAGTGACCTGAGGGAGCATCGAGACCAGAGGGAATGCGTAATCTGCTTTTGAAAAAGAAGGCTGGGCAGTGAAAGTTGTCTTCTGAGGCGAAGAGGTCGACCTCTGCCCTGCCAAAGACACTCCAGATCAGATGTTCATCTGGGGGTGGAGAGACCTTTCCCCTGGGGGAATATTGTCTCGGGATAGCATATCCACACCCTGGTTCAGAATGCCTGGGTATGCCAGAATGCCTCTCAGCGAGCGCAGGTTGGTGTGTGCCTATAGAAGGAGGTGTTTCACCATGGTGTACAAGTTGCCCGACCTGAGACCGCCCTTGCGATTTATAAAGGACACCACTGACATGTTGTCCATCCAGACCAAGACATGGTGCCCTGCCAGGTTTGGGAGGAAGGCTTTTAGAGCCAGAAAAACCGCTCTCATTTCGAGGCAGTTGATATGTAGGCATTTCTCCGGGCTCGACCAGAGGCCGGAGACGGGCCTGCCCTCGAACAGAGCCCCCCAACCTAGGTTGGAGGTATCTGTTGAAATCACCCTTCTCCTCAAGACCACACCCATATTTACACCCGACTGGTACCAGTCGACGACTTTCCAAGGAGCCAGAGCTTTGATAGAGCCATGGTTCACTTTGATGCGTAAGTGGCCAGAATGCCACGCATGGGGCGGTATTCAGTATTCAGTACCCCTGAGCTGCAGGAGACGCATATGCAGTAGGCCCAGTTTGAGTACTGATGATGGTGAGGCTATAAGGCCCAGAACCCTCTGAAACGTCCTGAGGGGCTTGTAAAAGCCCGCCCTGAACGGAGCCACTAGCTGTTGAATGGAGAGAGCCACACTCTCTTTCGAATCGAGTCGATAACTGTTCCCAGGAAGGTTATACTTTGGCTGGGAGACGGTAAACTCTTGGAAAAGTTGATCCTGAGCCCAAGGCATTCCAAACGGCTGAGGAGCCAGGATCTATGAGTCAGTAATTCGGCCTCCGATTGGGCCAGAATGAGCAAATCATCGAGGTAGTTCAGAACGCGCATTCCCCGCTGTCTCAGGGGGGAAAAGGGCTGCGTCCATGCATTTCATAAATGTACGAGGTGCCAGGGACAGGCATTTAGGACTGTGTCTGAACTGGACTCTGCACAGGACTATGTATTGATAAGCCTGCCCCTCGAAGGCGAATCTCAAGAATGGCCTGTGATGGGGGGCTATCTGGATATGAAAGTAAGCATCTTTCAAATCCAACCTGATAGGTTTGCGCGCCTCAGCCGCTTCGTCATAGGTTCGTGCAGTTACCGCAGCACAGCCAATGAGTGCGCTAGTCAGCTCTGCTCTGTACAGCTGAACTGCGTTTAAAAATAAAGGCTTCAATTTTCTTGAGAAAAGGAGTTTTCCCATAAGCTAATAGCTACGCAAAACGAGAGACCGTTCTCGAAAGGGAACCGATGAGCTGGAGATACTGAGTATGCGTGATAGCACTGTCTCTAAACCGAACTTTCGTTCGGCCGAACGTATGCTGTGCTGATACATGAGCGAACTAAAATAATTGATTAAGAACAGTTTTTTTCACTGGTAAAACATCCGCGTTTGCACATCGTCTGTACAGGGTTCATTTGCAAAACGGAAATGTAAGAATATCCAAAATGATTATGATGATGATTACTATTATTTAACTACTGATGTTATGATTACAAATGCCTTTATCTGAATGAATTTTTATCCGCCGGAATGACAGAATTGATGTCATTACGTAAGGACGTAAAAGAACTGGTGAACTGGTTTTTTGAACCGGTTCATTGAAACGAACTGTCCGAAAGAAGCAGTTCGCGGAAAAGAACCTCACTTCCCATCTCACCTCACTTCCTGTCTAGCTACTGTCCTATCCTAATAAAAGGCGAAAACGGCAAAAGTATATTAATACACTCATGGCATACTGCTTATATGTTTCGAAGACACTCGTAATGAATTTTTAATGTAGGCTACTTGTAACAGAAATAAAGTACACTTTAATATCACTAATCAAGCATGTAATTAGTCCCTACACATGCATATAGGCCTACTTAAAGTGGGCTATACTAAGTATACTTGAAGTTGGTCCAATTTAGTAGACTAAATACACTTAAAGTTATGCTTTATTACAATTTAATTACAACTAAAATATACTTAGTGCAAAATGAGTTGTTTCAAAATAGCACACTTCAAGTTAACTAATCAACACACTGATAATTAGTCTTGTTGCAAGTATACTTACCATTTTTTTCCCCACCAGGGTAAACACAGCAAGCCTTTGCTAAATATAAGTATTATTTTCTTTTTTTAAATCTTACTTAACCCAAACTTTTGCATACCCGTGTATATTATTTCATTTTTTTCAACATTGATAATAATAATAAATGTTAGGATAATTTCTGAAGGATCATGTGACACTTAAAATTGGAGTAATGATGCTAAAAATTCAGCATTGATCACAGGAAAATTACATTTTGAAATATATTACAACAGAAAACAGTTCATTTAAATTGTAATATTATTTCACAGTATTGCTGTTTTTACTGTATTTTTGATCAAATTAATGCAGCCTTGGTGTGCATAAGAGACTACTTTCAAAGACATAAAAACCCCTTAATGTTTCCAAACTTTTGACGAGAAGTATATATATAATTGATTATAATACTTTGTGAATTCTGGTATACATTGGTCCACTTTTTGACTTATTTTGAAATGAAAATGTTGTGAAAGGGTGGCCCAATCAGCCTGAAGTCATGTCTTATGTGTGCAACTTTATATATAGCCTTTCAAAAGTGTTCAAAGTCTTGATTTTGTGAATGTGGTCACTTATCATCAAGGGATCCAGTGAAGGTCTGCTCTTTGAACACTTTCAGCAGTGAGTAAAATACAAAACCTGTGGTTACTTTTGTGTTGTGGTCAGTTGTGGCCACAAGTTTATATAGACGTTACCTTGCAAAAAATCTATAGTAATAATTAAAATAAATTATACTTACAATATCACTACCCTGAATAGGCTGTTTCACAAACACTAGACGCTGTCCACAAGACAAAATAACAGAATTTACTCAAATCAACTAGTTCAAAAATACAAATTCTTTAGGCCTATGCTTAATACTGAGTATGATCGACCAATGAATGTTTTTAGGAGTTGTAGACCAGTCTCTTGTTTGTCCTGACCAGTTAAACTGCTCACTGTTCTTCAGACAGATCCTCAAGCTCCACTCTTTGGTTTTCCAGCATCGTCTGCATATTTCAACCCTTTTCCAACAGTAGCTATATAAATGGTTGAGATACAGTTTTCACACAATTCAGTGACTCAAGAAGACAATATGATGCACATTAAAAGTCGGGGTGTGTAAATGTTTTGAACAGAATGATTGGTAAATTATTTTGTCCTCTGGAAAACATGTAACTAAAGGTGCCTTCTGAAGGGCAGTACTAAGTTACATAAGACCTGTTCAAAGATCTTTAATTTAGTACTGAATGCTTTAAAACTTTAGTATGCAGTATCCCCTGGCACTTAAAGGGATCATTCATCCAGAAATAATTGTTTTTTTCATAATTTACTCACCCTCAAGTTGTTCTAAGCCTATGAGTTTCTTCTGCTGAACACAAACGATATTTAAAGACTGTCGGGAAACAGTTGCTGGTCCCCATTGTATTTTTCTTCCACACTATGGAAGTCAATGGGGACCAACATTCTTCAAAATATCTTCTTTTGTGTTCAGCAGAAGAAATAAACCCATAAAGGTTTTAAAACAACATGTGGGTGAGTAAATGATGACAATTTTCATTTTGGGTGAACTATTCCTTTAATACAGCGTGTTGCTTTCACAGTCATGGATTATCCAGGCAACAACACTTTAAGACTTTTGAACTGTTTCATTTGTATAAATGCAGTTTTGCGGACTATAAACATCAGGTATGGAAATAGCTTATTTAGAGCAGTACCAAATAATAAAAATGCAATTTTTAGGATCTTTTTTAATTATTAAAATTTAGCAGATTCTGCAAGGGGTGTGTAAACTTATTAATCACAGCTGAAGGTGAAGCAACATGTAGCAACAGTGTGTGGGCTTTTGTTATAGACTGTTCAGTCATGACTGAATTGTAATCAAGCTGTTGATATTTTTTTCATCTTTAAAACCCAGAGTGCAATTTATCTTAATTCACAACTTTTCGAATTTTTCTATAACATATTGAACACAAAATTTATTCATAGTATTCATGGTGTCAACGCTCTCAACAGCTCAATGGGACATGTTAAAGTTGAAGTGTGTACTCTATGCAGCACCAAAATAAAGTGTAAAAATAACCAGCCATCAATCTACAAACGCCTTTTTCTCTGCATATGAAGCTAGGACAGAATTTATCGTCAAATACAAATTGCACACTTCATCTCTGATGTTGTTAGACATTTTCTACCATTGAGCTTCTGTTGTCATTTTGCACAAACGTTTAATAAACCCATGAAGTGACCTAAAGCCGAGAGCCTGAAGGAAGAAAGTAATGAGACACCGATCAAGATTCAACTTTAACCGGTCAGGCCAGAAACCTCTGATTAAACAGGCAAGACTGCTGATTCTGATGCTATCATCACTAGAAAAAGATGAAAGAAAAAAGAAAAGAAAAGAAAATCTTAATATTCCCACCACACAGCATGTTACATGATAGCACAAATTCATTTTCACTTGCAGAACTATTCTCAAATGAGGGCACACAGATTACACTCAATAAGATCATTTGTTATTTTTACAATTTGCATGTATAACAAATAAACATAAAAAAAAAAGATTAGAATGATGTACAGTATTCTGCTGTGCACACCACTACATCCATGGATTCTGTCCAATGGGAGCTCCCGAGCCGGGACTGCTCATTGGTTGCTGCAGCTCATGGGGAGTGGTCAGGGGACTGGGAGGATTTCTCATGAGTCCAGAAAAAAAAAAGAGGAGGAATGCTCAGCCTTGCGTGTGTGAATGTGTTCTGATGAAGGTAGAGAAGAAGACGACGACTCAGTTGCTGTAGATCTGTCCTTCGGGAGGCTGCGGCAGCTTCATGTTTTCTTTGCACATCATGAGTCGTCGCAGCTCCTGCAGGACCACACGGATGCTGTAGGAGTTCTGCCACTTGGCCAGTGAGGACACAGCTCGCATATCAACCTACGTCAACCAAAGACATTTACACAATGCATTAACCAGCACAAAAAAGAGAGATGGAAAAAATAAAGCAAATCAATTGATAGAGCCCTGGAAATTTCTAGAAGTGGCACTCTCACATTAGTAATTAATGAGCACAGTAGTAATCAAAAGTTAATATTAGGTGTCCTCTATCCACCTTATTCCTGAAGACCTCACTGCGTTTTGAATTATGGGTGGCACTTCCGGTTTGGGGAACTTCCATTCAAAAAGGCTAAAACGAATCATTTCAAATCATAAGGTTGCCCTAGCCTGGCTAACGCCAGACCCAATTCTCGTTGAGACTTGGGTCTGGGAACCACATGTTCATTTTCTCGTATTTGAGGCGTGGTTTACGAATGCCCAGAGCCGTTTATTGGGTGCTACGAATGTCTATCAAATGCGCCTGTACGTAGCTCATAGCCAATCGTTTCGATTATACCAGATGACGTATGTAGAGCGACAGAAATTAGACGAGGGAGACGACGATGGCCGATGGGTCAGAGATTTACGTGTAGCCTACACAATGGCGTGGTCGGCGTGCATGTTAATCAATGAGTGCATTCACACCGGGAGCAGCGCGTGAGCGTCGAGCAGCGGCGCGTGAACAGCAGTGAAGCGGGGGTTTCGAATCTGTTTTTTGCTGCATTGCTCACGCTAAATTAAAGTGAAAGCACACTTTTGATGGACAAAAATAAATATGATTTCACACAAAAAGTGCCCAAAATGCACAGATTTAGCATGTCTAGTGAGTTTTAACAAGAACTTGAGTAGGCAAATAAAAGAAAATAAATACTCTAAAATATTTATAGAAGATTTAGGCTACCCGGTAAAAACTTGTTTTTAATTATTCAGTTTGGGTGAAAGTTGTGTATTATATATATATATGAAACTAAAGTAAACTAGCCAGAAAATATTATATATAAACGTTCTTTTAGTTCATGTAACGTTAACACACACAGACAGCTACAGGCTAGCACCCAAATCAAACCCGAGTGTGTGGTTTATTTGTGTTTTGTTTTTATCCGCGGAGTTGCAGTCTTGTAAACATCGAAAGTATGACTGAAACTAATAGATTGGAGCCATTTTCTGGGTTGTTTTGTTGTATAACATTTAACTTATATGTGAATGTTGTACACCTACCCATTACAAACTTTCAAGACTATCAATGTTATAAAATGAACAACTTCTAAAAACAAATGTATAGTTGTCTTTGTAAAGAATTGCTCGCTTATATATAATGCCGAAGTCATATTTCAATGTCTTTGGAAAACAAGAAAAAAACACAAAATGACTTAGGCAATTATGCTATGAGGCTAACGATATGTAGCTTTGGAGCCGCTGCTGTGACACTGTCTACAAACGCTTCCAGTGTGAATACTCTCGCGCAGCTGCAGTGACGATGTAGTTACGCTGACGCGCTGCTCAAATGCCGCTCACGCTTGCGGTGTGAAACCCATGTGTGAAACGGCCGTAAGGCTGCATCGAAAGGTAACTTCGCGTCTGCTGCCATGTTTGATCCATAGGTATAAACAAACTGCAATCGGTGTGTCGCATAGACGCGTCATCGTCTTGCTGCTCCCTCCCCGTTCTGTGATTGGTTCCCTAAATGAGGCGAAAATTTGGTCCATGGTATCCATTTGGGGTGGGACGATACAGGTACCTCACGATTCAATTCTGTGGCGATAAGAGCTCCACGATATGATAATATCACGATTCGCGATATCTACGATATTCAATATATTGGAAGAAATTTCATCAACGATATATCACGATATATGTGACTGAAAAGAAAGATTAACAATGCATGTGTACATATTGAGAATTAATATACCGTAAAACTTCCCGGGTTTTTATTTTCCCAAATCGTCGAACTGCACCGGCTTGTATTCGAGACAGGCGTCTATATGAGACAGGCCTTTATAATTTAGTGTTGAGATGTTGTTCATTGAGTTTAGGCGAGTCTCTAATCTCTAAAAATCTCGAAATGCTCCACGTGAAACTGCGGTCTTCCGACCTTTTACTATCGTGTCAATTGATTTTGATTAATATGCGCGAGGGAGAGAGAGCAAGACAGCGCTCGTGTTGTTTGAAGACGTGAGAGTGCGCGCGCGCGGCCGTTGCGCTCTCTCTGCTCGTAAAACCCGACGTTTCTCCACACTTTAGGGTGGAAACTAGCGGGTGGGTCTTTGATTCGTTTTATATTGTTTTCCGCCATTCTTCTCGCTTCTCTCTGTTGTTGTTAGTTAACTTGTGTTCTTCACCGGCCGCTGTTTGCGCCACTTTACCCCTATTTACTCGAACAGCGCCCCCCGCAAACAGAATGGTAGATATTGGGTAGTGACAGTGACACTGACAACGGGTAAATTAATCATTTTGTGTTGTAATAAAATATCGATATTGGGCGTTAGTGTATCGATTATTTATTGCGACAGAGAGCACAACAATATATTGCAATATCGATTTTTTTTCCCACCCCTAGTATCCATACTGCCTTTCAGCGTGAATAAAATCGCGCTGCGGGAAGGCAGCATGGGGAAACCCAGACTAAAGGTTGCCCTACAAATAAAGCTGATTCATGATTTATTTTCAGACATCATGAGAATAACGTTATACTTGGTATTTTAACGTGACATGTTATAACAAGAATATCTACGGCAAGAGCTCTTTTCAGTCTCTGCTTTCTTTTCCTCATGATGATTTTTATTTTTTCCTTTGCAATCCGCTGTAAAAGTATGAAAAAGGACAACATGTACGGCACATCTGTGGTCTGTTCTCCCGAATTTAATTTACGATATTGCATTAATAATTCACTGGAATGCACGAAGAATCTCTCGTTATTCTCCTCAAATCCTCACGTCTCTTTCCAGGTTTGTTTTCACAGGTAAATGCTATTTATAATCTGTCAAAATGACGGAAATCTCTTTGATATAGTGTCACGTAACGCTGAAGTTAATGAACATTTTTTATTAAGGCTTGTTATACAATACAGAGATATATTTGCCCACTACAGTGATATTTAACCAAAGACTCGTGCTTTTGGGGCTATTTTTGGTCTGTTGAAAGTACCTGTTGATTTTTTTAAACTTTTAAAATTCATTTTAATGTTCGATGGTTGAAGGGTGAGTCGATTAATGTCATCTCATTGTGACACTTTTTTAACATATTGCGTTCATAGTGCGAGCCTTTCACTGATTGTTTACAGCTTAACGGAAGTTACACCCATAATTCGCGCAAAGCGTCATGGGGCGTAGGAATAAGGTGGATAGTTGCTGATGTTTTGCATAATATCTATAGAGCAGGGATTCCCAAAGTGTGGTACGCGAGCTGCCACCAGGGGGTGCGCGAGAGGAAAAATGTAATGGCGGTGTTTTGTAAGTGGGATTTTTCCATACAATAAAATAAAAACCATGAATAGTAAACATTTCCTTTGTAATCGCTTTTATTTTAAATAAAAAAACTATAATTTATTAGTTTTTGATAGAAACGTTGAAAACAGCTGCTGTCTTCTACGCACTGCTCTGCTCTGCAGCCGGTAACGTGCTGTCATATATCACAACCATTGAGTGTTTTCAACCACATAATGTTTATTTTAGGTTTCAGACATTTAAATACACATAAGTACTAGCAAAACAATGATTTTGATTTTGCTGATTTCTATGGAAGCAGCAATATTAATCCTTTTCATTATAATAAGACGACACGTTTTATTCATATCAGATACACATTGTGTACGTAGCTTCACATTTTACCCTATTCTTCTCCCAGTTCACCGGCCTCTTACTTTCATGTATTTCGTGAGAAGTGGAGGAATTGACGTCACGTGTTGTAAATCCAACAGATCCGATTCTCTGAACTGTGGCACAAACTAACGATCGTTATGAAGGTGTTTGAACAATAAAACACATCCACTTGCCCATATTTGACAATCGGAATATCAGTGTTTCATGCTATAGCTAATACATTTGTGAATATTTTTGATAAAAAAGGAAAAATGACATAAAAGCAAATCATCACTCATTCAGCGCTGTGTTGTGGTTGCGTTGTGTCACGTGACAAGAAATGACGCGTCACCATGGAAACATTAAAGTGACAAGTTCTAAATAACGGTCGCCTTGAAAAACTCACGCTGGGGGGTCAGTTAAAATATTTTAAACTTACGTGTGAAAGGGTTAAAAGTGGAAGCTTGTGTGTAGCTTTGTTGCATTATATTTAAACTTTGTTGATGTTGTTATTGTCATGCGTGTTCTGGTTATTAGCGCATGATTAAACATGAGTCTTTATAGGGCGATAAAACGAAGCTTTGTTGCAATTTTTTTTGGAAGTGGGGATTGGGGGTGCGCCAACCCGGTTGGGACATAGAAGGGGGTGCGCAGGAAAAAAAGTTTGGGAACCGCTGCTATAGAGGGTATGCACATGACATCACAGTAGGCGGGGTCACAGCGTTTACGCCCACTGAGTGGCAAAAGGACTGAGTGGCAGCACTGGTGTTCAGTGTAAGTGCAGCGAAAAACACAAAACAGTGGGATAGAGCTGTGCGATCGACTACTAATAGATTCAACAAGAAATCTGGGCTATCTTTTTACAGACTGCCGAAAGCTACAGAACAGAGAAGCAAATGGATTGCGGCAATTCACGTAAACAACTGGAATCCAGGTACAGAAAAGTGAATTGGTGTCAGAAATGTTGAATTTTGGGGTAAAATCATACCCTAGTTCATATTAGTGTTGTCACGATATACTGGAATTTCTAACTTTAATACGATACCTTGAAAAAAACTGGAAAAGATCCCTTTAGTCGTGTCGCGGTTCAAGCCGCCTTTCCGCTGCACACGACATTCGCATACGATTGTCGCATGTGTGCATCGTGACATTATTTTTGAGTGTATTTGACCATAAATAAGCTACGAAAAAGAGCTCATTTTGGCACTTGTATGTCAGGCGGCTTTATTATATGTGTGCGCTTCGGATGTGAGCCCGGATGCTAGTGTGACGCTAACAGACAGCAGACAAACGGCTAGTAGTGACATCAGCGGCAATCCATCTGTCACTCAAGTGGCCACGCCCTTAATTATGCAGAACTTTAAGGCTTAATATAATTTAAATGGATGAGTTATAAAATAAATTCACCCCCTCACAGTTGTCATGAAGGGCAAAATTAGCTATATAGACTAAAACAACTTTTTGTATCAGACTGTAAATATATTTTTTTTGCTGTAAAGTTGGCCATTTTAACATGGGGATCGACTCTCTTTTGCAGCCCTTTTCCATCATCTAGTGGCCAGACGATGAATTGCAGTTTAAGCCACTTCCGTTTTGGTTTCAAGAGAGAGACAGGAAGGTTTCCGCTTGGTGTCAACTCGCTGTCGGAGAGGAGAGCAAGAAAGCGCAGCTGGTATCGGTGTATCGATACTGCAGAAAGGAGTATTGGAATTGTTTGTGTATTCTTTGACAACTCTAGTTCATATATTGTATTGTAATGAAATATTGACCATCTTATATTCTACGTAACTGTACATCTAATATAAAGCAACATGCAATTTATAAAGTCTAATGTCTCTAGGCACGCCCTCGACCTATAACCACAGGTTTCACCTTCACCACAATGGTAATAGCCCAAAATGGCAACATAACCACTTTCAACCCAAGTTATAACAGAAATGCCACCAGAACTCATACTATATTGAGCAAAAAAACACTTACTTCCATCATATCAAAGCATGCTGGGAAAATCAGATTTCCCTCTTTTTTTATGTGATTGTTAATTGTCTAACTTCCTCAATTTCTTCAATGCTGTTTTTAAAGATATAAAATATTGATATGGAATGACTACGAGTAATAATTGTAGTTTTTGAAAGAATAGAATAGAATAGAATTTAGAATTTAGTCAAATGCTTAATTCTTTTTGTGAAATAAACTGACAAATTCAGTTTTAGACTAAATTAACTATTGGGTTTTTAGGCATTTACTTTGGAATCTCCAACTCAAAAAAAAAAAAAAAAAAAAAAAAAAAAAAAAAAATAAAAAATAAAAAATCACCAATTTTTTTTTTTTTAGCAATTCAGAACTGTAGAATATGATAAACAAAGGAATAATAAAATGCATTCATTATGAAGGTCCCACTGAGACATAGAAATGCATATGATAAGAGTAGCAGATGAGGAAGAACTGAAGTATTCAGTAATCGGTTTTACTTACCACACCATTCGAGTTATGCACTCCATTCAAGTTGATCTTCGTCACAAAGCGAACAAAAGGGGGCGTTTCTGGATATCTTGGTCCACATTCTACTCTGAGGCTGTACATCCTGTTCTCATAGATAGTCTGCATGAATAAAGAAATATAATTATTATAACAGGATTTCTGCAGGTTTTATAAAAGGTACATTTGAAATTTTTTATAAGACCTAGTAAAAAAAATTGAAGGGAACAATGTATGTTCTCTAAATATAGGGAGAAACACGACGAGCTTAAAAATACAACTTTGAACAGATATCCATTACTTTTTAATTCATTTTACAAAAAAGTAGCTTGAATCGCTCTGCTCCCAAACACTAGAATATGGAAAAAACTTTTACGCACCTTCTGATCATCAGTAGTTTTGTCCTGTTCTCCAGTGCAATTGTGTAGAAATTCTTAAATCAAGACATTTACTTGAGATGCAAAATGATAAAAATATGAAGTCTTGTGAAATTGATTAAAATGAAGTGAGTTTATGATTAAGCAAAAACAGATATCCTCCAGTGGCCTCAGCTTAATTCAAAGGGAACTCATTGGCAGATATCTGCACACATTTTAAGTATAAACTCAATTCATTTTGTTAATTTTTTTTTTTTATAATTTTTTTATTTGCTTCTCACGTAAATGTATTTTGATTTTTTGTTTACATATTTGTATGGAAAGCAGGACAAAAATACTGAGGAAGATATTTATTTTTCCCGATGCATGCAACATTTAATACCATGACTATGCATTTAAGATATTCTGCTTGGATTTATGACTTTAAGACCTGCCAAACCCTCCCTGATTATAACATGAAATCACACTGATGATGACTCCATATTTATGAACACATTGGTAAAACTTATTACCAGTTTAGAACGGACTTTCATCAGCCTAGCGAACACAAAAACCCCCCAAAAAAACAAAGAAATAAACGTTGATCAATGAGGATGCCAGGTTTGGCCCTGTAATGGAGCAGGATTGGACGCCCCTGGATTAGGTCTAATTTTATTTCCACCAGGGTCATGATGCCCCAAACTGACTAAAACACGTGCTCTAGTGCAGTTCATGAACACTAGATAGAAGTCGAGCATATTTGGGCCTTCTTCAATTGATGAGTGTGTTGGCTGCTACTGCTCTGCATTGTAAAACATTTAATGGTTCTAGTCCCACTACAATTCTATGAATGATTTGATTTTGTATATATTATTAGTTAAATACAATACTAGTATTTAAGTAATGTCTTAAAAAGTTTATCACATTTATTACAACAAAATGGGTTCCTAAGTAATTACGTTGTTGTGTGAATGTTTGGGGTTTTTGAGAAGACCAAAGTCAGGGTTCTTGGTTTATTTTGAGTTGTATTTGATTGCTTTTGCTAAATGATTAAATGTAAATGTATATGATCAAATGTAACAGAAAAAACATTGATAATAATGCACTTGCACACCCGGTCTGTAAAATATAAACTACTGCGACCAATATGAAGATAAGACTGGCCAAACGTAACATCAGACATTTGAGTGCCATAAAATTGGCAGAAAGCCTTGTGTATGTGAACGCAAACCAGAGCCGGAACGCTAGAAAACTTTACAGGCTAGAAAGATTTACAAGATTAATCCGGAAATGTGTCTGTGGGCGAACAAGAGTCAGAGGCAATGCTAGGACGTTTGTGTTGTAGCGATGACACCATAGTTAGCTGCCATAATAATAATAATAATAATGATAGCACTTTATCCTGTTCCCCCTGTATGTATTTATTACAGTAATTAACTGGGTAAAAACTAGGTACTAATCCAGAACCTACCCCTAAACCTAACCCATAACTATATTATCCAGTACTTTCTTAGGAAAGTACACTGTAAGTGCACGCACTGTAAAATAAAGTGCAACCATAATAATAATAATAATAAAAAAAGAATAATAATGTTTTATTTTATAGTACTTTTCCAAAACCCAAGGTCACTTTACAAAGTTAGATTTCAAGAAAAAAATAAAATAAATCAACAACTACAGATCACGGACCAAGAGCTAAATAATAAAATACAGAGAATAAATGTGTTTTTAAAAGAAAGCAGCTTTACGGATGTCTTGAGGAAGAGCCTTCACATACACTAAAGACCAGGCCCCATAGTGACTGGAGTCATTAACAATCCAGCACTAGATCTTAAGGAGTGAACAGGGGAGATAAGGTTGAAGTCATTCAGATAGACATGAAGGAACAAGGTTATGAAGTGCTTTGTAAGAGAGGGTTAGTATCTTGAAGTCGATACATGAGGAAACCGGAACGCAGTGAAGGTGATGTAGAAACGGAGTGATATGCTCATTCGTTCTCTTGAGCCGTGCGAGTGATCAAACGGGATGAAAATACTGTAATCGAACGCAAGAGATATTACGTGGATTAAGTATCAGTATAGTTGCATTTAATGCCATGTCGGTATCTGTGGCTATTGCGTAGACTAAAAAAGCTGATGTTGAAAAAAAGTGGCTGTTGAAAATTGAAATTATTTAAACAAACAAACTTTCAACAATTACACATGGATAAACCATATTTTACATGAAATTATGTTATCCAAATCATAGGAATGGGCGTTTACATTGAAGTCTTCAAAGGACAAAGGAGACACACCCCATTTAAACAAAGTGTTCAAACCAGACGGTCAACAAAACAGGCAAGAAAATGGCCATTTATTTCTAAATCGTGACTGGTTTTGATGCAAAAATCTTAACAAAATTATAAGTTGACTTCAGAGAACATTTTAAAAAGTGTAATTCACGACCCTTTTTAATATTAAATTCTTGTGATATTGAATTCATACAGCAATTCAATACACATTTGCAATCATGCTACTATTCGAGAAAAACAGCAATCTTGCATTTTGCATCATGAATTTTGGGGCGTTATCACAGGCTAGATCAGGCAGTGAAAGTGTGTGCCCTGAATGCACACTCGCAGTCGTCTACTCTGAAGGCGTGTTTGCTTTTTAGAAAATAAGTGACATACTTGATAATGTCAGCTGGCACACTGTTAAAACAATTACGATCTTATCATAGATGATACATATCGCACACCCCTACATCCAAGTGTGGTAATATGCCTTTTTTCCCCTCAGTAATTTTGTTATTGGCATATTCGGTTCTTTTCAGAGTCATGCACACTGCATTTTCTAATAGAATAAGCAGAGACCTCTTGTTTTTGAGTAGGAAGATGTGAAAAGATACAAATATGACAGCCTTATACATGCACAAGAATATGCATCTAAACATTTGAATTAAATAGAGGCCATGAAGCTGGTAGAACTGACCCTCGGGGGTCCGATGATCATTCCTCTCCAGCGGGTGAGGGTCATGTCCTCGTCGTCCTCTAGACCCCAGCTCACCGTCCCATCTCCAACACCCTTCTGACCCTCCTCGAGCTCCTCCAGCAGCCGAAAGTTACGGGGGACTTTCACGCCTGTGAAAACACACACAATCACATGAACATCTGCTGCTGGAGTAATGTTCAAAACAGAAACTGCAGGGGAAACGGATATAGAAACTCTATGGGTCAGAATATTTTACATATGGCTGGAAATGTCACTTCTAATCTTTTTAAAGAGTTTTATATCAAATTAGGCCTGGTTTCACAGACAGGGCTATTAAGCCAGGATTAGGCCTTAGTTCAATTGGGACATTTAAGTCGCTTTTATAAACATTACTGGTGTGAATCATGAGACAAAACAATAACAATGATATATTTTAAGATGCTTTCGGCTAAAACAGCTCAAACATGCATTTTAGTCTGAGACTAGTTTAAGTCTTGTCTGTGAAACCAGGCAATAGTTTTCCAAGTCAGCCAATGCAAAAGATAATTCCCAATTATACGGTCTTTTCTCTGTCAATTGTTCAGAGAGCCATAAAACCATAAGGCACATGACAAAAGGTAAAGCACAGTTGTGTTTACCCTTAAAGTCAGTGAGCTTGATTTCCTGAAGGTGAGCTTAAAGAATGGCCTGATTTTGACTAACAAACACTGGATTAAGAACAAAGACTCAGTTGAGCATGACACGGATAATGAAACCAGGAAGTGCAGTCCAAAGCACTTTTATGTTGTGATATTGGTGTTTAAAATGGATTGCAAAGCAGTAATGTTAGTATAGAGAGGATTGGTGAGGACCAGGTTGTAGTTGGATGCTCAGATTTGATCAACGGTGGTACTTAGCCTGAAACGTATGCTGTTAAAAACACAAGACGGAGGTCAGTGGAACAAAAGGTCAAGAGATGTGTTTTTTTTTTAAGTTGCTGCAAAAGACGCGAGCGCAACGGTTAAAGACGCCCGTCTTGCATGAGTTTACATTGAAAAACAATGGAAAAGTAGAGCAGTGGAATGGAAAAACCCGTTCTGTGTTTCCCATTTATTTTTCCCATAGGGAATTTCGAAAAAGTGCTTGTATAAAAACTATAAGCTATGATGAACCAAAGCAACCAGAACCACAACTTTGATTTGAAGACAAAATGTTTTAGAAAATCAGGAAAAAAATGAACAATACTACTGTGTATTTACATGGCTTTAGTGAGAGAAAAGGCCACAATCTCATGAAGCACTGCAATTGACAATCAAATAGAAAATGATAGAGAACTATAAAACTATTGATGTAGATATTATGTTGATTGTGTATATAGGAACAATGTTTTACATTGATTGCAATTATATGTATATACACAAACATTTCAATAGTTTGACAGCATAGATGGACTATTACATCATTCGCAGTGCTTCATGGGAGTGGGAGGCACTAAAAAAAGAAAAGAAAAAAAAGGAGTTATTTTGGTGCAATTTACTTGACGTGGTTCTCTAATTGGTGGAGTTTTTTTTTGCAGAATTATTGCAATTTTACCATTGATTAACAACCTGGGGGCTCAGTAAAAAAATAAAAATAAAATAAAAACAGTAAAATAACAAGCATATTGTGCATAATGCTGTGATAAATGTCTCATATGTGTGTGTATATATATATATATATATATATAATGTCAATTGTGTGCTACAAACCACTGAGCAAAGGGGTGTGACGAATGAGAAAATGATACTTATAAAGAAAAGGTTTTCAACCAGAGGTCTGCAAAGCAACTGACATTTGAATGGACATTAAAAAAATTATATAGGCTTATCAGATAATTAATGTTAGATATTGAGATGTAATGAAGTGATAGGTTTCCAATGTTAGGTTCCCTGTCAGTAAAGATCACAGAAGTCAATGGCTGTGCTTCAAATTAGCGATCTGCCTACCTAGACCGCACTTTGGTAACATATTCTAACCTAACGAGCTGCCAACAAAGAAAGCACTTATAAAACATGACTGAAGTTCAATAACGTACTCGGAAGGCGTCTATGATACACAGAACTGCAGTCTAGCAAGGCGGCTCAGCAGGTTTTGTGACACAGCCCGTGTATTGTGTTGTTTCCCTATCATGACGCTGCAGTTGAATAAGCTACATGGCTAACCAACAGAAAAGGCAGATTACATTAAAAACCTGATGTACTCTCACCCCTATACGTTAAGAACCATGTATCTGAATGTTAAACTATTTAAAACGGGCTAAAACACAAACTCCATCGACATTAAACGCGACAAATGCCACGGATTTGACAGGCTAATGCTGTGCAAACACACCCACATGATTGCTGAGACCTTAAACACAGCAACACGAGTGATTACTTCAATGAAAGTATACTTTTTACGCGTTTTACCTTATCACAACACTCGCAGTGCATACTAAAGAAATAAATAATCTAAAACAATAGCAGTTTTTCGTAAATTTACCTGATCCGGCGGCGGCCGCCATCTTGTTGCTCAGCAGCGGGGACGCGCGCCAACAGTGAACAATCGCCTCATGAATAATGCATGTGAATAATCACTGAACCTGGATATAGAAGTTTATTCTGATGCGTTTATTACTCATCATATGATCCTGAATCTGTAGTAAATGTATTAAATAATTGCTGATGTAAAATGTTTATTTTTTATTTTTTATGTAGGTTTTGTTTGAATCCTGTTCCGTGTAGATCAGAGTTTTGTTTATTATTTATTTATTATGATCATAATGTATAGTAAAAAAAAAATAAAAAAAAGGTTCTCATCATCTGAGCCAGTTTTGAAGTGGCCAAGTAGGCCTAACAATGTAGTTTAAGGTCTCGTTACATCTTTTTAGTATGTCAAGATCTTTGTTCAACATCAGATCCAAAACGGTTCAAAGGACAGCTGAACTTCAACCCTAGGAAATAATCATATTAAATTATTAGATAATATTATTACATATGTAAACATAAAAGTACAAAAAATGCAAAATCATAATGTTGTTTAAAATAGCCAGAAGGAATCCGAAATCCATTCCACCATGTAACGTTAAAATATGAAGAAGTTTGAACAAGTGATTGAATTTATTTGATTCTCATACTCAATACTGCTGATCCAATGGTCTTCAATCGGGGGTCCACACAATGTTAATGTTTGATCACAAATAATTTTTTGTTAAAAAAAATAAAAATAAAACATGGGTAAAAACAACAACATCACAAAGTCAAATTTAAGCACCCTGAAACGAAAGCAAGAGCACCCTCAGTTGATACTATAAAAATATAAAAATTATTGGCGAAACTGATTTGGTAAACACTCTTTTGTCTCTGTTTTTGAGTTTGCGTTCTGGAGTGAAATGTTCCTATTTACAGCGTGTTTTTGCCGCAGTGAGAAATGTAGCCAATCACAGACATGTTTGATTATCTGTTAAACGCAATGTCCAATCAGAGGTGTTTAAATTAGACCACTCACCGCTCAAAACGCCTGAGTTTTTGTTCGATGACGAGTTTTGGTCACTCTCGCGAATCCTCTCAAAAGAAATTTCTCTCAAAGAAAGACACGATTTAAGTAAGATATTCATTATACAGTGTGTGTAGACAACTTTATTGATTTGAATGGCTTTTTAGTGATTTAGTGTAGAGCCCTGCACGGGCCTCAAATCTAGGCCCTAGCCCGGCCCTGGCCCGAGACGCTCAGGCCCTAGCCCGGCCCGTGTCCGACAGCTCATTAGAATGATCAGCCCGAGTCCGACCCGAGCCCGTAAAAAAAAAAAAAAAAAAAAAAAAAAAAAAAATTCACAGCCTGCCCTATGTTGCAGTCAGTAAAACAGATATTTTTTTCTTCTCAATGGCAAAGTATTTACCAGTAAGTTTATTTTCATTTCTTTATAAAGTTAATTTAGAAAAATGTTTTTTTTTTTTTTATGACGACCAAGCAGCCGACAGTGAGTTAAACATGTTTGATCCATTTATAGCCTCTCAAATCAACACTTTACTTGGCTACAATACAATCCATATATATAAAACAACTTAAGCATATCACACAGACAGTTAACGTTTGTTTAAACGTTTATTGTCATTTTTGAAAAGCTGAGGCAAACTGCTCTGCTGCTCAGTCGCAACAGCGCTCGCAAACTAAATGAGTTTACAATACAATACAGAGAATGCAATCTAAACAAATCAAATAAATTACATTAAAAACAAACATGCAGGTTATCTTACCTCAAAAATCAAGTCTTCACTACAGAACATGGCCATTCTTATTTCCAATAGTTTTCAACAGACTCATGAAAATAAAGTCCAATCAAACAAAAAACAACCTCCTAACATGGCTAAGAACAGTCTCAGAGCATCGTGAAGAAAAAGCACAGCATCCACAGTGGAAGGTTTTAATCCAGTCGTACTTTTTCCAGCTGCGCTGAAGTCACGCTCGCCACCGGGACACTAAACACAGAACGAGCCGGTCGCACGAATCTCAGATCGCGCCGCCGGGAAACCTGTGCGTGTGCGTGAGCAGACTGTCATGTGTCAGTCATGTCAGTGTGATAGGTTATAAAACGTCTTTCTATGTTTGCTTTTCAATCGTCATCTTCTCATATTTTATTTTAATTAATGTCTAAAATAGGCTATAAAAAAAGATAAGCCTAAAACAGGCCCGAGGCCCGGCCCGCGTGTGAACTATGACGTGAAAATTGGCCCGAAGCCCGGCCCTAGAAGCGTAAATAAGTCGGGGCCCGTCGGGCTCGGGCTGAAATGCAGGCCTCTAATTTAGTGATTGTTTAATCGTTTTATGCTGCAATGGACCGATGACCAATTGCACGTTGAAAGTTTTGGAAGTGACATCTACACATAAATGCAGAATTCATTCTCGAAATTGCAATTTACATAGACATAACTAGCACGGGACAAAAATAGTACATGTCTAAATACGCGCAATGTAACGTTAAATGCAGACTAATTTGTATAAATTCGTATCAATATATATTTTTAATTCCATTCCAATTATTTTTAAAAGTTAGACTTGTAAATAATCTTTAATGTTTCACTGTGCATTCATTGCTATTCTTGTTATGGTGGAGCCGCTGCTACACATTACATCTGCACTTTACTAGTGAACACGCACTCATTTCACATAAGATTTATCTGACAGTCAAATTAAAATGTGAATTTTTAATAAACTTGTAGCTAAAGTTCAGGTAAATGTTGAATTGTCGTCAGAAAAATTAAAATGTTTTTATTTTTTTTAAATAAACAAACTTGTAGCTAAAGTTCAGGCAAATGTTCAATTGTCCATCTGATTAATCCATCTCCTAATAAAAATAAAAATGTATGATAAAATCATTTACAAGAACTTCAAACAACTAATGAATTGTGATTTTTATCGCAACATGTTGTTTATTATGATGCATAGGGCCTACATCTCAATTTATCTCTATAAATCTATCTCACAACTATAAAAGTCCAAAGATGAAGAAGAGTCAAAAGGTTCCGATACGAGCGTATTTAATATTAAATCAAACACAAATAATCCACAAGGCATAACAGCATGCACATAACACAAATAATAACTGACAATGAACTGAGGAAACACAGGAACTTAAGTATACAACGATAACGAACTCAAATACGAACAGCTGTGATGGTTAAATGAATCTCCAACAAACAAGTGGCAGGAAATGTGAACAAAGACAACAGGAAATAGTGACAAACAAACTAAAAGTCCATGAAAATGAAAAACTGAACTGACAGTTTGTGAAAGATATGCATTTTATGTAAGTAGTCTGCTATAGCTGTTATAAAGGTTTCATTGATTTAAATTTTTGGCCATATAAATAATAACTGCACCAAATTGCTATTTTTTGCTCAGTTTGGGCCTCTGAATAAAATAGTAAGCATATTTTATAAATGAGGCCCTGTGCGCACCAAACAAGCGGACTAAGACACATCACATTTTCTATGGGTCTGCTTCCTAACAAACTGGTGCAGACTGACATATGAATGGAGCACAAACCAGACATCTAATGAACCAAAAACAGGATATGATTGTATCGATTATGTTCAATTTTGGTTTCGTTTTCACTTTGTTCTGTTCTTGTTCTGCCTGCCTTATAGGGGCTGTTTACACGACACTGTTTTCAACTAAAAATGGAATACGTTTAATGCGTTTTGGCCGTTCATTTACACGACAATGGCATGCCTGAAAACGCAAACCGTTGAAAACAGGTTTCAAAGTGCAACTTTTTTAATACGACACCCTTATCATCCCGTGTAAACTACAAAAGCGTGAATCTGTGAAAACGGTGACGTCATGCACGTGTATTAAGTGTTTAGTCTATAAGCTGTTTTTTTTTTTAAATGAAAGGATACGGATGTTAACTGTAAGAAATAAGGGGGGCATACAGACATCATCACAAGTGAAGAATTATAAGAATTACACAAATCAACTAACAACACAATATAACATTTTATCATCATGAGAAGACTCAAGGATGATGTTTTCACCTTTGTGTTCAGGAAGTGTAAAGCAAGTAAAAAGGGACTTTATATCAGAGGAGAACATTCTAAAATTGGGATTACAGTGAATGTTTCTGGCTTTGTGAAGATGAAATTTACTGTAGTAAAAAAATGCGCATAGTGTTTCTTTACATAAGCCCCTTTCACACAGAGATTCCGGAAAATACTCGGGATTTGACCCGGGTTCATTCACACTGCCAGTGATTTTCCGGATTCAGAGAGTGCGTTCACACACAACCCGTAAAGACACGTGACATCGATGTGACGTAATGTCTCAGCAGCGTGTATAGTTTGCTTATGAGCTGCGATTTCTCTCTGGAGAAACCAGGCTTGTGCATTTTTTCTCTGATTCGATCATAAACTAGCGCATTACGTTCCGTTTCACTAGCCTGCTTTCACTTCACTTCAGCGTCATCATTACGGCACGGCATTGGTTACGGCTTTTGTTCACACAGAGCGCGTTCCGGGACTGATCCCGGCAATGTTACTAGGTCCCCAACCCGGCATCGATCCCGGCATCAGTCCCGGGTCGTGTTTGCGTTCACACAGAAGGCGTTCTGGCAATTTCCCGGGATCAACGCGCTGTGTGAAAGGGGCTAAAGTGACATCGCCAACTACTTGTCTGACATGCAAAATACAGCATTATTAGTTGTTTTCGCAGATCCGTGTGAACGGGGAATGTTTTGATAACTTTGTCATGTGTACAAAGAAAAACGTTTCAGTTTTTAGCATATTGTTAAAGGTACAATATGTAGTATTTTTGCAGTAAAATATCCAAAAACCACTAGGCCAATGTTATATATTTTGTTTAGTTGATTACTTACAATATCCCAAATGTTTCCAACTATTTGTAAATCATGAGAAAATTGCATCCATAAAAGATCCATCAGCTTGACGACAAGATCCATAAGTCCGCTTTATGCTTTGCGTCATCAATATACGCCTTTGTTATTGTCAGAGGTTAGCGACCCCTGGTGGCCAAAAATCCTACATATTGTACCTTTAATGTGGTTGTGTTTACGTTTTCTCCTGCTATCTCCTGAGTGTTTTTGTTGTGGATTTATTAAAGACTACTTTTGTTACTCCTCTCCTTCGTCATGTGCGCTTCACTACAACCACCCGTGACGATGTCATAAGATACAACCCTAAAAAGACAGCATGCTTAAAGGGATAGTTCACCCAAAATTAAAACTCTGTCAGTAATTACTCTCCCTCATGTTGTTCAACCCCGTAAGACTTTCGTTCATCTTCGGAACACAAATTAAGATATTTTTTATTAAATCTGAGAGCTGGATCACTCCTCCATAGGCTTCTAAGGGATTGAAAATTGCCGGCCCAGAAAAGTTATTAAAGACATCGTTAAAATAGTCCGAGTGACTACAGTGGCTCAATCTTAAGTTTATCAAGCGACGAGAATACTTTGTGTGTGCAAAAACAAACAAAAATAACGACTTTATTCAACTATTCATTTCCATCTCTGTTGGCCTCGAGATAGTTCACGTAGTGAAACTGCGCAGCGCTTCTGGGTTGTACATCACACACATGACCAGCGTCGGCTAATAGTGAGCCAATGTGTGACGTACATTTTGGGGTGAACTATCCCTTTAAGCATACCTGGTTTGTCTCATTATAGGAGGTACGTTGCCCATTACAGTTCGCTCCTGGCGTCAGAACCGTCGTCTTCTTGCAGCAGATCTTCGTTTGTGTGCGTGACGAAGTTCTTTTAACTGTTCCTTCAATTCACTGTTATTTGAAAAGCAATTTCACACCTTGATTACATTATTTAAATGTTCATGTTCATCCAATTAACGTACCATAGCAGGTGTGATTTTTGTTGTGAAAAAAAACAACAACTAATTTGTGTGATATTTTTCTAAACAAATTTATTTTACCCACAATTAAAGGATTCATTTAAAAGTAAATCAGAGCACTAAAACACAATTTCATCACATTTTTAAAATTTATACAGTAAAAGCTAAACATTTTAATAATTAAATAATGATTCTGAAATAATTTAATAATGCGGTAATCGTTCAAACCACTAGCTGTCAATCAATGTTCTTTTTGTCCTCTAGATTTAAAATGCTCTCAATAGGCAAAGATATTTGCCACGAATTCTCGAAACCGCTTGGCATATTGTTCAGGATGAACTGTAGAGATCTCAGCGCCAGCCTTTAAATAAAAAATAAATTCAAATTAAAAAAAGAACAAAAAAACGTGTAAATAATAATAATATAATAATACATTTTATTTATAGTGCACTTTACTTTTCAACGAAATCTCAAAGTGCTACAGTAGCAGGGGGTTAAAAACAATTCCAGAAAATATCACAAAATCAATAAATAGCAATAAAACACCACAAAGAATAAAATTAAAATCATGAGAGTTAAAAGGCCTTTTGAAATAAAAATGTCTTTAGTCCCCAAATAACAGATAGATTTAGAATATTTACAGTTCAGTTTAGTCTTTTTACAATAAATGTGTAAAAAGCAAATCTCACTCTATTCGTTAAGCATCACTTACTCCATGCTTGACTGTTTTCGCTGCATGGGCTGCTTTCTTCTTGGTATCATACTGGGTCAAAATGTCTATAAGACCCATGAAGTACACTTCTCTGTGTGGGGCACCTAGATCAAGGACAGACAAACACAAGACTCATAAATGAAGTGATTTAAACAAATTGAATTGGCGTGCACCTTAGTTAATAATCTGAATCTGAAAGACAAATTAGGTAAGAGGGGTAACACAAAATGAGTTATGGACAATTATTTTAAGGGAAATGCATAAGCCTTTACCTTCATGGAAAGATTACTCAATGGGTTCAAGATTACAGAAGCTAACCATTTATTTGTCCATTATGTATGAGTTGAGTTGGACATGAGACTGAATTGTGACTCACCAACTGCGCTCTGGATGGCATACACATCAACATAAGGGTCAAACTCTCCTGGACCGAGAGGTTTATAAGAGCTCATGTACCCTGCGATGCCCTCAGGGGACGAGCCGAAAGACCCCACGGCTGTAAGGCACAGGTCATTCTCTGAATCCTCCTCCTCTTCACTTAAAGAGTCTTTCATTTCCACCTCTTCTTCTTGCTCTGCCCTCCCGACATCATGAATGCCCAGCAGCAGGCTGTAGTCCATGATCTTCAAACGCACAAGAAACTGCACACAAACACAGCATTAGGCCCTGTTTACACCCGGTAATAAGAAGTGTTTTGGTCGATCGGATCACAAATAGACGAGGGAGACACATTCCCGTTTACACCTGGTGTTTTAAACCGTCTCTTTTGTCCACTTTTAACCACTTCTGTCCTGATTTCTTCGAGGGGAGGGTCTATGGGTGGATAAATGTATGAGCTTTTTCAGATTTTTCGATCTAATTGACGAAATAAGCTCACGCTATGTACATATAAACGCGACCGGAGACGACGGAAAAACACACGGAGAGCAGCAGCTTTCATTTCTGCTCTGAAAGCCACAAGACCAGCCGAACACTGAGTGTGTGTTAGAAATCAGGAGTGGTGTGAGAGAACATTGTGCTTGAAAGGTTTTTCATCTTCAAACCAGACTTAAAACTGCGAAAACGTGAGTAAAACGATTAGACGTAGAACTATAATCACTTTAAACTTAAGGTTGGACTCGATATAGTGTTCCTTAAAACTTACCAAAGTGATCCATAGGTATTGACATGTAGCAGGAATCGTGATTCCTGACATTTGTATGTGCCTGATTTCAACGCCGGGGAAATACATAAAGCAAATTTGCCTGTGAACGCTTTATATAAATACAATAATGGTCTAAATCCATGTGATCACTTATATCAATGCTATATATATCAACATATATCGTAACATATACACATATTTTGTCAGGGTTTATTTAAAAACATCAGAATATACGATGGTAAATATTTATTTGATGAGTTGTCAATAGATAGGAAATGATTTTACCCCTGAATTCAGGATATTGACACCATATGATAATTGCAAATCCACCATTCTCTGCCTGACGACGGTGACGTCACACACACACCCTCTACTGAGAGATACTTTTACTTAAGTACATTTTTTAGTACTCCTTCCACCACTGCGCATTAGGTCAGTGAAGAGAAGATGGTCTTTTGCGGCTGTTCGAACACATTCAACCACATGAGCGTTTACACTATGAAAGCAATCCGGTCGAATGCGTTTTCCACTCTGGAAGTGGTCGAAAGTGGACAAGCTCAAAATATTTTACACCCCGTTTACACCTGTATTTAGTGTCGTCCACTTGTGATCCGATCGACCAAAACGCATCTTAATACCAGCAAGTGTTAACAGGGCCTTAGTTTCAGTATGTCAGTTACTGTACGAAAACCAGGTTGTTTGTGTCCAAGAAAACTTCTCGGTTTCGCAGTGAGTAAAATCAACCAATCAATCAAATTACATTTGACCCTTATGTAATATTCTGTCAATTGTGTCTTTAATTCGTCTCACCTCTACATCCCTGTTCAGTTTATCCAATAGCTTTTCTTTCTCCTCTTCACTGATGTAGACTCGCTGCATGTTGTTTCTGAAGTCTACATCCTTGAAGGTAGGCAGCTCTTTTACCTGTGTTTTCAAATAATTTTTAAGCAATTATTTTCAAGAACAAATTTTCAGTTTTGAGAAACTGAAACATCTTTCAAGAACAGCATACAAGAAAGCCTTTGTAACAGAATGAAAACAAGAAAACATGTTCTAAAGCAATTCTAAAAATAACCAAAACAAATCTTTAATTTGAAGAGGCTATAAAACAAAATGTTTTTGATTCATAAATGTAAATGTTTTTGGATGAGCATCTCTTACCTTTTCTTTATCGCTTGCTTCTCGAGAAACCAACGAGCCCTATAATATGAAATATTCCTGATAATTTAGATACATGACAATAAATATTATACAGTAGTAGGGATGGGGCCGATCCAGTATCGGTATCGGGACCGATACCAGCGTAATTCACGTATCGGATTTTCCCGATCCAACCTGCGGAGATATCCGATATCCATGAGCCATGTCTGCGCTTGTCTGCTGAAACGACTCCAAAAGTGATTCCCGCGGCCCGCCGGCTAGTCTGCTAGCTGGCTGCAAACTGTGGAATGGATATCCTGAACGGAGGTGCGGCTCAATTAAACACAGAGACCCCCCCTCAGGAAATCCATTCCGCAGTTTGCAGCCAGCTAGCAGGATAGCATTGAGCTGCCAACATGTTCGCTGTGTGGAAATCCTATGGTGGAAATACTTCACTCTGGAAACACCGCAGCAGAGCAAGACAGCAAAATGCAATGTTTGCAAAGCCGTATTAATTAAACCATTTGTCTGTGATGCATGTTTGCTATTCGCAGTCCAGAAGAGAAAGAGAGAGATCTCTCACGCGGTGCCACAGCGCGCACAACACGACAGCCCATCAGCATGATCGGTGATTGTTGTAAAATGCAGTCTCTACTGTTGGTAAATTGCGGGACGCTTTTAATAATAAAAAAAGCTATTAAAAGCACAAAAATCTGCGCAAGAGAAGCTGTTCCCGCGTCGCGCGCTCCGAAACAGACCGCAACGAGACAAGCACATTATACTTTGGGCTTCATATGCACGTCTAAACGATCAAATGTAGCCTACACAAAAATGTCAAAATGACCGGCTTGGAGATTCACTTAAACAGTTTGTCTAAAATGGACGTAGTTATGGAAATAGTTGGGAGAAAATATGGTGCACTCGTTCTTAAAGGGGAAACAGTCTAATAAACATGCTGACGATTGCTCCATTACCGAGAATCAAACAACAAAAGGCAAAGAGAAAATCACTCACAGCTCTTGAATGAATAACTTTAGCTTTAATAAGCATAAATCTATCTATGATAAACTTTGCAGTGCTATTTTATTTTTGATTACTTTATTATAATTATTTTTAGACCATACCTGAATAATGTTAGTAGACCTTCCTGAAATTAAAGCACTGTGTAGGCCTGTATAATGTGTATCTTTGTTTAATTGTCTATCTTTTGTTTATCTATTGTTTAATATATATATATATATATATATATTGACATACATGCATACATACGTACATATCATACTTGCCTGTAGAGAGGAGTTTATTTCAGCATCATATAAAATCAACAATAATGATAATAATAATATTAAAGCAAACACAGCTCTGGTATCGGAAAAGTATCGGTATCGGCCGATATCCAAATTCAGGTATCGGGATCGGATCGGAAGTGAAAAAATGTGGATCGGTGCATCCCTATACAGTAGCTCTATTTTATTTAATAGATTGCCTTCAAAATGCTATAAGTTGAGTGAAAAACTATTTTTATTGTGATCTTTCCATTTTTTTTAAACTTTGCACTTATTGTTTTGAATAACATACTAAACTCGTAACATATTAATTCCTCACCATTATGGCTCAATAACAAAATCATTAAATAGTAAACAATGATTGAAGAATGAAATTGATCTACCTTGAGGTCATATTTTCTGTGGACAGTTAGTCGGTGGCTGAACATGTTCCTCGTGACTAAAAGGTACGTGTCTTCATTGTCCACAGTGGCACGGTACATGCCGAGGAATTGGGGAAGGAGTGTGCTACCATGGCACGTTACAATGTGCTGAGGGGGGGAAAGAAGATGTTTTAGTTTGATAGAAAAGGGAATAAAAAGAAATAGCCTTTCTAGGTCCAGTTGATTGTTGCTTGTCAGTTGAACAATCATCTCAATGAAACCAGCACAAACATCTTTTAAAAAAAAAGTTTGATTACACGGTTCAGAAAACAAAATATCTTTCTTATTTTTTACTTATTTAATTATATTATATTTTACTCAAATAGCATTGCAGTCAAATGTTACATAGACTCATCTTTTAAATAATAAATCAATGACTAAACATACCTCTGTGGCTTAGTAAAATAGGTATAAAGCTTAGTTTATGCTTGGTGTGTCTGGGGAAATCTATCCATCCAAACAGCATTCAAATACATCTCAATAGAAGTTGCTTTGGTTTAAGACCAGCTTGGCCAGGCGAGACCATCTCAAACCAGCTAAGACCAGTTAGCGTGTAAGTAATTTTTTTAAATAAAAAATAAGCGAGAGAACTGATGGACCAGCAAACCAGTAGCCTGGGAAAACCCCGACGAACTTCCGGCAAATTTAGATTTGCTCAGCAAGTTAGTCTGGCGAAGAGCCCATTGAAGCCCATTTCCAATCTTTCCAAATCGAGGCACCAATCACAAACGTTGAGGCGGGCTTTACACGATGACGATAGCTCTGATTGGTTTTAGGTCTATCCAATTGCGCCCAGAGGCATTTGAGCGATCGACGTCCGTTGGCGACGCCCCTTTAGAAATGGGCTGTGAATGAACCTCAGGTTAGCAAACCAGCTTAGATTGCTTGAGAACAGCATGGCAGCATAACCAGCTCTAACCAACATAAACAACCTGGACCAACATGATGGTTTATGCTGGATTTTTCAGCAGGGAAGCCTACCAGCCAGTGCAACAAAGCATCTACATATTATCCAGAATGCATCTGGTCTTCAATCAGTCAAAGACCTCTCCTGATATCACTTCCAATGGCTGACAGAATCAGGACTGCCACTGGAATACAACAGTTGCATTCAATAAACAAGCAGCACCTTGTTGTTCCTCCACAAGGAGATTCAAAGCCACTCTCCAAAACCTTCAGCCTCCCCTCTTTGAAGAAATGAGCTACCAACATTTACTCGATCTGCTGAGACCATCACATATTTCAAGAAGCAACTCATCCACAAGCACTTAATCACTCCACAACTTTAAACAAATGCACTTTCTTCCAATAAGCAATCTGTATTTCACTTGTGCTCTCGTTTTTTCTAATATCGCCTTCTAATAAACATGGCATTGTATAGTATGGATATTGTTGACTGCAGTGAAATTCCTTATTATGTTCCTCATTTGGAGGTCAGCCTGGATACAATGTTCTGCTAAATTTCTAAATGTAAATATGGACTAGATTTATGGAAGAAAACTGATAGCAGTTGAAAGGCAGCTGAACTCCCTCCCTCTCACAGAAAGCCAAGACCAGCCTACCTACTTGGACTAGAAATGGACCGGCATTAGGAATAGGAACAAACAAGTAGAAAACTGAACAACTTTACAGAGCATTGAAGACATTAGTGTGTACCAGATGACTTCCCATTGTGCGTCAGAGAAACAAGCACAATGAAAGATGTTCACATAACTAATGCACTTCTGCACGTTTTCTGAAGCAATACGATAGCTCTGTGTGAGGAACAGACTAAATTTTAACTTGACATCTGTGCTAGCTTTCTGTGATGTTCATGATAGAAGCCACAATGTCCAATTTGTGAACCAATAGCTCTTTCACTAGATCTTTTCAATGTATCATAGTACTGTTAGATAATGGCAGAATTTTCTTGTTTGAATGAACTAATCCTTTAAGTGTAATCAGGAGAATACATTTTACAAAGGTTAATTGTACGTGTTATTAAACAACTTGACTTATGAAACAGTATACTCTATACCTGGTGGTATTCTGAAAGGATGTTGTGCATGTCCTCCACCTCCTCACTGGAGATTTGCTTGACAATTAATGTGCAGTCATATGATGTCAGCAACAATCCCGCTTCCTGACTCTTGCATTCCTTAACTGGAGGACTACGCGTTAGAGAAACCTAAAAGGGCACATGGAAATTTGGAAATGTTGTAAAATTCCACCTTAATCTCTCTGACCAACAGGTGTGACCTAAACAGTTACTGTTTCAAACAGCATATCTAAGTCATTCCATACAAAATCATATGTTAATTGTCTGGGAGGGGGAAACGGGGCAGAGGAGAACTAATAAAGGGAAACAAGTGGGAGTTAACAAGGGGTTTGTGTGTGCATGTGTTTTATATGGCATTTCAAAGTCCATATTGTAAGCAAAATCCAGTAAAAGCTCTATTATAAAGATAAGCATGAATTCATGCAGTTTTTAGAACACAAACCATGACATATACTTGAACCTCAGATTAACTTTCTAAAACGATTGTCTTAGAAACTATTTATTTAAAAGTAATCTACACACAATCGTTCATTTGATCATCATCCTTGCTCAAAACCACCAGGTATGTTAAGTCCAAGAGAGCTTGGATAAGAGATGGACTGGCCAGGCCTGAGACTTTGGGACAGGATCCAGCATCACAAACCTTGGACAAGCAGTTTGGAAAATAGATGGATGTGAAGTCCACCCCCACAGTCAAGCAACCCTGTTAAAAGACTAAGACAAATGCACGATTTTCTTGATTTGCACTCTGCTAAGGGCACAATCCTCTGTGGTGAAGCATGACTCTTTTGATATAGAGACTCTCATTTGATAACATGGGCGCTGAAAAAATATGCGCTGCTCGCAATAAAAATGATGCTGCAACTTTCACAGTTATGAAATTCATATCTGTGAAAAGACTTCATCCCAGCCTTTGCCAGATAGTGAAAACCTTTTGGCTTTGACTAAACAGTGCATGCCATTACTGTTATTAACCCTGCCAAATTTCATTGTATTGTCATTTATTATTCACCAGGTAAACTAGGCAATATCCTTGAGGAGCTGGATAACCTCCTGTCCTCCTTTCCTGAGGATGGCACATGGTAGTCCTGGGGTCCTGGGTAACAATGCAGTCGGAAAGGAGCCGGAATCCCTTTCAAGCCTTGAACACCAATGGGATGCTGATATCCTGGAGCCAAAGAGGGCCCTAACCAGGGCTTGACATTATCTTTTTTGCTCACCAGCTGTGGCTAGTGGTTTTTCAAAGTTACAAGCCACTCCGCATTTTCACTGGCCACAATTTTGACAACGATACCATGGGAAAACTACCATATAGATATTTTTTATATTATCTCATTATTTGGCAGCCGGTATATTAGGCTGTTGTTGCTTTAAGACATGACGCACAGACCCACAGGCCATTTACTGTTTTAAATAGCCAATATACTTGTCTTTATGGGCAAGCACTTTGGGTGTGAGCACAAAATCTGCGGGAATGAGTACAATTATGCTCAATATGTGCAATCCCTCACCCCGTAACCAACAATATTCATCTGGAGTAAATTAAATGAGTAAAGGGACGCGGGTTTGTGTCAACCATAGACTGTAAAGGGTGTCAACTCGCTGCCGGACAGATTAAAGAGGGAGAACGCGTTGCTGGTGCATCCTGCCGAAGAGTTTCAGATAGTTCATTATCGATATGTATCTTAAAATCTATATTTTTGACAACACTATTGCACTTAATTTATTATTTCAGATGCCTTTTTAATTGAAAAATTTATATTAGGCCTATATAAAATTCAGCCTGCCAAAGTGGTTAGTAGGAGTAACTGCGTTACATGCCACTGGTGAAATCCACCCGCATTTTGGCAAGTTGTTAATGTCAAGCCCTGGGCCTAACCATCTGGAACAGGCAGATGAAGGTACCTTGAAGTGAAGATTTGGCTTCTGGATAGAGACTCAGAACGTAGTCTGTCTGGTAGTGTCCATTTCCTCACAAACCAGAGGCTCAGAAAGTGGATTTATCTGTTGTTAAAGGACAAGTTATGGTTAATAGTTCGATGGATGGCGAAATGACTAGGAATAACATGCTTTGAGGTGGTGGTGGCCCATTTCAAAGCACACCTGGGGAGAAGGGAGATGATGAGCGCTATTTTGCTCACTGCGTAGGGAATCTCTGGGGCTCTCCATAGTGAGTGAGCACTGGAGTAAAAAACATTGCTTTCTTCCACTGAACCAGATGTCGCTGAGAGACCATGGGACTCTTCGGGAGTAGTTGTTTGGAAAGGTGAAGTGATGTAGTGAGGGTTTGACGAAGCTGATTGACCAGTGTTTCTATGGTGTCAGTGATGAGATGACAAACTACTCCTGATGGGTCCATGATAGTGGTCTAGTCTTCCATTAGAAAGGCTACATCCACATGGATGGTGAGCCCAGATGTGGGAACTTTGTTGAAACTAGGTATTATCAATAATTAATCAGTCAGTCCTTATCTTCTTCCCTCTATAAACCAAGGCTATATCTAGCTTTTCCCTGCCTTTGACTTTGGCCAGCCCATGCCACCCATCTGGACATGCCCCTGATCCTACTAGAATAGACTAACCCATCACACTTGGTAGAACCATTTGCACAAGCTTAAATCTGTTTTTCCAACTCCTTCATACCTTTACTTACATATTGGAGATTTGTCTTGAAAATTTCCCAGTTGGCCTCAACATTTCCCAGTTGGCCTCAACATTTCCCAGTTGGCCTCAACATTTCCCAGTTGGCCTCAACATTTCCCAGTTGGCCTCAACATTTCCTAGTTGGCCTCAACATTTCTCAGTTGGCCGCAACATTTCCCAGTTGGCCTCAACATTTCCTAGTTGGTCTCGCTCATGTGGTGCTTCGCTATCACACTCACTCTGCTCTTCAGAATTTCACCATTTTGTGTTAAATCAAAAAATGAGAGGAGCTTGAGTTCAGTTTGCAACTTTCTTGCTGGTTTGTTTCAAAATAAATAAAAATGATTGCTGTCTGCTTTCAATTCACTGATGTAACGTCCAGAGCTGTAGAAGAGGAGGTCAGCAGCGCCATCTGCTGGTAAACTTTATTATCCATTCAACAAATATTCCAACAAGCCGACATAGTGATCGTGCCACGATCACGCTGTCATGCCCTGATCACGCTGATGGACAGCCAATGAAACCACAGCATTGGTCGGGTGACTGTGTGCAGAAATTTTAGTTTCGTTTCGCTTTATCATTGAGAGATGGTTCGTGTGTTGTTTTCTTCCTAATTCCTGCTTGAGTCGTGTGCGTCAATGACTAAAAGTGTTTATTTATCTTGTATATTGCGTTGTTGCTGCTGATCAAGACTAGCCGCTGAGTTGTTTATATAAGATAAAATGAAGCACGAAAGACCCGCGGCTCCGCACAAGTGAATGTTCGTATAAACAGAAGCGCCTAAACCGAATACATTATTTGGAATCGTGTTATGTGAGCCCGTTTAGGCCAATGTGGCATATTTCTGCCTAATAGAAATGTTAGTTTGATTATGTGTATGACGAATCTGTCAAATGTACACTCTGTATATTGACCTATGCATATGCATGTGCATTTGGTTCATGAAGCTAACAAGTTTAATGATGTACATTATTTATGTATATTGTGTTAGTGCTTAGTACAGCTTTACATCTGCTATGTTATCTAGTAATTTACATGTGGTAATGTTATGTTATTCTAGACTCACTTAATTTACATAATTTATTTCTTCTTTCCTTTGTTTAGACCACACACCACATACATATACACAAGCAACTAAGTTACCATCCATTCCAATGTAACCAGTGAACTTGATGGACATTAAAGTCATTTAAATGGGTTTCCTGTCTCCGTGTCCTTACCGACACACCATGGCGATGACCAAGTCTACCTAAGAACCAGTCCACCTTCAGTACAAATTTGGTCCTTCGAGCCGGAGACAGGTCATTACCATGGCAACCCCAGAGTCGGCGATGTCAAAGTCTCCCCCTGCCTCATCCCGACGTCCACAAAGAGTAATTCAGAGGCCTGTCTACCTAGATGACTACGTGGTTGACTGTTGAGAACCCGTCAGGACAGGCTGTTAGACCTAAAGAGAAGGTAATGGTGACTTCAACCCCCATCTCATCTCACCACCCATTCAGAACAGCTGGATCATCTGAGGACTTTATGCTGCAAATAATGGAAATTAACAAACAACAGAGCGAGACAGCTAGGCGCCAAACAGAACTCGAAAGAGAAAGTCCTGCTACACAGCACTCCTCAAGCATCTGCTCACTCCTCACGAGCATCATCCCGACATCAGACACCTAGAGCCCAGATCCTGAAATCAGTGGAGAAGGGACAGTCGAAATCCGATGTTAGCCCTGGTGATGTCTGCTCAAACCGTCATCCTTGGCCACAGCCTGCCAAACCCCAAACCCCTTTCTTTGAGGAGCTTTCGCAAGTATTGAGTAAAACACAAATCAGAGACACTCATTTCCAGTCACCACCTCCTGTGAGCAGAGAGAGTACCCTTTCGGCACACCAGTACGCCTCACCATGCTGCAGTTCTCTGTCAGACCCAACCTGAACCCGAGTGCACAACAGAGAAGAGCCCTGGATGAAACCATTGCCTCCTCACCCTGAACAGAGACCGAGTCAGACAACCCAGCTTCCTTTTTATCCAGTATCAGCCCCAGAGACCTTTCCAGTACATGGTCAGTTTGCTTCAGAGTCTGAGCCCATGCCAAAAACTGTGTACCCAGTTACAACATCTCAGCTTAGACCTGAGGCTGTACCCTACACTCCCCATCCCTTATCATCATAATGGGTTCCAACAGTAGAAGGCCCAACCTTCCCAGATTTCATTAAAGAAGACAGAGCCCAGTACGTGGAACTTAGGATTGCTCTGGACAACCTGCTTCATCCACAATTATCAGAGCATTATAAGTACTCAATCCTTCTTAAGCATGTGAAGGTGCCGAATGGTCACAGGTTAGTGTTAGCACATGCAGAGTCAGTCATGCCTTACACTAACGCCCTGCAAGCCCTTGACAGAAGGTATGGTCGTCCCTACCAGTTCGTACTGAAGGAAATAGAGACTTTGGAGAGCCTGCCGCCTATCCGTGCTTGTGACGAGCGGGCATTCGACGATTTTTCCCTCAGAGTCCAAGCAATAGTCGGCATGCTCAAAGCCCTAAAGGGGGACGGGATTGAAGAACTGCACAGTGGGTCAAATGTGAAACGTCTTCTGAATCGTCTTCCTCGTTCACAACAAACTCAATTCAGGAGGCATCACCTCAAGAGAAATCCAGATAAGTCTAAGTTCTCCCTCCTCGAGTTTGCAGATTGGCTACAGCTAGAAGCTAACTGTATGGAATTTGACCCAACTGACGAGATAAGAGCCACAAAACGAGATCAAAGGGTAGCAATTCGGGGACAAAACAAACATACCACCATGCTTCATGGCGGGGAACAAAGACAAGTTATAGAAACTGTAACCAAACCCAAGGCAGTTCATCCCAAAGTACCCACCAAGCCCAAAGCCATCTGTCCATACTGCAGTGCAGAACATTACCTTAGCCAATGTACCACATTCACAGCATTAACCAAAGAGCAAATGGTTAGCTGGATCAAAGACAATAAATGGTGCTGGAAATGTGCACGCTCCCACATGGCCAAAGACTGTGATCTAAAGAGGCCTTGCCACCTTTGCCAAGCCAAACACCTCTCCATACTCCACAACATCAACCAAAGGAAGGATGAGGTTATCAGTGAGAGCAATAGCCTGTACAACTCCACCACAGAAACTTTATTCTTGGACCAACCTCGATGTGGCGGGAAAGTGTTTCTGAAAGTCGTGAAGGTTACCATCCATCACCAGCACAAAACTTTAGACACATTTGCTGTGCTTGATGATGGCTCAGAGCGCAACATTTTGCTCGCCACAGCTGCACAACACCTCGGCTTAAAGGGTAGACCAGAGCAATTGAATTTACGGACAGTGCATCAAGACATCAGGACATTGCATGGTACTTCTGTGAACTTTAGCGTATCCACCCCAAGTAATCCAAGAAAAAAGTTCAACATTCAAGGGGCCTTTACAGCAGATGAATTTGGGCTAGCAGAATACAACTACCCGGTGAATACCCTGCAGGAAAGGTACAGACACCTCAGAGGGATACCAATACCACCTCTGGTCAAAGCTTGTCCCCTACTGCTTATCGGTTCAGATCATACTGAGCTGATAACCCCAATTGAGCCAGTGCGATTGGGCCCACCTGGGGGCCCAGCCGCTGTCAGAACCCGTCTCGGCTGGACCTTGCAGGGCCCCTCCAAACATCTGCAGACTCAACTCTCAGTCTCACAGTGTCTGTTCACGTCTAATTGTTCACCATCTGCAGAACTGTTTCATCAAATTGAACGGTTATGGCAGATGGACATCCTTCCTTATCGCAGTGAAAAGATGGTGATCAGGTCACAACAAGACCAAGAAGCACTGAACATGCTGGAGACACAGACAGTGCGAGTGGAAGTGGATGGAATTGAACGATACGCCACTCCACTTTTGAGAGTTATAACAATGCCTCCGTTACATGCTCCAAAGGATGCTGTGATGGGCCACCTCCGTAACACTGAACGTCGGTTAGCTAAGGACCCGTCATTAGCTAACAAGTATCAAGAAGAGATCCAAAGACTGGAGAAAGCTGGTTACGCCACTAAAATACCACCTCAAAAGGCAGCCCAGTCTACAGAATCATGGTATCTGCCACACCATATTGTGACCCACAATGGGAAACATAGAGTGGTATTCAACTGCTCATACACCTTTAATGGGGACAATTTAAACAAGCAGTTAATACCTGGACCTACGCTGGGCCCCTCTCTCCTTGGGGTGTTAATCCGCTTCAGAGAACATCGAGTAGCCATCAGTGGAGACATAAAGGGGATGTTCCACCAGATTCGCTTGCTCCCCAAAGACAAACCCCTTCTAAGATTCTTGTGGCGGGACCTAAAGCCTGGGAACCCACCGGACGTGTACGAGTGGCAGGTCCTTCCATTTGGAACAACCTGTAGCCCCTGTTGTGCAACATTTGCAGTGCAGCGACATGTTTTCACCCATTGCCAGCAGGGTGATAAAATACGACAATCAGTTGAACGCTGTTTTTATGTTGACAACTGTTTACAGAGCACCGCATCCTCAGTTGAAGCCCGTGAGCTAATCGATGGACTAAGGTCCTTACTGGCTTCAGGTGGGTTTGAAATCCGCCAGTGGGCAAGCAATGAGGCCTCAGTGACTAGCCATCTCCCCAAAGAGGCTAGATCAGAAAACACTGAGTTGTGGATTTCCCGCAGTCAATCAGACCCACAAGAAATGACCCTGGGATTAAACTGGCATTGCATACCAGACACCCTACATTACCGCCATCGTCCTCTATCCTACCATGAGGTAACAATGAGAAACATATACCGGGTCCTCGCCAGCCAGTACGACCCCTTGGGTTACATAATACCTTTCACAACCAGAGCCAAAATCTTAGTAAGACAATTGTGGGAGAAAGAACGAGAATGGGATGACCCCCTTCTTCCTTCTGAGCTGCTGCAGGCCTGGCAAAAATGGGAAGCAGAACTGGAACACCTACCACAAATCACTATACCCCAGTGTTATGTGTCAGCCACACTAGATGTCCCAGAGGTGGAACGAGAACTTCACATCTTCTGCGACGCCTCTTGAGGCAGCCTATGGGTCAGTAGCATACCTCCGTACTGAACACCAAGGTCAAGTTGAGCTGGCATTCGTCCATGCCAGATCCAGAGTATCTCCAAAAAGGCAACAATCCATACCTAGGCTTGAATTATGCGCCGCCCTTACTGGAGCACAGTTAGCCAAGCTACTCCATAATCAGCTCTCACTGGAAATTGGGAACACATTCTTGTGGAGTGACTCAACAACAGTACTCACCTGGCTGAAATCAGAGTCCTGCAGATTCAAAGTTTTTGTAGGAACCAGAGTATCGGAGATACAAGAACTTACTGAAGGTCACTGTTGGCACTACGTAGATTCAGAAAGGAACGCTGCAGATGACATTACACGTGGCAAAACCTTGCTTGAATTAACCCAACCCAATCGATGGTGTAAGGGGCCTGACTTCCTCTACCTACCACCTGAATCATGGCCAGAAAGTCCTGCCATTGGACTGAATGAGGACCCTTCTGAGCTTCGTAAAGCAAAGTTTTGTGGCCTCACTGCGACGATCCTGTAACACCACTGCCAGATGCGACTCAGTTCTCAACCTTTGAGGAACTCCTGGAAGCTACCTCTAGATCCATGCATGAGGCGGCGGAAAAAAACAGGTGACCCACGATCACCGGAGTACCAGCAAGCTGAAACAAACCTATTAAGGAGAGCCCAATTAGACAGTTTTCCAACAGAATATCAAGCTCTTACAACTGCTAAGCCAATCCCTTCATCTAGTCGTTTGCTCACATTGTCACCAGAGTTAGACGAAACGACTGCACTCATCCGTGTAGGAGGACGACTACGTCAAGCTACCCACTTAAGTTACAGTGCTGCACATCCCATAGTCTTGGACCCAAAACACCCTATAACTCGCCTCCTTATTAAGCAATTCGACACCAAACTCTGTCATCCTGGTCCAGAAAGGGTATTCGCAGAAATGCGAAGATGTTACTGGATCCTCAGAGGGAGAGAAGCAATAAAGCGCCATCAACATTCCTGTGTCGACTGCCAAAGATGGAGAGCCAAACCTAATATACCAAAGATGGCAGAACTTCCTCCCGCCAGAGTCCGCCTACTGAAACCGGCCATCTTTTCCACAGGGGTAGATTGTTTTGGCCCATTCCAGGTAAAACAAGGGAGGAGCAATGAAAAGAGGTGGGGAATCATTTTTAAGTGCATGACTACCCGCTGTGTCCACTTAGATCTACTGAGTAACATGGATACAGACTCCTTTCTGATGGCTCTTAGGCGTATGGTTGCTCGACGTGGAACTCCTTCTGAAATCCTGGCAGATCAAGGCACTAATTTTCGAGGAGGTGATAAAGAGCTACAGACAACTTTCAATTCCATGAGCCCACATCTCCAAACCCAATTAGCGAAACAAAAGATACAGTTCCGGTATAACCCCCCAAACGACCCACATTTCGGAGGTATGTGGGAGCACGAGATCCGTTCAGTTAAAACTGCCCTACGTACCATAGTAGGGTCTCAGATCCTTACAGAGGAAGTCCTCTGAACATTCCTTATTGAGGTGGAGGGTATACTCAATGCAAAACCACTGGGGTATGTTTCTTCCGAAGTAGCGGATCCAGATCCGGTGACCCCGAACTACCTGTTGATGGGGCGGCCAGATGCATCACTACCACAAGTGATTTACCCAGAATCCGAAATTCTTAGTCGGAAAAGATGGCGGCACTCACAAGTATTGGCAGATCAGTTTTGGACAAGTTTTATTAAGAATTACTTGCCCAGGCTGCAACCACATCAAAAATGGATGAGTGAATGCAGCAACCTCACACCTGGGACTGTCGTTATGGTAGTAGACCACCAACTTCCTCGTGCTATGTGGCCTGTCGGCAAGGTAATAACCACATACCCTGGATCGGATGGCCGGGTCCGTTCAGCAAAGATCGAGGTAAAAAACAAGCACTATCATCGACCAGTGTCTCGTCTCATCACACTGCCTGCTATCCCAGATAATGACCCTACAACAGACTAACAAAGAAAATGGAGAGTACATTTGCTAAGCAAGTGTAGGGGCGGCTGTAGAAGAGGAGGTCAGCAGCGCCATCTGCTGGTAAACTTTATTATCCATTCAACAAATATTCCAACAAGCCGACATAGTGATCGTGCCACGATCACGCTGTCATGCCCTGATCACGCTGATGGACAGCCAATGAAACCACAGCATTGGTTGGCTGACTGTCAGCAGAACTTTTAGTTTCGTTTCGCTTTATCATTGAGAGATGGTTCATGTGTTGTTTTCTTCCTAATTCCTGCTTGAGTCGTGTGCGTCAATGACTAAAAGTAAGTGTTTATTTATCTTGTATATTGCTGTTGTTGCTGCTGATCAAGACTAGCCTCTGAGTTGTTTATATAAGATAAAATGAAGCACGAAAGCCAAAACCCAATACATTATTTGGAATCGTGTTATGTGAGCCCGTTTAGGCCAATGTGGCATATTTCCGCCTAATAGAAATGTTAGTTTGATTATGTGTATGACGAATCTGTCAAATGTACACTCTGTATATTGACCTATGCATATGCATGTGCATTTGGTTTATGAAGCTAACAAGTTTAATGATGTACATTATTTATGTATATTGTGTTAGTGCTTAGTACAGCTTTACATCTACTATGTTATCTAGTAATTTACATGTGGTAATGTTATGTTATTCTAGACTCACTTAATTTACGTAATTTATTTCTTCTTTCCTTTGTTTAGACCACACACCACATACATATACACAAGCAACTAAGTTACCATCCATTCCAATGTAACCAGTGAACTTGATGGACATTAAAGTAATTTAAATAGGTTTCCTGTCTCCGTGTCCTTACCGACACACCATGGCGATGACCAAGTCTACCTAAGAACCAGTCCACCTTCAGTACAAGAGCCGTAAGGTTTTTTTTTGTGTGTGCCCAAGCTGTGCTCTGTTTCTCCAACATGACATCATGACTTTGCGTAAACATACACGCCACTTTCAAGTCAAGTGGCGTGTTATCTATACGCATTTTGAGCTATCCGCGTGTATGTTCACGGCGAAATCTTTTGCGTGTATGTCTACGCCATTAAATGTCCGAGTGATTCCGCGTGTATGTGTACGCCGTTAAATGTCCGAGCGAAACGAAGGAAAATCTATATCTACATCTGTGGAGCGATATTTCTTTTCCTAGGATGGTAGGAGAAGACTCATAAATGGAATTAACCCCAGTGACGGGTAGGTTTAGGGACAGGGTTGGGGTAGGTCATATATTGATACATAATACAGTAATATAACGTTAAGTCAAAGGCGTTGATAAACACGCTGAAAAGCGATTATGCGTGTTGATAGCACGCCAAAAATGGAAATACGAATTGGCGTGTCATACATACGCCATTTCATGAGATCAGTCTGGTTTCTCTCTCTCTCCCGGTCTCTCTTCGTAGGAGAAATGGTTTCCACCTGATGCCAATATTCAATGCCCTGCTGTGATTGGATGCTGGGAGGGGAAGGAGAGTATTTAAACTGCAACCATCATCAGAGCGGTGTTGGAAAAATGCAATTTATACTAGGATATATTTTTACAAAATAACTTGGGAAATGATTGTTATAGTTTTATTTTTCATTATCTTAGAATAAAATTTGTTGGAGAGGATTAAAAGATGTCATTTTGATCCACATTCCATACCAGTCGGTGGCGGTAATACACCATTTTGTTGTTTGTCATCCGCCAGACTTGATGTTGTGACTTGATGTTGTGTTGAAGCAAGTAGTTGGCGGTGTTGTGTGTCTTTACCTCATTTGTGTTCTCCTTATTGAAGTAAAGTTTTCTCTCATTAGTCTCTTTTGATCACACTCTATGATTGAGACTTAAAAGGCAGAAGTGAGTGTTAACTTCAATGATTATTCATTGTATGGTTTAATTCATCTGTATTTTTCTCTTGGTTTACTTGAAGTTGGCTAGTTAATCATTTATTTCTTTATTTGTGGGGTTAGTGGGGAGGTGGGTGCCATTTATTTTGAACTTGACTTTTTCTCCTGTTTATGTTAGCAAGGGAGTTAGCTTATTTTGCTGTAAAGTGGGCGGGCGGGGCCGGTCGTCGCCATCTTGGCAGCGCGTCACGTGTGCCAAGCTGTGCTATCCACTACCGGATAAAATAAAATGGGCAAAGAGGCGTGACGTGGGTGGAGCTGAGGTGCTAATGCTATATGCTACTGGCCTCGCGCTAAAGTGACAGCTGATTGAAGAAGTAAAGCCAATAGTTAAAGTTCATGTTTTTGCCCTTCGAAATATTAGTTAAAAGACGTAACTAAAAGTGAGACTGTGTATCGTGATGTATTATTATTCTGCTATAAAATTTTATTTTAATTTTATAAAAGTGTATTAAATAATCTAGAAAAAAGCACAAACACGGCAGAGATGGCAAGTACAGCAGCTGCTGGAATTAGCTGAGAGTGACGCTAACAGACAGCAGACAAACGGCCGCAATCCTCCTGTCACTCAAGTGGCCACACCCTTAATTATGCAGGCTTAATATAATTTAAACGGATGAGTTGTAAAAAAATTCACCCCCCTCACAGTTGTCATGAAGGGCAAAATAAGCTATAAAGACCAAAACCACTTTTTGCTCCAGGCTGTAAACATGTTTTTTTCTGCTGTAAAGTTGGGCATTTTAACATGGGGGAGATGCAGATTTGACTCTCTTCTGCCTCCTGCCTCAAGCGGTCAGTACATGAATTGCAGTTTAATTCACTTCCGTGTTGGTTTCAAGAGAGAGACAGGGAGGTTGCCGCTTGTGTCTAATCAGCATCTTGATATGCCACACCTGTGAGGTGGATGGATTATCTCGGCAAAGGAGAAGTGCTCACTAACACAGATTTAGACAGATTTGTGAACAATATTTGAGAGAAATATGCCTTTTGTGTACATAGAGAAAGTCTTAGATCTTTGAGTTCAGCTCATGAAAAATGGGGGCAAAAACAAAAGTGTTGCGTTTATAATGTTGTTCAGTGTATGACCTATGGGCAAATTGTAGGATCCATGTGGGCCACTAGCAGCTCGCAGTGTATCGTGACATAAAACTCTACTGTCATGTAAAGAATTGGCATATTTTAAAGGTTTAAAGCACACATATGCTGAATACTACATTGGCAAGTGCCTCATGCAAACATAGAAGCAAATGATGGCCACCATTCAAATGAAGTTGAGCACATGTGCTCTTCCGTCAAATAGGCCTGACCTGATCTATGCAAATAATGAGAAAGAGGCTCACCGCAAAACATTGTCTGGAACAGCTGTGACGTTTAACCATGATTATGACTGATGTGTAACTTTTTAAAGTACAGTTGAGAACTATGCTACAAAAATCGACACAGTGAGCTTTCAGCCTTTTATGCTTCCAGTCTTATACAGAAATGTCATACCTGATAATCTTGATGTTCAACTCCAAATCTCTCTCTCAGATTCCGGAACACAAGTGGGCAGTACTCCTTAAACTTAAAATGTCCAGGGAGGTTTTCCCTAAATATTTAAACATAAATAAATAAACATTGGGAATTTTAACAGTGTAAGTGCACCTTTAATAAACTCTCTTTCCTTAAATAACAAAAACTTAAACAAGGAAATACTAAAGAATATATATTTAACCATTATCCTTACAGTTCAAGCGTTGCTTTACTAACATGCTAAAAACTTAATTGATTAATTACACAAAACTGGATAATATTTATCATGTGCATTAATTGTAATGCTTTTAAGGTTTTACTCCTCATACCCAAACTATTAGTAGATATATACTTTTTTTTGGCTTACTGGGGCTTCACAACATTAAGGCACAGTTTTTTTTTAACACACAACATGAAGAGTGAAAATTGCTACAAAAAAAAGACTTGATAATGATCATTCTGCTCTGAAATAATAATAATAATTACTATTATTTCACTACTCTATTACATTTAATATTCTAATTAACGTTATATTCAATGTAGAAACCACACACTCACATTACTGTCAACATCAATAATAATGGCAAATACCTTGAGTGCATGCATTTGCATGCATTTGTGTACGAATAAACAATATTTTTTCTTGTTTTGTTTTTGCTTGACAATTGTGGTGATTGCATTTAATCAAAAGAACTGTGTCTAAGGTTGCATTTCATTGAGATCACAAGTCTGGACTGTTTGCCAGCAACCCCCACCAACACCAAAACACAACCCTGTCTCCATACCACAGCGGATTATGAGTTTTACAAAAGCTTTGTGCAGTTCATTGTGCACAAAATAGTCTAAAACTGTGACAATGAGAACAAGTATTTTCTAGATATCAATATTTATATCACTTGCATCTCTTTGAAAAGAAGTGGAATTTAAGTTAAATAGAATTATCTTTATCAAAACTAAAGGGACATATAGGAGGTGAAAATATTTGTATATTTATCTTTATATACGGCATATTTGCAAATTTATCATGTCTTCTCAAACTGTATCCTAAAGTCCAAATACTCAAATGTGCTAAAATTGACATTGGCTATTCATCTGTCAGTCAAAAAATCTTTCTGTTGAGTTTTATTCTTCAGAAAGTATTTGTTGCAGAGTGTGTTCGATAGACCATACTTGTTGAATAAATGGTTGTTGACTTTCATTTTAATGTTGGCTTTGAAGTCATCTGGAAGTAGCATTACTGGCATTGGCACTTGGAACAGGTCATTTATCTGTAAAGGTTAAATGCAGGAAGGTTAAAAGTAAAAGGAAGACTGAAAAATTTGTATTGCTTTATGTTATTTTTATGTATTAATGACAGCCATTCTCCCAAGCACAATAGGGCAACATATCATTTTTAAGCGTTACAGGAAACTAAATAGATCGATCTTTTTAGATTTAGAATAAAGAAGGTCAGTAGTAACATACCGTGTGATTGATGCCCCACATAAACACAGTCAGGACGGGGTCGCTGGCCCAGAATATCTCCACTTTTTGATGCACAAAATGTTTTTTCTTGCTTTTTGTTCTTGAAAGTCTTCTTGAAATAGCCCCTGTTTTACCAGGGGAAGACATAATTGCAGAAATGAACCCAGGTAATCTTAGACCAAAACAACAACTTGCCTCCTCAGTTGTGATGATGAATGTCTTGAAATGTTAGGAGACCTTAACGGTTTCAATGAACCTATACAGTAGAGGATAAACTACTCCGCTGACTTCCTCCAAAATAGCTTGAGAGAATTAAACTTGTCATAACTTGATCCAAAACAGTCACATGTAGAGGCGTGTAGTTTTTCTTCTAAATTAAAGCTCCTCCTAGATCAAAAGCAATAAGTCTAGCAATTTTTTAATAAGAGCTTTCCTGATAAGTTCAGTGGTGAAAGAGCAAAATAAAATGCATGTTGTGCATGTGTGTGCTGAGGTGGGGTGGTTAGTTGTGTTGACACAGTCAAATATGTGCTCGCCATTACTGCAGTGACCGAGTTTAGCTTACCAACACATTTAAAGGGGTCCTATGCTTTTTTCATCTTAAACTTTCTGTAGCGTGTAATGTTTAGAAAATCATAATGTTAATTTTATAATATTTTCATGCCTTATAGTCGCATTTAGCAGATTAGGGGCCAGAATTACTAAACAGGGCAAATTAGCGTGAAAAAAACACATACAAAAAATGCAGATGGGAGTGGAAAGTTCAGTGCGTGATCTATCGACGATGTGCACATTGAAGAACACAGACGCAGCCGGATCATTTCCATAATGACCAACGCAATCTACCAAGAGCAGCGCAAATTAGTTTAAGACGTGCTTTTTTGGGCATGAAATAATGGCACAAATACCAGTAAATTAAATAGCACAAACCTTAGTAAATCATCTTACATGATTCATTTAAATACTCTCCTCTCATAAATTTAGCGTCTGACAGGGAAACGAATCGGTTACCTAACGTAACCTCGGTTCTCTCTAGATGAGGGAACGAGTATTGCGTAAGCTAGCTTACGCTACGTGAAAGATTCATCTTTTCTGAGAAATTGAAGCCAAAAAATTATCCTATAATTTTGTATCCATTGTCAACGGAGTTCAGCTGCAGCAGACCATGAGCGGGCTAGCTAGCAGCTCATTGGTTCGCTCACAGAGAACCGCTTAAGCCTATGAGGAGACGCGAATGAACTCTCGGCCAATGAGAGTCTGACATGCTCTCATTGCGTCAGAGCCCGCCGAAACGGGCGTGGTCAGAGAGTATAAATTCGCCTCTCAGGCTGTAAACACTGGTTTTCATAGAATGAAGCGAGAACGCTAGTAGCACAAGCACGGCCAGGAATGCAATACTCGTTCCCTCATCTAGAGAGAACGTCTCAGGTTACTACTGTAACCATAGTTCCCTGAGAAAGGGAACGAGACGATGCGTCATCGACGCTTTGGGAACGCCCCCAGCGTGAATGCGTCTGAACATCAATGTCAACTAGTCCAATGGAAAGAATGAGCGTCAAGGGCGGGTGACGTCATGACCAGGAAGGCATAAGAGCACATCCGGTGAAACGCGGCATTAGCTTCAAAAAGTCGAAGCAAGCCGATCACAGGGATGCAGGAAGTATGGCAGGGTGGCGCATCGTCTCGTTCCCTTTCTCAGGGAACTATGGTTACAGTAGTAACCTGAGACGTTCCCTTTCGAGGGAACTCGCGATGCGTCATCGACGCTTTGGGAACGAGAATACCCAAAACGCCAGAATTCCAAGTACCTGAGTGTCAGTTTGGAACTAAGCACTAAGCACCTGAGAACCTGGGGCAGCATCCAGGTCCAAACTGTAAAACGTGACGAATGTGAGCGGTGAGGTCCAGCCTGCCGCATCACAAACGTCTTGAAGAGAAACTCCAAAAAGTAAGGCTTTAGAGGCCGCCATACCCCTCGTAGAGTGAGCTCTGACCGCCAAAGGACACGGCTGGTCAGAGTACTCGTATGCAAGTGAAATAGCCTCGACTATCCACTTACTAACCGTCTGTTTAAAAGCAGGAAGACCCTTCTTAGGTGATCCAAAGCAAATAAATAACTGGTCGGACTTCCTCATTGAAGATGTCCGATGAACATAAGTATCCAGTGCTCGCACTAGACACAAGAGGTTCAGCCTTTCCTGGTCCGCAGATGTAAAAGGAGGACAGAAACCTGCAGCACAATAGGCCTCGGAATAATGGTAGGCACCTTTGGAACATATCCATGTTTCGGGTAAGATTGCCTTGGCCATCCCCGGTGCACTCAAGGCAGGTGGGGACCGAAAGGGCCTGAAGGTCTGACTCTAATAGGGACAAAATAGCTAGCAGAAAATAGTCTTAAAAGAAAGGAACTTCTCTGAGACCAAATCTAAGGGCTCGAAGGGAGCCCCAGATAGGGCTTCTAGAACTATTGCAAGGTCCCAAGCCAGCACCCTAGTGCAAGTTGCAGGCCTCAGCCTCAAAGTGCCACGAAGGAAACGAGTGATCAGGGGGTCTCGACCCAAAAATGTACTACCCACCAGGGCGTGGAGAGCCGCAATGGCCGCCACGTATACCTTAAGCGTGGAAGGACATAGACCTGATACAAAGCGTTCTTGCAGAAACTCGAATACTGTGTTTACTGAACAGTTAACCGGATCCCACTGACGCTGGTAACACCAAGAAGTGAAAAACTCTCGAAATAGTGAATATAGTTTCCTCGTAGCGGGAGCTCTGGAGATTAGAATGGTCTCAACAACCTCGGTTGAGAGACCACTCTCTATGAGTTGGGCCCCCTCAGAGGCCAAACCCACAGTTCCCAAATCCCCTGCCGGGGGTGCAATATTGCATCCCCTGCCTGAGACAGAAGGTCTCTCCTGATCGGGACCTCCAAGGGAGGTCTGTCGAGGAGAAAAATTAGGTCCGCAAACCACATTCAGCTCGGCGAGGGTGGTGCTACTAAATAGGCTTATTCCATCCTGGCGGAATCACTCCAGAACTCATGGGAGCAGAGCAACAGGGGGAAATGCGTACAGACGTAGCCTCAGCCACGTCTGCACCATAGCAACCAGCCCCGAGGGGACTGGTTGAGTGAGGGATAACCAGAGTGGACAGTGCGTCGTATGCTGAGACGAGAACAAATCCACTTCTGCCTGGCCATAAAACTCCCATATTTGCTCCACCGCCTCGGGGTGGAGTCCCCTGGCCTCAGCCCCTGCCTCGACAGGGTGTCTGCTCCAATATTCTGGCCCCCCTGGAATATACACTGCCCTCAGACAGCGTAATTTCCTGAGGGACCAAAATAATAGGCCACCAACGTGTTGTCTGTGGGTCAAGAACCAGAGTTTCCTCCATATAACCAAGGCGCGGGGATACTGCCGCGTGATCTTGATCGTACGGAGTGGGTTTCCCCTCAGGGAGAACCCTCTGGTCCTGAGCCACCACTGTAAAGGTCTCACGTACAGCAGGTCAAAGGGTATCACATTGAATGCTGCTGCCCTGAGGCCTAACAGTCACTGTTTCAGAACAACACATGATGGCCCCTCAGGTCTGGGAGGAGATGTCTCAACGCATTGAAGACGACCATCATCTCTAGGCAATTCATGTGCCAAGCGAGATGATGACTCCTCCCAAGCCCTGAGCTGAGCGGCCTTCCAATACCGCTCCCCAGCCGGTGAGGGAAGCATCTGTCGAGATAGCAACTCGATGGCAAAGAGCTCCCAACACCGGACCCTGGGTTAAGAACCAGTGTTTCCTCCATATAACCAAGGCACGAAGGCACCGCCGCGTGATCTTGATCATACGAAGAGGGTTTCCCCTCGGGGAGAACCCTCTGGTCCTGAGCCACCACTGCAAAGGTCTCATGTACAGCAGGCCAAAAGGTATCCCGTTGGACGCTACTGCCACAAGACCCAACAGTCTCTCGAACTGTTTTACAGTGCGTGACTGGCCTAGCCTCAGCTCTTTTGTGGCTGTTACAGCACACGAACGGGCGACAGAGTGGCCCGCATCGTCACTGAATCCCATACCACACCAAGGAAAGTGGTTCTCTGTACTGGAGAAAGCACACTCTTCTTGGCATTGAGCCTCAACCCCAACATCTGCATATGAGCGAGAACGACACCTCGGTGCCGAACCGCTAACTGTTCTGATTCCGCTAGAATCAGCCAGTCATCTATGCAATTCAGAATGCATATACACTGCAACATGGCAGGGCCAGAGCTGCGTCTACACACTTCGTGAATGTGCGGGGTGATAGAGCTAGACCGAAAGGAAGTGCCTGATACTGGTGTTCTTTGCCCCAAAGAAAACCTCAGGAACCTCCTGTGCTGAGGGAGGATGGAGATATGGAAGTATACGTCTTTTAGATCTATCGTGACAAACCAGTCCTCGGATCTGATTTGAGTCACGATCTGTTTGAGTGTCAGCATCTTGGACTTGAGTTCCAGCACCAAACACTCCAACAGACGAAGATCTAGTAAGTGACGCAGCTCTCCATCCTTTTTTGGAGAAATGAGATAACGACTGTAAAGACCCGACGCAATGTCGGGTGAGTACACCTGCTCTATAGCTTTTTTTTGCTAACAGGGCCTTTACCTCTTGCTCCATTACCAGAGCCTGCTCGGAATGCACTAACGTGAGCAACACCCCGTTGTAGCCTGGAGGACGAGAACCAAATCTGCCTCTTACTACTAACTGCAGGACCCATAGAGATATATTTGGCAGTAGCTAATGCGCTGCCAGAAAATCTACCAAGGGAACCAGCCCCTCGAGGCTGGCCTCTGATGTAATAAAGACAGCCAGCTCGGGGACCTGAAGCATACTGGCAGGAACCACCCGAACTGACTGTTTTCGAACCCCCCTCAGAGGGCGCGAGTCCGACACAACGTCGAGTTGACGCTGCGCCAGAAGCTCGCTTGGAGACCGCTGCGCCCCGAGCACCAAGGGTGGCGGGTTGGCAGAACGATCCCCTGAGGGCACCGAGATGGAAAGGGCACCGTATAATGAGGTGTACACCATTCCACCCCGATTGGGGCTGCCCTCACCGGTCTGACGCCGGTGGCGCCAGACCTTTTCCTTCGAGCCGAAGCTTTCTCAGCATGAAGAACGGTCCTCGGATCCGGCTTCTGCTTTGAAGGCTTTGGCTGCTGTGTTGTGTATGAGAAACTAGACGGCTCGAGCTGCTCACGCCCAGCAGCCCCAGGGGGTTGGACATAGCGAGGGAGAGATTATATTGTATCTTTCTCCATGATTCCCATCAAATTGAGCCAGAGGTGTCTCTCAGTGACCACAAGGGCTGCCATCCCTGAGAGATAAATCTGTGGCCCGACGAAGTTCTCAAACCCCATCGGGCCAAACTCCCTCACTTCTGTCCAAATACCACAGCAGGTCAGCCTGATATGCTTGTAGCACTGCTATAGTGTGCAAGCAGGCTCCTGCTAGACCCACTGCCGTAAATGCTTTTCCCACTAGATTAAAAATAGTTTTCTTTAATGGTTTAGTGAGAGAAGCCGACACCTTCAGGGTCGATACTGAACCGGGAGACAGATAGCTCGCAAGCGTCTGTTCTAACCGGGGTATTGCCCCATAGCCATACTCTCTTAATCCCCTAATATCTGAATATACATGAATGTGGGAGCTAAAAAACAAGAAGAGTAAGGCTTTTTCCATGATCTAGACAGCTCGCTGTACAGATCGGGAAAAATGGAAGGCCCCATGATGGAGGTGAACAAATAGAGGGAAGGAAACTCGTTTTATTTTTTAGAACGAGTGCCCCCTTATTTCTGCTGGCCATTAAATATTTAATTTATCTACAGCCTTACTAAACACCTCCACCAGCTTATTTTTATATATATATATGTTTTATATATAATATATAAACTATCATATATATATATATATAGGCTTATATATTTCTCATACGCTGGGGAAAGAGATGGCAAATCCACTTCCCCCATGATTGTGTACACTTTCAATGCCCAGCACATCTACCTCCTCGGAGGTAGAGCACTGAAGCATTGATTTCTCTCCCCGGGCAGAAGAGACCGCAGCGCGGGCTTCCGAGACCGGAGAGAGAGCACTGGATCCCTCATGGAAAGGGAGGAGATAAGATCCGCGGACCCGTCTCCAACCCCGTAAAGAGATCCTATTCGCGATCCACAGGAATGCATTCTCCGCGCTGCCTTGGCAGACGCGGGTCCTGAACCCTGAGGATCGCGAGCCTGGCCACTTTCCTCGAAAAGTGACAGGCGGGAGTGGAGCATGCGAAGCGAAAGCTTCTCACAATGTTGCAATCAGCCCCCTCGGAGGCTGATACCGCATGCTCCACTCCCAAACAAACTACACAAAGCTCGTGTGTGTCCCCACCCGTTAAATAACGCGGGCAGGGAGAAGCACAGAGTTTGTAAAGTTGTTTCGCCATAACTCTTCCCAATAATATCGAACAGACAACAATAAATAGACAGAGACAGAGTAACACAGATCGCTTGCTGAGACAGAAGCTAATGCCGCGTTTCACCGGATGTGCTCTTATGCCTTCCTGGTCATGACGTCAGCCGCCCATGACGCTCATTCTTTCCATTGGACTAGTTGACATTGATGCTCAGACGCATTCACGCTGGGGGCGTTCCCAAAGCGTCGATGACGCATCGCGAGTTCCCTCGAAAGGGAACCGAGGTAACGTTAGGTAACCGATTTGTTCTCTTACGAGAGGTTCTCTCGTATTGCGTAAGCTAGCGTGCTAAGCATCCACTATGAGTGGGAATAAATCTATGTACCTGTGACAAAGGACAGCAGAACGGGCCGGAGATTGTGTAGTACATAAGCACATGATAGAGAGGGACAGAGCGAAACCGGTCTGAGTGAATAACTCCCTATAGTGCAGCTCAACCAGAAGAGCTGTAACCTACTAGACTGCTAGTAGTTTAGCCTGCAAGGCGGGAACTTCCAGATTGTAAAATCTGACAAAGGTCGAGGGGGAAGCCCATCCCGCTGCCACACAAATGTCATGAATGGAAATTCCGCTGGACCATGCCCACGATGAGGCCATGCCTCTAGTGGAATGAGCCCTGATGCCCAGAGGGCATGGCAGGTCTTTTGATGCGTATGCGGCTGCAATGGCATCAACTATCCATCTGGATAGAGTCTGTTTCGAGGCGGCCAAGCGGGAAAGGGGACCGGCTTGGTAATGGCGGGGTACACTGCTGTAGTAGCCGCGTGAGCGGGGACTAACAGAGGGCGAAACTTTGACGGCGGTCCGGCCGCGGCGGGAGAGCGCCGTCTTTTCCTCAGCTGTGCTAGGCAGACTTCGAGTGATCAGGTTTCAGCGTGATCCTGGGCCGAGGCCCCCGGGGAGGCGGCGGTCTATGGCGGCTGTCAGAGCGAGAACGAGGGTGGCCGCCCTGGCGTCGCTGAGAAGTCTCACTGTGCTGAGCTGGGCGCTGGGGCGGGGCTCGTGCAGGAAGCTGGTCACGTGAGCGGCCTGCAGAGGAGCTAGCGCGACGAGGCAGAAAAAGATTCATGGCCTGGGAGGCTTTCTGCACTTCGGAGAAACGGTCAACGATACCCGTGACAGCAGATCCGAAGAGGCCAGATGGAGAGAGCGGGGCGTTGAGAAAGGCGGCGCGCTCAGAATCTCCCATGTCGGCGAGTGTGAGCCACAAATGTCTTTCAGACACACAAACAGCAGATTTTGTAGCGCGAAGGGCAATGTCCGTGGCGCTCCTCAAATCCGCGACTGAGGGGGGATTTTTTCCGCTCTCGTCCCATTCACGAAGTAAATCGCCCTGTAGAATCTGAAGGACGGACATGGAGTGGAGTGCAGAGGCTGCTTGGCCGGCGGCTGAGTAAGCGCGGGCGTGAAAGCTCGAAGTCGCTCTGCAGGCTTTAGAGGGAAGCATAGGTGATGAGCGCCATCTCGTGGAGGGCACATAAATGTGCGGCGACCAGGTCCTCTACAGGGGGAATGGAGAGATAGCCCTTTTCTGCGGCTCCGTCCACAACGCGAAGCGGGGCGGAAGAGTCAGAGTGAGTTCTGGCAGAGAGCGGGGCATTCCAGGACTTCGTGAGTTCCGCGTGCAGTTCAGGCAGGAAGGGCGCGGCCCGTTTAGTGACGGGAGTCGAGCGCTGGCGGAAGTAGCTGCCGTCCATACGGTTGATGGTCTGCTCGGGGGGAGGGGACCAATCGAGCCCGAGGCGTTCGACGGCCTGTGAGAGGAGGCGCACTAATTCCTTCTCGATTCCAGCGCGGGTCCCAGAGGATTCTCGGGCCGAGAAGGCGTGAGAACCGGACCATTCCTCACTGTCTGAAGCGAGAAGCGAACAGGTTACCTTGATGTCCGCGGCGTCATCGGAGGCGACAGAGCGGCCACTCGGCGGCAACTGTACGTCCGGAAGCGGCGGAGAAGGAGAGCGGGAGGCGACAGGCTCCGGTGGGATGAACGCTTCCAGCTGGGGTTCCGGCGGCCTCTGAGAGCGGCGTTTCTTCTTCCGCGGCGAAGTCAGAGGCGGCGCGGAAGCAACTTTAGTGGCCTGAAGTCGAGCCCGCAGGGTCGACAACGGCATCTCCTCGCAGAGAACGCAGCCGCCATCGGCGAGGGCGAGCTCGGCGTGCTCTAATCCGAGGCAGAGAGCGCAGATGACGTGGCGGTCTCCAGTCTCGAGGGGAGTGCGGCAAGAACCGCAGCAAGATTTACGAGACATCTTTACAAAGACGCTCGGCTCTTTCAGATAAAATCCAATACAGGAAGCTTTTTCGTAAAAAGGATACAAATCCGTCGGATGGCGCTAGCTCGCAGGACGGCTGAAGGTGGCGAAGACGGCCGGAGAGTGCCTTTTCGACGACGGCGGCTTCTCTCAGGATCAGCAGATGCGTGTAGCCTCGCTGAAGAGATGAAAATCAGAGTTTACAGCCTGGGAGGCGAAATTATACTCTCTGACCACGCCCGTTTCGGCGGGCTCTGACGCAATGAGAGCATGTCAGACTCTCATTGGCCGAGAGTTCATTTGCGTCTCCTCATAGGCTTAAGCAGTTCTCTGTGAGCGAACCAATGAGCTGCTAGCTAGCCCGCTCATGGTCTGCTGCAGCTGAACTGCGTTGACAATGGATACAAAATTATAGGATAATTTTTTGGCTTCAATTTCTCAGAAAAGATGAATCTTTCCCGTAGCGTAAGCTAGCTTACGCAATACGAGAGAACCTCTCGTAAGAGAACTCCTACAAATGCTTATGCAATAAAGTTATAAAAAAAACCCGCAAAAATAACCCTCTCTACGCTTTATTTAGTTCGGAAATCATTGGATTCTTTTGTTGGTTTGTTTATTTCATGTTTTCTTTATTAAAATCTCATCATTCACTCTGCGCTTGAATCCTCTCTTCCATTTTCCACAACCCACCGTGACATTTACGTGAGTGGACTGTGTATATGGGTATAGTGAGTCAGCGCAGTCAGCGGGCGAAAGGTGGTGACTTAAGGGGGCGCCACGATTTCTTCCAGAATGTGATTTTAAGGAGGTCCACTGCAAAAACCTGCTCTGGGACCCCGTTTACGGCCCTGTGCTAAGTATACATGAGTAAACTATGTCCTTTGCAAATCCTGGTGCTGTGTCTAGCCATTTTTTCCTCTGCCAGCATAAACTCAAGAAGCGGCTGTACGCCAGACATCAGGAAAGGTGTGTTTCCCAAAATTATCGTTAGCCAACTATGGCCGCAAGTTCTGTCGTTATCAACACAGTTCAACGACTCTGTGTTTCCCAAAACCATAGTTCTAACAAACATTCGCAAACAGCATCCCAAAGTTGTGTGTTTGGAACGACAGCTCTCGACCCGTGGTTTGAAAAAAGCAGTTTCTTGTTTTCATGACATCTGGACTCAATAAATCCTTATCTTGAGCCAAATAAGTAAGCTGACATTCAGTACAATCTATGTCTTTTATTTAGAATACATACAAATATCATTTACATCAAGAGATTTAAAGCAACACTATGTAGTTTTTCAACCTTCATAATATATTTCCAAAACCCTTGTGATGGTACATGGAATAGGTTGAATGACACGTCTGCCATAGCCTGACGGGGTCTGTATTGCTTTTACTGGCATAACTTCGGGGTTCGGGTAGTACCCCGAGCACAAAAAGAACTACAGAATTCGACTGCTTTACGGCATACCTCACTTCCCCCACCACCCCCCACTTTCTCAAATTCGGACGTGAGAGGCCAACTATCGTTTGTTTGCCGGATGTTGTTGTCATGATTCATCATCATCATCATCATGGCCGAAGCAGCAACTAAACCAAAGAAGGCGAAGGTTTTGTCGGAGGAGACTAGAAAAAGAAAAAGGGAGAGTGATAGAATCAAAGGCCGGATGAGGATCAATATTGGTCCAGCGTTCGGTCGTTTTTTTTTTTTTTTCAAATTTGCAGATTCATCTATGGTAGCTTGATATTATAATATTGACGATATATGGCTATAACCTACCTCACAAACATTGAATTGAATTAGCATATCTATTCTGTAAAACATTCGCCAATAGGCTACTATAATGACACTGGCTTGTAAATGTGAGCTACACGATCTTTTGGCGTTTGAAAAAAATAAAACCCATGAAATTATATTCATATGACATGTTGAAATATATGCCACTGTACCTGGGATGAAGACATTTCACACGCAACGCAGGCAGTCTGCCCAAGACGCGAGAACTCCTTCTGCAGAGTACGGGGGTTTCGGCTTGTGAACAAATGCACGTGTAACCATGACAGATTTTACGACAGTAGTAGAAGACAATACTGTTTCCCAACTGTAGGGGGACCCCGAGAGCAAAAGTTACATGGTGTAACTTTAAAACGCCCTTTTTGAAGAGTGCGCATGTGCGTTATCTGCTCTAGTACGTAAGAACAGCTATGATTGAATCTGGAAATAAAGCAAAATGAGAAATATTCCTCAGATGCCATGTCTGTAATTTATAGCAAAACATCTAGCATTAGATTCATTAAAAGAAGCGATTACTCCACCATGTGTGTGACATCATTAACCAACGTGGTTGAACGACCGATTTGCAAAAATACGGCTTGGGGAAACAGTCGTGACAAGTTGATTTCTTCAACGATGCATCGTACTATAGTTAAAGGGATACTTCACCTCTGGAAAGATGAATGTGTATTTAAAATGGGTCATTTATGTAGAAGAAATGTGAAATTATTTTTGAATTTGGAGCTTTTGAATTTGGAGCTTTCTAGACTGAGAAAAGACAGAAAATGTATTTTTGGCTTATGTGGATGAAAGACAACAACTCCCAGAAAGCACTTGCTTCGCTGCCCGGAGTGGTAACAGGCTACTAGTGAGTCTCCGTGATGAGTCACCCCGGGATTTCGAGATCGCCCAAAATGTCCGGGATTCGGCTTTTGCGTTCTACAGTCGTCATTCATTATGTTTACTGTGGCGAGCAGGATGAGGCCGGTGGCGGGATTACCGATGAGCGGCCGACACCTGTGAGACGCACCGGTCTCGTATCTCTCACGGAGGAGCGGGAATTTTCATAGCAATGTTAAAACGCACATCAACCGATCACTTAGTTTAGGGTTCATGTAAACACTACATTCAGATTCACCAATCGGAATAAATTCAGTTAGATTGAAACAAAGGGTGTGCATGTAAACAATGAATGGCGACTGCAGAAAGCAAAAGCTGAATCCCGGACATTTTGTACGATCTCGACATGTCCGGGAAAAAGAGGATGTATGGTAACCCCTACTACTCCGCTTTCTCCTACTAAGTTACTCAGCTTTCTCCACAGAACAAGAGCCTGCTAGCTTAGCTTCCAAAAAAGATGTCTGACACTATGTGTGCATTCTGTGAGTGAGATCCCAGCCTCTATGGGCGGGTTGAGAACATGCGGGACAGACCCTACTACTGACTGTAGTCTTTAGCCTCTGGCCAAAAAATCCTCCGATGACGCAAAATGACGATTTTTTCCAGACAAAAAATACATAAATCTCTCGTCTCAGGGGGATATGAGGGTGGAAAGCACGGTAATTTGAAAATACTACAGGTTTTTTACTAATACAAAACTTAATGCTAAATCCTGAAGTATCCCTTTAACAGAGAGTTTTGCCATTGAACGGAAAACACACCCCAGGTTGATGTGGAGGCTCATCGCCACACATTTGAGGTATTAGCTGAACAGAAGGTTTGGGAAGAGGATAAGCGGGCATGAGTATTAGTGCCCTTCCTATCGAGGAAGCCACGACGGGCCTACTATTTGTGGCAAGCAGGACGAGGCCAAGAGCCATGGGAACTAGCGAGGAAGTCTCGAGTCTCACGGAAGCAGATCCGATGAATAAAAGGAGGAGTGACGACAGTGCAAGACGAGAGAGGACCAGGCCTGGACTTTTACGTTATGTTATGTGTGTGTGGCAGTCATCCGTGAGGGGCTGCTGCTTTACATTCGTTTTGTATTTGTTTATTTAATTTAATTTAATCGAAGATAACGTCAGTAGACTATGGAGTGCCGCAAGGATCGGTGTTAGGCCCTCTGCTATTCTCAATATATATGCTGCCACTTGGTAATATTATTAGAAAACATGGAATTAATTTCCACTGCTATGCTGATGACACTCAATTATATATTTCATCACGGCCAGATGAAAACACTAACTTATCTAAATTGACAGAATGTCTTAAAGATATAAAATGCTGGATGACGTGTAATTTCCTGCTATTAAATCCAGATAAAACGGAGGTATTACTTATTGGTCCAAAAAACTACCCACAAAATCTCTTACAATACAACTTTAATTTAGAAGGATGTCCTGTTACCTTATCCACTACAGTAAAAGACCTGGGTGTTATACTAGACCGCAACTTGTCTTTCGAAAATCATATTTCATTTGTTACAAGAACTGCCTTTTTCCACCTTAGAAACATTGCTAAATTACGTAACATGCTATCTGTTTCTGATGCAGAAAAGTTAGTTCATGCATTCATGACCTCGAGACTAGATTACTGTAATGCTTTATTAGCTGGTTGTCCTGCATCCTCAATAAACAAGCTACAGTTAGTCCAAAATGCAGCTGCTAGAGTTCTTACTAGGTCAAGAAAATATGATCATATAACACCAATTTTATCATCTCTACACTGGTTACCTATTAAGTTCCGTTTCAATTACAAAGTACTACTACTGACCTATAAAGCCCTAAATGGCTTAGCTCCTGTGTATTTAATGGACCTTCTATCGCCCTACAATCCATCGCGTTCTTTAAGATCACTAAATTCGAGGCTTCTGGTCATTCCTAGGATATCTAAGTCGACTAAAGGAGGGAGGGCGTTCTCACATTTAGCTCCTAAACTCTGGAATAGCCTTCCTGATACTGTTCGTTGCTCAGACTCGCTCTCCCAGTTCAAAACTAGATTAAAGACGCATCTCTTCAGCCAAGCATTCACATAATGCTTACCTTTTGTACTACTGTTGAATCAGATCAAATGCATTAATATTATGAACAGCAGCTACGCTAATTATTTCCCATCTGCTTTTCTGCTGTTATCTTGGGACGCTAGTCCCGAGGTAAATAGCGTTCGTCAGCTCCAGTTTGTATCCAGCCTCTCACGGAGACTTCAGATGCCCCAACACCTGCGATGAGACGACTCAACGCCGGCGATATGTTATGCCCTAAATTAATACATGATGATTGACTAACTATATTCTTCTATGTACATTTCTGAAATGCACTTTCTGTAAAGCTGCTTTGAAACAATATGTATTGTGAAAAGCGCTATACAAATGAATTTGAATTGAATTGAATTGAATATTTTATGATTAAAGTTGTGTGAAACGTTCGTCGGTTCCCGCCTCCTCCTTCCCTGAACAACTAACAACTAACCTTGCTATACACTTTTATCACTTTCACTAGTGTACGCCACAGCAATTCTTCGAGTGGACATACAGTATGAGTTTCAAACTCCTGTTCAAGTAAAGGCAGACTACCTCACTCCTTTAGTGCCGCTCTGGCCAACCCAGTCACTTACCTTTTACAATTACCTGAATAATGCCGTATCAATCCTACCATCCATGTTTGCAAGGGATAGGGTCCAAAGGAAAGATCTTTGAGGACTAATTATAAGAGCACTATTACCACACACTCATTGCCTAGACAAGTTTGGGACGTCCAAGTATTTCTTACCTCCAGTTGTCATCTCCGTTGAGCCTTGTCTTCTTCCAGCCATCTTATTCCTGTAATCACCCTGCATTGTTTCCCTGTGTCTTCTGCGACTTTACTCAGTTAAGTTTACTTACCTGTTTACGTACCTGTTCCTAAATAAAGTCTTTCTGTTGGTATCATCACCATCTTTCCCAGCAAGCATTAGCCGTCATTTCACCATCTCAGTTAACTAGACCTGGGCCCGTATTCATAAAGATTCTAAGAATCCTCTCAGAAAACTCTTAATTTAGCTTAAAACTTTTACGTAGGAGTCTTAGCTTAAGAGCGATTGGCTTAGAATGATAAAAATTGTTCCACTCTTTCCAATTACACTGATTGCTGGCATGTCTATTTAAGTGGTGGTTTGAATGTTGGTTTGAATGTAACAAACATGGAATCAAAACCAAGAAGGATGCGAAAGCCCGACTGGACAGAGGAACGGTGTTTACTGTTAGCCCAGTTAGTGGATGAACACAAGGCCATCCGTAAAGGAAAATTCGGGCCGGGTGTCGATCTATAGCGTCTTATTAACTCACTGTCATCCATTGTCTGCAACACATTTCATCTCCCTCTTCGTCTTTCTGTCATTTTCTCCTCTGCTAAAGAAACTCTTAAGCCTCTTAAAAGTCCTCGTCCGTACTCCTAACAATTTTTACCTTAAGACCTATTTAAGGGTTAAGATACTCTCTGAATTACTTTTTTCTTTACTAGGATATTTTCTTTCATTTCAAGAGTAAACGCCCAAATTTATAAGAATTTTCCTAGAATTTTGTCTCTTTGCATTAAGATTCTTTATGAATACAGGCCCTGATATAGTCCGGCTATGAGTAACCCACTTCTAGCCAAAATAACATTGAATTTGGTTACATGTCATTTTTGCCCAAATAACTTGCGAGATGTATGATATTCCATCATGTAAGCAAAGTCAACAGTGATTACAAGGTGTTTGGTTTCATTTATTTGACATGTTATCTAGGCTATTCTTGGGCTATGGTTAGAAGTCTATTAAATTTTCACTGACAGCTCAAATTTTGCCTTGTTTTAGCCTAGACGTCTGAGCTGTGTTGACTGCTATTAGACTTCTTTTAAATGGAAAATTGCTTGTGTGTCAGTCTCCTAACAGCTACAGTAGCAGAAGTCCTCAAAGCTTAGCTTTTGCCAAACTGTGGCCTTATCCTTTCCTTTATCAAAAATCCATCTGCATTAAATCGATTCACTTTCATCAATACAGCTTAAAACAATGATCAACTGAATCTGGGGAAGGCTAGAAAAACTGAAGGGTTATTTGAAAATTACAGGAAGGTGTGTTTAAGCAGAGTCTACAAGAAATTGGAGACCCCTGGCTCAAGGATAACTCTTTGAATGAGTGAAACGTAACTGGGGTACGTTTCACTCATTCACAGAGTTATCTTTGAGCCAGGGGTCTCCAATTTCTTGTAGACTCTGCTTAATGCAGAGTCCCCATCCAACCTGACAGAGCTTGAGATGATCTGCAGAGAAGGAAGGCAGAAAATCCTCAAATCCAGGTCTGTTGCATCATACACAAAAGATTTAAGGTTGTAATCTCTGCCAAATTTGCTTCAACTAAGTACTGTTGAATAGTTACGTCAATATTTGTCGATATTTTTTCTTTTTTCTTTATAGTAGACTAAGTTTGCAAATATTGTGTCGATTTTGTATAATATAGTGAGTGAAGGTTTATATTTTTTTGTTCCAGCCATTGCTGGTGATATGGTCAGAAAATCACCAAGCTTCATTTGGAGGTTTTTATGAGTTTTATTGTTGCCCTGACCTGAACCTTGGGGTGAGAGCCAGTATGGATGAAAGGGAGTTTGTTCAGAATAACCTTTGGACCAATGAAAAACCCACTCCACCCCTGGTCTATACTGGGGTGTTAAAGTCAGTGTTTACATGTTCATTTACTGTACAAGTAAGGTGATGTGCAGTGGAAGCTATAGCGAATTCATGAGCGGGCAATAATGAGGGCGAGAGTAAGGAGAAAGAGAGCACATTTTTATTATTATTTACAACACAGTCGCTCCAGTTTTGCTTGTATCTGTTACCCAAAATAACACCTCACAGTCCTATCTTCAATATTCACAGAAGAACTACCGATATGTTACATATTTGGAGTGATTCCCAGCAGCGCAGAACAGTGATGAATGAGGGATGTAAAACTCAGCATAAATTTCAACACGACTGTTACGAAAAAACGCATATAAGAAAAGTTTGACCACATTTGCTTGCAGTCTAAAGGTAGTGTTCATTTTGTCTTGCATGTTAATCATGTCATGTTCTGAGCTGCATTGTGTTCAACATTTTGTTGATTAAAATAAAGTGTTACAATATCTTGAGCAACATTTATATACATTCTTTTAAAATCACACACACAGAGTTTACTTTGTTTCATATATATATATAGTTATGTCAAAAGAAAGGACAGTTAATATATATTAATATATAAGAAGTTAATATATAGGCAACATAAATATATTAAGTAATTTGAAAAAATACATTTTCACTGTAATTTGTTCTTACTGCATAGCTCTTATTCAATCTAGACATACAGCACATTAATGGGAGATGGCATTCACTTGGAGTATATCATCTTTATATCTTTCCATCAAGCATTTAATACGATTAAAAGGATTTTTAACAAACAAAATAATTAATATAAATGAAAACAAAGGTTTTTAACTGTTCAGATTGTTATGCATCAAAATGAATGCCACATAATGCTGCAAACATATTTGTCACAACCAGAGGGAGATGAAGGATTGTAAAGGATTGTGGTCATAGAGTTCTCAGTGTATGTCATCTCTTTCGCTGGCTCGCTCTCAGTCCTTTCTAAACACATTTCAGGTCCAGATTTATGTCATAATTCTCAGACACTGTTACATGAGATAGTTCCATCATTTCTTTTACGGGATGACATCTTTGATCCTTTGTCATCAACACACCAGCACTGGCCTCTTTGCATTCCCCTTGATGAGCGACACTGATTCAAGAAGAGCAAACTATATTATTGTTCATAGAGAACAGATTGCATTCTTACAATCATGGCAATGGGGCAAAACATACAGACAAATGGATTAATTGAAACGGTTTTAAGTAACAATTCAGATTGGACAGTGCAAACATGTTCAATTTGTTGCGTTTAAAACTCAAGTGAGGTGCAGCACGTTTATTCCTCTGCTTTAACTAACACAGTCTCATCCCAAGACGTCATCTGTCTGACGCTTTTGACCATACGTCAACATCCGACGTTTTAGGGTACCCTTAACGTCAGTTAGATGACGATCCTAGGGCGTCATCTAACTGACGCTTTACCTTTAGCGTCAGTTAGATGACGCGGGTAGGTTTAGGTCTGGGGTAGGTTTAGGATTAGATAGCGTCATCTAACTGACGTTAAAGGGTACCCTAAAACGTAGGATGTTGGCGTATGCATTGCTAAAACACCTTCTTTCTTCTCTACACACCTGTTTCCTCCTGAAGGAGCCTTGTCTGTCACAGTTGGGGATGTAGATGTCCTGAATTGAATGAATGATCGTGAGCTCAATACTTTGGAGGACTGTGTTTAACAGTTTACGACAAGGACCCTATAGAATGAAACAACAACGAAAACAGGATTAATGCAAAAGTTTTAATTTATGACTCAAAGTCAGACAGTATGAACAGTATAGTAATATTTATGCAGAACAAAATTTCTGCCATTAGCAGATATGTTACCTTTTCATTGTTATCAGTGGTTGATGGTTGGTAGTCTGTAACATAAAACTTATAGCACTTACTTAAGATGCTCAAAAGTACCTTGTACTGTATTCTTACCATTTTAGGAAACAAAGTACAGATAAGCCTTTTACATTAAGTTTGCTGGTTTCTTTTCCCTCTTCAACACATGCAAAAATAATTATATAACTTATTAATCATTGTTACACATTTTCATATGAACAACTCAAAATTGAACGTGAATTGCATATCTACATGCTCAACTTTTAGGTTTAGTTTTATAGGTTAGCCAGTTTCAAACCAGACAAAATCCATGTGAGATTAGATGCCATGAGACAAGACCATCTTACCTGTAGGTGGAGGAATGTCAGTAATGGTGCTTTTGATGTGTTTGCAGACCCCTCGTCCCTGAAGCAGTGCCTGAAGGGGGCTTTGCTCCCCGGGAAGAGGGATACACCGAAGACCCTGAGCACACGGTAGGGTGTAAACCCCACAGGGTTCATCTAATGCCAACATGGATGTGATCTCCTCCCCGGATAAACGTTCAGCTCGGTGGCCCTTGAGGTCCCCTGAGGGCCCATTGCACAATGAGCAGATCTTCCTCAAGCCTAATACAAGGGAGTTGGAGCCAGATAAGCTGAGTTGAATGGTAACCAAAATGGTTAGTAAATAAGGAAAAGAAACCATCTTCGTCCAGGACAGAAAAGCTTGTTTTCAGTGAATAATCTTCTCTCTTCCAGGTCTCTCTGACATTCAATGGAAGTAGAAGTGTGGATGAATAAGAGAAATCAGGTGTCTAAAGACAATAATTAGATCAAATTGCCCAGAAATGCAACATGGGCTGCTTTTAAAGAGCTGAGATGCTGTAGGGGTGGGAGACTGAGAGATGCTGGGCGTTTAATAAGAGGTGGAGTTAATGTATAACTCTATTCCTCCCCATTTCTGCCACAGCTACATTTCAAATGATGTACAAATTCAGCTGGTTTAAGTTCATGAATTACGTGAAGATGCAATATTTTGTTTCCACTGATGCACATAAAGAATGATAGGTGTTTCTCCAGGTATTATTAAACTGAAATGAGTCCATCTTCCCAAAGCATTTGGCATATAGAGATGAAACTTAGACATTGATATTGTTACCATGCGTTTCCCAAAATGATTCTTCTTTTATATTAGTTAATTAATTGATGATGAACCAGACAATAAATTTGATTGCCACTCTGGTACTTTTTACTTTAGTTACAACATCTAAGTCTTTTTGCCTTTTGGCTTCTTTGTCTGTGTTTCTCCTTTCCTGGATTTTCGGACTTAAGTGCCACTTCCCTTAGGATGTTGTGATGGCGTATTTTATTAGTTGATTTGGCAGCAGGACAAAAATGTCCTACACCCACAGCAACACCCACATGTTGCCAAGACTTGGGCTACTATAACAAATTGCTCTATGTTGCAGTGTATCACTTTTTTCCAGTTGTCTCCATCTCCTTTCCTCCCAAATCACACACACACACACACACACACACACACACACACACACACACACACACACACACACACACACACACACACACACACACACACACACACACACACACACACACACACACACACACACACACACACACACACACACACACAAACACAAATTAGCACAATCCTTTTTCATGAAGTCATGGATGATCGCTTAATGACTTTAAGCCTGTTTTTCAAGAACTTCACCCTTGATCTGTCATTGCACTGATTTCCCCATCCAAATGATGTCATAATTAATCGCCTCAAGTAGGAAAATGAGCACCACATCACAGGTGTTTCTGAGTGACATGGGGAAAAATGAACAAGGGCTTTCCCCTCTAACCAGAATTTTTTTAAACGTTTTACTGATATCCAAGGAAACATTCTGTGTATGCGCTTTGTCAGACAATATCTTCTTAAAAAACGCATGGAAGGGTTTACATGTTGTTGACAACCAGCTTCATTCCTACAGGTGTGCAAGTCACGAAAGGAGAGTGACCCCACATCTGTACAGCTGTGCAGTACTTCTCACTAAAGTGCAGGGGAAATAAAAAACTTCCAGGGCTGCCTCGCTGGTCTTTGACTTTCTACACATGTTCATTTAATCATTTAGCAGACGCTTTTATCCAAAGCGACTTACAAATGAGGAGAGCAATAGAAGCAGTTAAACTAACAATAGGACAACATTACGTAAGTGCTGTGACCCTGCCCAGTTTGGTCTAACGCAGTATACGTAATTATCTTTTCTTAATAGATATAGAGTAGAAGAGAAGTGAAAGGAAAGTGTTAGTATTAATGGATCAGGTGTTGCCGAAAAAGATGCGACTTCAGCCTATAAATAATAGTTTACCCACCTCAGTAAAGAGTCCCACCATCGTCCATATCATGTCCACACCTTTAGTATTTACAGAAACCTTTAGTGTACAATGTTCTGTAAACAATTGCTGTAATGTACAGTATTTAGTTCCCAAAGAGCCTCTCAACAGCCTCATTCTGCTCCTGGGACTGTGCGGTCGACCTGCCTCTGCTCCGGGATGAGTTTATCTAATGCTGCTACCTGAACACAACTTACTGAAATTACTGTCAAGTTCTATCGGTATCTTCTCCCTTTGATTACAGCCTCCCTTAAGATCCAGAGCGGTGTGACCATCTCGATTTAAGTAGTGCATACAAAATTCATTGGTTTGTAATCCTCTATATAGATCAGTGGTTCTCATCTGGGGACCCACAGAACTGCTCATTATTTTTTGTTTCCCTTATGGACAAATCTTCAGCCCAGTAGCAAAAAGGTAAGGGTAAGGGAGATATGTATACAGTGCAGTGCTATAGGTGGTGAACGTGATTTCACCAAGTAGAACTGGTTCCTGGTAGCCTGGTTAAAACCAGACCATTCTCAGTTGTAACTGAGTTATGGTCTGGCAAAGCATCATAGACAAATCATTTCCAGTGGGGCGTCACCAACGGACGTCGCGGATAGACCTAAACCCAATCAGAGCGATGAAGGAGATGACGTATGCAGAGCGACGGAGAGATATCTCCGAGTGTTGTTCTTTGCTCGGTTTTTAACTAAAAGGAAACGTTCAAATCGCTTAAAACAGACGCGATGGCTGATTCGAACGAGTGATGTTCGACGGCGGCATCCATCTTTGTAATGTAGGCTACAAAATCTGCTTCAAAATCCCAGTGCTGTCTTCATCGTGTAAAGCCCGCCCCAACGTTTCTGATTGGTGCCTCGATTTCGACGGATTGGAAATGGGTTTAAATGAGCTCTTTGCCAGACTGACTTTCAGAGCAAATCTAAATTTGCCGGAAGTTGTCTGGGTTTTCCCAGGCTAGGTTCCTGGATCAACATCTTTGATGATCCTGGAACAACATTACAATCAACTAATCAGATTTGAAGGACAAGTTTACAATTTATGTGAAGTTTAGGGTTGAAATCAGGGTTTGGTGCTTCTACATCAGTGTTATTCACCTATCATTTCCCTCTGATTTTAGGGAGAAGTTATGGGTAGGGTTAGGTTTAGGGGTAAGGATAGGGACTACACTTTCGAACAGGAATGTTGCTCCAGGATCAACAAAATCCAGGAATCCAGGATCCAGGAACATGTCTTACTTGGCAAAATCACAGTGACCATATGTCCTCAGAACGAAAGTTGAGAACCACTGATACAGTATATATCACATCCTCATCTATTCATCCTACTATACCTGACAGACCACCTCCGACATGGCCACTTCCACCAGTCCTCCAATGACATACAGATGGATCCTGTCAAGGTGCAAGTCATCCATCACCCTGTAAGAACTGCAGTGCTTCCTGGACTTTTGCTACTTCTTTTCTTCAGAGGCTTCAGTGGTGTGGTTGCTCCCCTTAGCAGTCTCTTGAAAAGAAAAGCCTAATCATGCCTCCCATACTCCGAAATCCAAACCTTGATCTCCCGTTTATCCTTGAAGTCCTACTACTGAAGTTGGGGCCATCCTATCCCAGAGATTAGGTACTCCTCTGAAACGCCATCCATGCATGGTCTTAGAAAAGTTAACAGCCACTGAGTTATGACAACCGCACAAACTTTTGGCTATCAAACTAGTTCTGGAGAAGTGGCACCAAGTGGAGCTCAACATTGTTTTCCAAGTGATAACGGATTGTGGTAGATTTTTCCCCTACGCATCTGACTTAAGTCTACCTGGGTCGTCTCCTAATCGACGTCCCTAAACGCCTCCTGATCGACGTTCAATAATATTTACCTGGGTCGTCTCCTGGTCGGAGTTCAATAATATTTACCTGGGTCGTCTCCTGGTCGGAGTTCAATAATACTTACCTGGGTCGTCTCCTGATCGGCGTTCAATAATATTTACCTGGGTCGTCTCCTAATCGACGTCCCTAAACATCTCCTGATCGACGTTCAATAATATTTATACTCTAGCGTGTCTCCTAATCGAAGTCGACTGAGTCAGTCAAAGTCTTGACCCCTATGAACACTAAAATAAGATGCTGCGCAGCAATACCTAAACAGACTCCAGACAATGCCTATGAATTTGCTTTAATCACGGCCGGAGGATCTCAGCCCAATTTCAGAGAGAATCCCACCAGCAAAAAGAATACAACAGTTTTTATAGAATAGGAGCATGGCAAAGGTGACATGATACATCACATAATTTTCCTACAATACGATTGGTTCCTCAAATGCATAATTCAGCAAACCCTTCTGTTACTTTATGTAGAAGCAAACTCTGGATTTCTTGATTTACTTCACTTATTTGAAGTCATGAGTTTATAAATTTAATAGTGCTTTCAAACTATCAAAATATTTAATCGCGATTAATCGCATTAATGTCATAGTTAACTCGCGATTAATCGCAATTAATCACACAGTTTTATCTATTCTATTCTTATTTTTTTCTCATTTTAATGCTCTTATCAACATGGAAAAGTGGATCGGCTTGCTTTGTGCAAATGTTTTTTATTTAAAACAACATTGGGATATACTGTGTTCAATTTCACACTAACATTCTCACTTGGAGCAAATAATCTCTCACACAATGTATCACTGTCCATCAATAAAAGGGTGAAAGAAATACTGACGAGGTCCTGATATTGACGAGGGGGCGGAGAATTCGCATCAGCTGTGTGTGTGTGTGTGTGTGTGTGCTTTGGCCATCATCAAGTGGTTTTTCAGACTGGACGTGCTGCGATGATGATAGCTCAGTTCACAACGACAAAACACACAGATCACTTTGGTCTCGTCAATGGAACCATTTGGCAACTTTTTAAAAGTAAACTTTCCATTCAGAATCGTACTGGCATCCATTTCGGCGTCTCGCGCTCATCATCCACTCAAAACGTAACGTTAACCAACTATTTGGCCGGCTCGCAAGCCCAAACAAGTGTGTGCGGCGTGCCTGTTGTTTTGTTTCCGGTCTAGCTAGATCCGCTTGCGCTTTGGTCGACGAAGCAACAAAACGTCCTCGCGTGGCACAAGCCATTGACATGAATGGGTTTCAGCACCAAAAAAAAAAAAGAAGAAAAATCCCACACACAACGACACTGAACAAGCAAATGAACATAGCGAGGAATAGGATAAAAACATTATTTTTCAGTATACAAATATGCCAATTGTCAGGTTTTTGCCCTTAAAACGCTCTTGTGTATAGGACTAATTACTTAAGTATTTCATCCCACGCCTCCTTTGCTAATTCCAAAACATAATTTTTGAGCTAGTAACGAAGGCTTGAACCATAGAGAGAGAGAGAGAGAGAGAGAGAGAGAGAGAGAGAGAGAGAGAGAGAGATTAAGCATGTGTGAATTACCTGAGTCTGTGTGTCTCTGCAGTGTTCGGCACCATCGTCTCTACTAATGGCGAAACTATAAGTTTACCTGCTTCAAGAACAGCGCCATTATTACCTCGCTAGATAGAAATTTTATGTAGCTTTTAAGATTCTAAACTATTTTTCTGATTAATGTGTATTGTATAAATTCTGATTACTATGTTTCTGTGCGAATGTATGCGAGTGAGAGCAGGAAAAAGAGAGTATGTGCTAACTGTACACAATAAAACATAATAAACTGTGAGTTTTCCTTTTTCTACATTCTTCAACATTGAAAATGTGGGCATTTACATCATGGGTGATTGGCTTAAATCCTGTGGCCACATGAACAAAGATGGCAGATTTCAATTCACATACTGCATCAACTGAGCAACATCCAGATAAATGAGAATACAAACAGATCATAATGTCCTTTTTAGAACTGGAAACTTTGAAACACCATTGACTGTTATTGTATGGACAAAAGCAGCTGAATTGTTCTTGAAATACCTTATTTTGTGTACTGCATGAGAAGAAAAAACAGAAGGAAGGTGGCAAATTTTATTTAAAGTTAACTGTTATTTAAAGTGCATATAAAATACATTAGAGAAAGTGTTCTTCTTTGTTTTTAACAGTTTATAATCACCCTTACTAGTTTATTTTTAATGATCCGATAGTGTGGCAAATACGTTTTTAAAAGTATACTGTATATTCCAATGCATGCACAATAATTTAGAATAAGCTAAATGCTTTTTAAAATAGTATTAAATAGAGTATAGTATGTCACACCACAGGAGATCTCAACTTCCCTGAAGTATTTAATTTCAACTACCCATTTTTAGAATAATTGCTTCCTTGCTTTGAGCATGAAAGCTTGTTCAGATGGGGTTCTTAAGTTGGTGTTTTGAGTAATTTCCAGTGATTTTTCTTGACCCGACTACTTCTCCCTAGTGGAGCAGCACAGCATTTCGACTAAATGGATAAAACAATACCTCTGTTTACTCTTAACATCAATACACCATGCACTGGTCCTTCCACTGGTCATACACTCCATGTCTCAGGTCACAGGAATCTCCCAATATGTCCTCCATTGGGCTTATACAAATAACAAATATTTTCCTTAAATATTGTATTTCATAGTGGTCACGCTCCTCATAGCAGACAGAGTGACATTATTTAACAATGGAGCCAGTGACCTCAGCATTCAATAGCGAATTGCATGTGCCATGTGTCAAACAAATTTAGCACAAGGAAACTTGACTCAAAGATGGTGTAAGGTGGACTTTATTTGGAGCTCTGTATTGCATGTTGCATACTTGGACTGTAGAATCACCAGGGAGTTCACCTCAATCTGAAGTCTAAAGGATCAGGTCTACTTCAAGCAAAAGACAGTTTTTGGGAACTCCTTAGAGACAAAACTGAAACATCGTTTGTGTTATCTACATTCACAGATTTCGAGATGGCATAGTCAGAATGCGCATGCAAGCACACACTCATGTATTATTTTCACTAGCATTGAAATAACAATTTTCAGTCTTGATTAGACCAAAGCCATTAACGTGTCACTCATCAACTCAGACAAGGGTCAACAAGAACCCTATTAAAGTTTGGGTGGCACGTAGTGGCACACATTCATTTCAGCATGATTGAGTGAATGTCCTGAAATGCCTACATGAAAAAAATGACACTTGCACACTTAAACATACAGTACAAAAAAATCAAAGATGAAAAATAATCACTAAACGTCTGGCTGATGCAGTGTTCTTGTTGCCAGGGCAGCAGGTCAACAAAACAAAGTCGAGCTCTGTCCACACCTTACATCTGTGGTTAACATTAAAGATAGAAATGTAGGGATCTGTCTGCACTGTTGTCTAATGGCTTTGAAAGGTTGGAGGAGAATCTAACAGGAGAAGACAGGTAACCTTAGCCTTGGGAGGATAGAAAGGTGTGGTGAGTAATAATCAGATCTCTGTAATTCTGTATTACACCATCATCTGCCCTGCAGTGATGGCTTTGGGTGTTATGGGTAAGTGAAAGGGACAGAACCAAATCAAGAATCAAACAATGGAAATGTGCAGAAGAATGTCTTTCTTTTAATTAATGGAGGTAAAAAAAAAAAGAAGAAAAAGATTCAACTAACAGGGAATGTTCTCAGGACTTTGTCTAACGCTCTGGCAAGGTTGTCTCAAAGTTGTGAACAAACGTTCTTCAAACATTATTTATACATTGTTAATGGAACATGTTTTCTGAAATCGCATGCTTGTTTCAACTGCTTGAAGAGAACATTCAAAAATAACCTTCCCATAATGATAAAATGTAATGTTCCCTTAACGGGTTAGTTCTCCCAAAAATGAAAATTCTGTCGTTGGTTATCATTTCGTTCCAAACCCGTAAGACTTTCATTCATCTTTGGAACACAAATGAAAATATTTTTGATGAAATATGAGAGCTTCTGACCCTCCATTGACAGTCTACGCAACAACCACTTTGACGCTTCAAAAAGTTCACAGAGATTGTAAAACTAATCCATTTGAATTGAACGGTTTAGTCCAAATTTTCTGAAGAGATTCGATCACTGGTAAACAGATTTCATTTTTCACAAGTTAATTGGAACATTAGCACAGCATTTGTAGAACATATTTTTTGTTAGCTGGGAATAGAATATGGGAGACAACAGTAACATAGATCGCGTTGCATTGTTTTAAACAAGACAAGATCTGCTGGTCTGGTGTATTTTAGGGTTTTATCAACAAGAACTGGAAAGGTCCTGGATGAAACACATCTCTTTTACCAGACCTAAACACATTTGAACAGGATGAACTGGAGCCCCGACTGTATTGCCCAACATCCATGCCCATCCTCGCAGATGGAAGCAAATCCCTGCAGCGATGTCTCAACACCGAACGAAGAGCCCCCAGAAAACAAAAACAGCAGAAGCTTTGAAAGGAAACATCGGAAAAGCACACAGTGTCTAGACGTCTTCATGCATTTGAATAAAACTTTTATTATCTGCACTGTTTTATGCTCAATTTATTCCCTATACCTGAAAGTATGAAGTCCTTGCATCTATAAATGCCACTCTCTGCAGTCTTATGCGACCTTAGGAGTTAATCGAGGATTGAGGGGAAAAAGGGAAGGAAGGAACTGGAAATAATAACAGACATGAAACAGTCGGCTATGGACATTTAGCAAATTTTGCCCAGCAGGTCAGTCTGTGTGCAGTGATAAATAAACATGTGGGAAGTTTGATAGAACGGATTTCAACCATATTAATGCTCCCGAATAAGGTTACTGATCCAGTTATAAACATGCCGTAAACATACTGTTAATATTTTTATCCCCAGTGGATTAATTATGCAATGATGGATGGCACTTGTATGTATTGCAGGCCTGAATGATTTCGTTGCTCAATAAGGAATTAACGTTTTGCACTTTTAGCATTTTGAGGGCTACTGAATACTGATTACCTTTATGGCAGAGTTTGGGACAAATTTTGGTTTCATTTGACAATTCTGGCTTAGATCTGGCATCAAGTTTACAACAGCATTGTGTCAGGTGTGAGTGTGGCTGACCACAAACAAACAAACAAATAAACAAACAAAAAACAAGTATACTGTACACATAAACACATAAATAAACAAAGAATAATAAAATAAATGAATAAATAATTAAAAAATATATATTTTTGCCTGAACACTGGCTTTTAAACAAAGAAACAATGGCTTTTGGATGAAACCCCAAAGTCTTTTTGGCCATACTGAAAAGTTTGTTGACAGCCCCATTTCTGTCATGAATTTCCACATTTCTGTATATGAGAATTGAACTGAGCTGGATGATGACATCACTGTTTTCTTCAGAGCGGCTATACAGTACAGTATATACACTCACCTAAAGGATTATTAGAAACACGATACTAATACTGTGTTTAACCCCCTTTCGCCTTCAGAACTGCCTTAATTCTACGTGGCATTGATTCAACAAGGTGCTGAAAGCATTCTTTAGAAATGTTGGCCCATATTGATAGGATAGCATCTTGCAGTTGATGGAGATTTGTGGGATGCACATCCAGGGCACGAAGCTCCCGTTCCACCACATCCCAAAGATGCTCTATTGGGTTGAGATCTGGTGACTGTGGGGGCCATTTTAGTACAGTGAACTCATTGTCATGTTCAAGAAACCAATTTTTTAACAAGCTTTGTGACATGGTGCATTATCCTGCTGGAAGTAGCCATCAGAGGATGGGTACATGGTGGCCATAAAGGGATGGACATGGTCAGAAACAATGCTCAGGTAGGCCGTGGCATTTAAACGATGCCCAATTGGCACTAAGGGGCCTAAAGTGTGCCAACAAAACATCCCCCACACCATTACACCACCACCACCAGCCTGCACAGTGGTAACAAGGCATGATGGATCCATGTTCTCATTCTGTTTACGCCAAATTCTGACTCTACCATCTGAATGTCTCAGCAGAAATCGAGACTCATCAGACCAGGCAACATTTTTCCAGTCTTCAACTGTCCAATTTTGGTAAGCTTTTGCAAATTGTAGCCTCTTTTTCCTATTTGTAGTGGAGATGAGTGGTACCCGGTGGGGTCTTCTGCTGTTGTAGCCCATCCGCCTCAAGATTGTGTGTGTTGTGGCTTCACAAATGCTTTGCTGCATACTTCGGTTGTAGCGAGTGGTTATTTCAATCAAAGTTGCTCTTCTATCAGCTTGAATCAGTCGGCCCATTCTCCTCTGACCTCTAGCATCAACAAGGCATTTTCAGGACTGCCGCATACTGGATGTTTTTCCCTTTTCACACCATTCTTTGTAAACCCTAGAAATGGTTGTGCGTGAAAATCCCAGTAACTGAGCAGATTGTGAAATACTCAGACCGGCCCGTCTGGCACCAACAACCATGCCACGCTCAAAATTGCTTAAATCACCTTTCTTTCCCATTCTGACATTCAGTTTGGAGTGCAGGAGATTGTCTTGACCAGGACCACACCCCTAAATGCATTGAAGCAACTGCCATGTGATTGGATGATTAGATAATTGCATTAATGAGAAATTGAACAGGTGTTCCTAATCCTTTAGGTGAGTGTATATATACTGTATATATGAACTAAATTAATAACTTTTTTACAACAAAAATTAACCATCACTGAACTTACTTAAGCTGGATTATGACGCTGTTTTCTTCTAGATCTGCTGTACAGCAGAAATTATTTTCTTGTTATCATTGTAAAGCTGCTTTGAAACAATCTGCATTGGAATGTAAATAAATTGGAAGCGCTATATAAATTAAGGTGACTTGACAACTTTCTCTCTTTGTCATGGTAATGGTCATGACAATATTGATATGTTTGGTCTTTGTGCTGCTGCAGAGCAGATTCGGGACTTGCTACTACACACACGACACACTGCTGTGAGCGAGTAAGACATGCTGATGCTGTACAATATAGAGTACATGAATGACCCGTAGCAGATCTACACAGGTGGAGCTGGGGAAGGGGAGGGTTTCTGAAAGCACACTGCAACTTCCACAGCAAATGCTGACCAGGTATTTGAATGTTGAGCAGCGAGCTCATTGGCTGCTGATACAGCAGGAACCAATCAGCTGTGCCCTATAGAGAATGATGTGATTGCAAATAGTTTGAGATTAAGGAGCCATCAGCCTGCGCCATCTAGAGTTTCATGACAGAACCTTGTATTTAATGATGTAATGAAGTATAAATAAATTTTGCAATGATGGATTGCAAAGTTTTGTCAAAAGACTGTTTGACAACACTGACTTCTCTTAGCAGTATTATAGATCTGCTGGTCTATAGATCCCCCCCCCCCCCCCCACACGCACTTTTCACATTAATTTTCATGATAATTAAGTTATACAATACTTAAATAATTTGGGATTCATATTTTTTATGTGAGGACTGATCCTCTCGATACAACAGTTTTTTTGTTTTTGTTGAAAATTCAGTGTTTAGTTGCTCATGTTTAAACAATTAGAAACATTAAAATATATTTATGATTTTTTTTAGGTGCTTTGTTGCACATAAAAGAGATGAATGTAAAAGAGATGTTTTGCATAGTATTTATTTATGAGAATACAAGAAATTAGAAAAGTAGCATTTTCCAAGCTTGGCCGACATGAAAGGAAGAATGTCCTCTCACATCTATAATGGAAGATCAGGTGAAGTAAATTTAGTACTGTATTTGGATCTTCCTGATTTCTTAAAATCAGCACTAAAAAGTAAAGAGACGTCCTCCAAACAAACATGTACTGGGAGCATCTAATGACTGGTAACAAAGTGCACCCCGTTGAAATAATCAGTGCTATTTTGTTTTAGATGGATTCAAATTCTGAGTTCAAACTTTACAGACATTTTTTTTTATGTAGATTTTTGCACCATTATTTGCTTTCCCTTGCATGCTGAGCTTGAATGAATGACGTATGGTTGCACACCAGTCTGTCAGTCTGTTATTTTAGTGACATTTTGCAAACATGACAATGAACAAAAAATAAATCCTTTACATCAGACAGATTAAATGCAAACTAAACTCAAGCTAAACTCAAATTAACTACACTACGGTTGCATAACTTCAATGTCACCATCATTAAGCTTCTGACAACTCTTCCGGTCTTTATTTAAAAACAATGTCCCTTAAAGTTTGAGTTAGAATAGTTTGCAAGAGTGTTATAAACACAACGAGGCTGTGAAAGTGGACTAGTCGATGACAAGTCCAGTATGGAGTACCACAAGGCTCAGTACTAGGACCGTTGCTTTTCACCCTGTACATGCTACCATTGGGAGATATCATTAGGAAGCATGGCTTTAGTTTCACTGTTACGCTGATAATATTTTATGTGAAAATATCTTGAGCACCACAGACCTTATTTCAGGCGTTTAACCAAAAACCCATTGACTTCAGGATGATGAAACCGTAAGTGCTAAAATGCAAGTTGTTTCCAGATTTTGACCTACAAAAATACATACATCATCCGTGCAGCCTAGACCTTATGCCTGCGGTTAAAGGTCTGGCACGTCGTGACAAACGGTGCCCGGAAAAAGTAGGATGCGTGGGTTTCAGTGTCCGTCTCGCTTCATAGAGCTGGTGAGCAGCAGATTGCGTGATCCTATGTAACGCTAACCACAGGCTGTGGGGAAAATACATTAGCAAAACTACTTCAGGAATTAAAAAATGAATGAGGCCTGCAGTGATTCTGAGGCATATGCGTGACAGGCATGGATTCAACATTCACACCATTCTTTCCTCGGATGCATAACTCAGGAAAATATATTGAGTGATGTGGATTAAATTCTCTGTACACTCAGAAATGTGAGGCTTAATGAATGCATAATTTCCAGTGGCATCTGCATTTGGGGGACTGTGGTGCATCATTTTGAATGCTTTTTAAAGAATAATATAATTTGTTTACAAAATACACTTCTTATATGTTCCTTACACATGACATCAGCGGTGTTATTGTGGAACTTTAATTGATAATTACTGTGTGTGAAGCTGTTATAGTCATTTCTGAACAAAGAAATAAATAAACTGTCTAAAACTGTATTGGTGGGCTCCTAAAAACATCCCTTTCATTTATAATATAAAATATATATTATACCTTTGTCTTTGCGACAAAAGGCAGTATGTATATAGGCTACATGACATATACAGTTTATACGGGTGAAACTCGAAAAATTAGAATATCGTGCAAAAGTTCATTTATTTCAGTAGGCTATAATTCAACTTAAAAGGTGAAACTAATATATTATATAGACTCATTACATGCAAAGTGAGATATTTCAAGCCTTTATTTGTTATAATCTTGATGATTATGATTCACAGTTTATGAAAACCCCAAATTCAAAATTAGAATATTGTGAAAAGGTTTTCATAAGCTGTAAGCCATAATCATCAAAATTATAACAAATAAAGGCTTGAAATATCTCACTTTGCATGTAATGAGTCTATATAATATATTAGTTTCACCTTTTAAGTTGAATTACTGAAATAAATGAACTTTTGCACGATATTCTAATTTTTCGAGTTTCACCTGTATGCTACTGTAATGCTATCTTCTCCTAGGATAGTAAGGAGGGACATGCTTGGGCTTGTATTCAAGGAAGGACCGCGCACACATTCTCATGTTGTGAGCATTGTGAGGACACAATTGTCTTGCGGCTATTGCAGAGAATCCTCATGGAGCAAATATGGGAGCAGTCATGGAGCTGTCCAACCCGACGTCCAGCAGATTTCACCTCCAGCCTGCCCTCAAGCACGCCTGCCTGGAAGTTAGTAATACTGAATCTTAGTTACTATGGATTTTTAAAGAAATTTGTATGTACCGCTTCAAGGTCAAAACTGACCGAATGCGATAGAACGGTTAAAGGAAACGTAAGAAAGTTGAGTTACAATGTTAAAGATGTAGTTTAAAGGCACAATATGTAGGGTTTTTTCGCCCACAAGAGGGCGCAGTTTCCAACAATAACAAAGGCGTAGGTTGATGGCGCAGTGATGAGCTGAATGATGGGACTTGCTGTCAAGATGATGGATCTAATAATGTTTATGGATGAGTGCAAACATTCATGTTTTTTAACATTACAGTGGTATGAAGCAGGTCGCGATTGCTAAAGAGACAGATATCACACGCAAGTCCCGCGGATATAAAGGAATAAGGACATTTAATTCTACCGAACTACCCGCAAGTGCTGAATTAATACTCACACAGGTCAGTTTATTAGACGAATTAAACGTGTGAGGTAATGCAGCGCTGCTTCACTTGGTCTAACGTTACACTATCACACTAAACGACATTTAAATGTGTGTTGAAAGTTATAGTGTTATACTACGTGTTAGTTCGTTTGCTATACGAAAACTAGCAGTAAGCTAGATCAACATTAATAACATACTGACCATATTCTAACATTTCATCATGTTGAGCTAATGTTATATAACATTGATTTGTTTTATGTACATTTGCTTACCTGTCTAATAAAGCTGTCAAGTCATGACTCATGAAGCTCTGTCAAGTCCAAGTTAGTCGCGGACGTGGAGCTCTCGGCATCTCAAAAACCCCACTCTGATATTGATCCTCGTTTTAGTTCTCCTTGTTTGTCCCAAAGTCTGCTTGCCATGGTCTATGTTTGAAAGAAACAAGAACTGCGTGCCGCTAAACATTACGCACTACGCAGTTGTCCACGTCTGTCGCCATGGTTACGTCATGGCTATGGCAGTATGAACGGAAACCGAGGATAGCGCGGATATTGCGTCATTGACAGGCGACATTTTTTTCCGGGACGACCACTTATTTAAAATGGCAATTTCTCTGAAATAAAAAATCTTTGGACACTTTTGGGATATTGTAAGTACACAACTGCAGGAAATATATCACACTGTGCAAGTGATTTTGGGATATTTTATTACAAAATTCTTACAGTAGCTTTAAATGAGATGTACAGAGACAGAAATGTAGTCACATCAGTAATATTTGCTACTGCAACTTCTGATTGAGGCTGTACACATTTTCTTTATCATTTTTCATATTTACATAATTATATAATTATGGACCAAGCACCAAAGGTTCTGTTGTCCATATTTTGACTTTTAGTTGTCTTATTATTATCATTATTCCTCCCCAATGGGAGTCCATGGCAGCCGGCACTCTGTCCACTTTCACAGGTAAGGGTTATAACTCCTGAATAAATGTTTAAGGTTCACAAAACTAATATTGGAATGTATTAATTAATAATATCTCATGAATAAACAAGTTGTGTCCTTTTGCATCAACCTTTTAACAGAGGATTCGACATAAGAAAAGTGACATGAGTCATGAAACATTACAGTAATGAGCCTAAACACAAACACAACACCCTTCAGTATCACTACAATAGAATATTTTCGGCTGCATCATGCTTAAATAATGAATCTGATTTTGATTCAAATAAGTATGAATAATTTATTAAGCATTTATAACATGCTAATTAAAAAGGTTCATGTGTAAAAGTCACCATTTTAAAATGATGCAGTTATTACTGTCTATAAATTATTCTTAATGCAAACATGTCACCGTTATATTATGTTGGGATTTAGAGTTTTGCATGTTTCTGCTGTTTTATTCAAGCAGCATTTAATACTCAGTATTTACAATTTTAATTTGTTGCTCATTAACAGTTTGTTAGATACAATCTTATAATTGTGCCTGGAAGTGTGTCCATTTATTATAGATAGCTGTGAGCAATCCTGTAAAAAGTGCAGCTTATCCGTGTTCATATGATTCAGAAACACTGATCACTTATCAAAAAACATATTCTCTGCTCACTCCTGTAACTGTATGATTTTCTTCTATTTTGCCTAAAATAAAAATAGCAAGACAATAAAAATATGACAGCATTGCATTACATGGTCACTTAGTCAACAATCAGAAATATTGTTTTTGACCTTCTAGCTTCTGAAATGTTGAAAATCCTCAATCAGTCCTGAGTTCAGCTCGCCCGGTTCTCGACTCAGACCTGAGGCCTTCCAGTTTAACACTAGATGGCAGTATTATAAAGGTTTCATGTGATGTTTTATAAGCTTTATAAAACCGTGTGACAAGAAAACTGGCAAATTGGGTGACAAGAAAATGCTTGCTGGCATTATGCATCTTCATTTATGTACTCTTTATAATTACACATATTATGCTCAATGACTTAAACATTCATCATTCAACATAAAACTGAAATTATGCACATTATATCTCTAGTTTGGTAATGTTTTGGTAATGTTTATTGTGTAATTGTCCAATAATCTTGAAAACAGTGGAAAATGCTTTGAAATATGGGCTAGAAGACTAATCAAAATGTGTTTGGCTTTCTGATTAACTGTCAAAGGCTAAGAATATTATGATTCTTTAGATTTGTTAATTAACTGGGATCAACACAACATATTCTTAGATTAAGAAACAATAATAGTGATTTTTAAAAACTTTTTCGTAAACAAGTCATTTTTATACAGCAATCAAAATAAAACATAAATGGCAAGGAAAAAAAATACTTTCAAGCTCTTATATGAAAGAGGTCCAGAGAAAAAGATGTACAGTACCACACACACACACACACACATACAGTATATATATATATATATATATATATATATATATATATATATATATATATATATATACACACTTACTTGGTTATAATAAAGTATTTTTTTATTATGTTGGTTTTTCTGATCTCTACCATTTATATTTTCAGACTAAATAAAAGTTGGAAGGGATTAATGACATATATTGTCAAACTATTGCCACTTCCTCCTCATCGTCATCATCTTCATCTTCATAGTAGCGATTCCTCTTGATCATTTCCTCCACGGTCAGGGCCTCCTCGGCCTCCTCCCCGTCCCAGAAGCCCACGTCCTGGGACTTCCGATGGGCTTTTTCTTCCACGGGTGGAGCGGATGTGTCCTGGAGCTCAGGAAAAGTCTTGGAGGTTTTCATCAGTTTCTCCTCACGAGCTTTCGAACCCCTCTGCTGTTGTAGCTCGGGCTCTGTTTTTGTTACTTTTGGCTGAGACTCCTTATTTCTTTGTTGTAGATCAGTTTGTTTTGGCTGAATTTCCTCTGGCTCTTTTTTTGTTTGTTTTGGCTGAGACTCCTCATTTGTTTGTTTGGGACCAGCCTCTTTTTTGGTTGGTTGTGTCACTTTGAGAATGGAAGAGGGCATCTTCTCCTTACTCTCCATCTTGACAGGACTCTCCGCATCCTCTTTGAATTGGCTGTCAGTGTCCTTTGTCTTTTTATCTGGGATTTTCGCCTCTCTATCTGGGATTTTCGCCTCTCTATCTGGGATTTTCGCCTCTCTATCTGGGATTTTCGCCTCTTTGTCTGGGATTTTCGCCTCTTTATCTGGGATTTTGACTTCAGTTTTGTCTGTTTTCGCCTTTGACAGCGAGCGAAGCTCCTCCAGCGAGCCTCGTCTGACTGAAGGAACCTCTTGCTGTGGATTATTGGTTAATGTCAGGCTTGGAGCCACAGAAAAGGGCCGGCTGCGCTCTCTGAGAGACGAGCTTCGCCTCAGGCTTCTCAGTTCGGCTCTTTCTGAGCTCTTCTGAGCAGGTGGAGCTTCTTCCTCCGGAGGCCACTTTGCTCGGAAAAGCTTGGTTGGGCTCTTCCCGCCTTCAGCGACTGGACTGGAGACTTTGGCGCTTCCATCACTGTCTGCAGGAGGTGGCCACGCGACTCTCAGTTTTCTGGTTTCCACAGAGGTGGTGTGTGGTTTTTCCGTGGAGCTGGTCACATGACTCCTGGTCTCTTGAGCTGCAGTCACGTCAGTGTATTTGGCTGGTCGTGACTCCTCCGCTTTGGGCTTTGGTTGTACTGTAGGCTTCACAGGCTCTGCCACGGAGGGCTTTGAGTTTTCACTCCCCTCGGGTCCCTCGTCGTTTGTTCGTGGTGTCCACATTTCCTTATGCGGTCGGTGGCCAAAGCCCTCATCATAGTTGCCCTTAGACTTGAAAAGCTGACTGAAGTGAGGTTTGCAGTAGATGCTGCCATGCAGGGAAGCGTAAGACAGCAAGCTGAAATGACAAGGACATTTGATTTTTACATGCAGGATATCTCAAATCTGACCTCCTCAGGATTTTAACTAATATTGACTAATTCTTAAAGCCCTATTCGGACGGGATTAGTTTAACATGGAGAGCTGGGGTAAAGTAATTATTACCAGAGCTTCTCAGTGATTTTAGTCCCGTCCGAATGTGCAATCTCAGTTATCATTACGGACAATATCAGTGAAGATTACGGCGACTTTTACCTTCTGTAAAAAGGTCCGGAAAAATTACCTCCGGTAATACTAATCCCGTGCGAATAGACCCGCTGTAAATATGTACGCAAATATTCCGTCATTTCCTGTTTATAAAAGTAGTTTTTCAAGTATGGAGGCACTCGAAAAGCATTCAGTTGCGTTCTAGACGGTGGGACGTCGAGTCTGTGGCAAAACTCAAGTGTTTTCCACAAACCATTCAGGGTTAGAATTTGTCAGAGGCACGAAACTTCGTTTAGCGTTAGGTTAGGCCTATTACCAACATAATCCAATCTGAATTTAATTAATACATCATTCGACCGGACCTAACTGTTATATACAGTATATATATATATATATAGGTTATGTGTTTGCGCACATGATATCAGGAAGCAACGTAATACGCACATGACGACAGGAGTGACGGCGGTGTGCAAATCGTGTTACTCTCCCACTTCTGCTAGTTTTACTGAGATATCTTATCCTGTGCGAATTGGCCATTATTATCAAAGACGTCCTGTGGTAAAATTACATTACTCCATCTACCGTTGTAAAGCTAATCCCGTCCGAATAGGGCTTAAGGCTGTAAAAGTGAATGTGTTCATATATATGACTAATATGTTTTTTTGCCACCATTAACAGTTTCTATTTATTCTATTGCATATTCATAGAACCACGTATATACTAAACGAGGCAAGGGTGTAGAGTAACATTCAATCTATTTTAATGCATACAGAATTTGTTTTCAAGGAAAAAAATGGTTAAATATGTCATTTTGGTGACTACTTTAAAATAAATAAATAAAGACAAAAGATACCTGAGTTTGGTATTACAGAAGGCACAGCGGAAGCAAGTCTTATGGTAAATCTGCTGGTTGGCAATAAGTTTTTCCACCGGATAAACCGTCTGCTGGCAGCACACACATCTTTCCTGGACAGGTGGATTAAATTTCTGTCCAGGGAAACACAAGAGTTATAAACATCTCTTTTGCAATGCAATCAGTATGAATATCAGATTTCTATGGCATTTAGCAGACTGTCCCAAAATCTTAAAATTAATATTCATATTCTACACGCTGCCACCACAGACCAACTTTATTTGACTATTAGTCATCAGTTGCTAAATATAAAATTGATTTCCCCAGGTAGAATTAAATCTGTGTGTGCACATAAAATCAATAAGCATTTAAAATTCTATAAACAGAAATGAGTTTGTAGTCCACAGACCCTGAGCACTTTAGGAGGGTCCTTGCTCTCTGACGCAGGGTGTGCAGTGCTCGCTGTGTGTACATGCTCTCCTAAAGGAGACACAAACACATGACAGATCACTACATACTGCACACTATATACTGGGCTGAGTTTTTGATAGTGACTTGTTTACAGCAGTTTAAATCTAATCCATGACAAACAAATTAACAATAAAATAAGCACTTAAATTAAAAGCAAAAGGATAATATTTTAGTGAGGTTTTTCTACGTTTAAAATCACAGAGGATTTCCAGAGCAATGAAGGCTCACAGGTGTGAAGCGGAATATTAAATTCTCCTGAAGTGAATTAATGCACAGGGGAAAGTCCATGTAAGTGTTTCAGCAGCTGTGGAAATTATTGTAACTATACTCTTGTGTCATCTTTCCATGCCTTTACTCCGAATTGCATGCAAAAGTGTCAAGTGCATCTTTGCTATTTTAACTGCGTGTCCTGCAGCTGCTTCTGTAGCCTTCAGGAAATCTCTGAAAACTTCGATTTTATAATGTGCTCCTGTTTCTCCTCAAAAACGTCCAAGACTGATCCTTCCACCTATGTTAAGGCAGCTCTCTAGATAGAGTCTATAACTTTGGCTTTAATGAAGAACATTCATTCAAGTGAAGGAAATACAAGTTCGTATTTTTCAGATATTTTAATATTACAGACGTCGAAAGGAAAGACGCCTTTGATGTCAATAACACATTATAAAATACGTTTCTGCTCTCTTTTCAGAAGCCCACTTATTCTTATTTATTTCTGTCTTCATTTCGTACGATTACATGGTTGGGGGCAACCCTGTCAAAGCAGACCAGCAACCCGTTTTTGTTGATAACCACCCTCATATAACTATAACTCAACTCACTATTTATAAAATCAGCTCCTTAATTATAATGGTAAAAGAATAGACTCACCATTGGTCTTCGCACAATTTGATGGAGGGAGTGTTTTCTGTAGAGAGAGAACAAACAATGATGACAATGACAAACAGGAGTCTTGTTAAATCTTAAGGTAAACTATTTAATGTTGTGACAAACATATTCATTACCGGTCAAAAGCGTGGAATAATTAAGATTTTTTTAAGTTTTTGAAAGAAGTCTCTTCTGCTCACCAAGGCTGCATTTATTTGATAAAAAAAGCAATAATTTTGTGAAATAATATCGCAATTTAAAAGAACTCTTCTATTTTAATACATCGTAAAATGTAATTTATTCCTGTGATCAAAGCTGAGTTTTCAGCATCATTACTCCAGTCTTCAGTGTCACATGATCCTTCAGAAATCATTCTGATATGAGGATTACAATTGGTGACCAAATATTAAAAATTCTTATTATTATCAAAGTTGAAAACAGTTTTTGATACATACGTAATAGATTTTTTCCAGGATTCTTTTATGATTAGAAAGTTAAATTAATAGCTTTTTTTTTTTTAAATACATTATAAATGTTGCTACCGTCTCTTTTGATCAATGTAACATGCTTGTGGAATAAAAGTATTATTATTATTATTTTAAATCTTACTTACCCCACTTGTATCTTACTTGTATCACAGTTTCCACAAAAAAATAAAGCAGCACGTTTTGAACATTGATAATAATCAGACAGGTTTCTTGAGCATCAAATCATCATATTAGAGTGATTTCTGAAGGATCATGTGACACTGAAGACTGGAGTAATGATGCTGAAAATTCAGCTTTGACCATATAAGTGGCATTTTATAATATATATATACAATACATACGTATTCACATAGAGAACAGCCATTTTAAATTGTAATAATATTTTTAAATAACAGTAAATTCAATCTGAATACATCACTAAAAGAAGTTTGTCTTTATTGGTATGTTTAAGTTGTAGTTTTCGAAGTAAATGAGAGCACGTATCGTACCACTGTCTGTCCATCACCAGCAGGAGGCGAGATCTCCTTATGATCCACGACGGGAACGCTGTCCTCGCTTTCCGACTGCTTTGCCTGAATCAAAGGGACAATCACTCCACATCAGCACACTTTAAAAATAACCCAACAATGTATACATGAAACATGATAGTGTGTTTGTTACACCGTTTTTTACGACACTTTTCTCAGTACACCTACTCTCTTCTGATTCTTCATTGTAAAGTGCCCTTGATCATTGGAAATGTGCTATATAAATTATTATTATTATTATATGCTGTGGCATTAGTTGTCCTGGGGAAGGATGATTCTATGAAAGAAGGATTGTTTATCTCACATGTGGTTGAATCATTCCTATCATGCAGTTTATTTTCAAGATACTGTTATTTACTCTCAGAATAGGTTAGCATTGGTGATTGATATGATAATGATTATGTATTGGGTCTCGTGGACTATATGCTACGCTGCTGCTGCTGCAGAGCAAGTACTTAGACAACTGTAATACACACAATCGCATGCATTAGTGACCCGTAGCAGATCTAGACAGGTGGAGCTTGTGTGTTTCTGAAAGCGCACTGCAAGATCTGCTCACAGCATAACTGACTGAAACAAGATATATCACTATACATATTGATTAGTAAGTTCATTAGCTGCAGATGCAACAGAGACCAATCAGCTTGCAGTGAACGCTAGAAGGACCTGTCAGCCTGCACAGATATATATTACAAAAAAAGATTTGACATTTTATATCTAAATAATACAACTGCTAATTTTCTTGGACAATGATATTGGTCACAATTAAGAGAGCATGATATTTAACTGTGCATATGCAGTATTTTTAAGAATGGTATTAATTTTTCTTTTCTCCAATTGAAACGACAGTTAGACTTTAGTAAGCCTACAGATACCCATTCAATTCAAGGCTGAATCAAGAACCAAACATGCTCAAAAATATGCTTTTACTTTCTACCGATTGCATAAATTACAGAGAGCTCTGACTGCACTTACTCTAATGTAAACCGTATCATCTTTATATGTTTCAGCAAACCATCAGCTAAAAGGTTCTGTTGTGTACATACAGTAATCATTCATACTCACAGAGCGTGGCACAGTAACAGGAGCCTGTCTGTTGACCGCTAGCTGATATTTCGCCATGCGGTCCCTGACAGAGGCGCTGCGCTTCAGACTGGAAGTACCTATGACAGAATATATTTTTGTAACTTTTCTTTTCAAAACAACCTTTGTTTGACTGTGTTGTGTTTCTTGGTATTTACCTTTGTTGGCCATTTGTGTGTCCATGTCCTCTGAGGTGCTGTTCACTTCTGTTTGCTCCTGAAGAATCAAGTATAAAGTACAGTATGTAAACCAGCGCCAGACTGAAAGAAATGTGTAGTGCAGACACAACAACGGCATTTACATGTAGACCGAAGGAAACAGCACTCTTCTCCCTTCCTTTTCCCAGGAAATATCCACTGTACTGTTAACCCTACTCTTGAAGATAATTCACTCCAAAGTGAACACAAAACCAAAAATAAAGCCACCGCTGGCAGCACTAAATGAGTAAGGCAATAAAGAGAGGTGGAAATTCCATCAATTTGAATTGGAGTGGGAAGCTTTGGTTCACTCGCAACAATATATTATTGTGTTCAGTCCAATACAAAATGGTAGCACTGCATTTCGATAGCCCACTTCAGACATGTTACTTTGCAACTACCTGTCAGCTAGCAGTCATTAGAGTATTAGTAGACTGTATATCTGATAACACTTTATTTTGATGCTCCTCAGACATTCTACATGTCAACTTATTTTATTAACTCATGAGCCATAATGTAACAGTCTACTAATACTCTAATGAGAGTTAGTTGATATGTAGTTGTACATTAATGAGTTAAAAAGTTAGTTGCAACGTTACTTGTCTGAAGTAGACTATTTGACTATCGAAATAAAGTGTAGCCCTTTTTGTAAATGTTATTTTTATCAAGAAATTTAACATTTATTTAATATTTCTAAGTAAATACAAATGATGTGTGGCAAATAGTTTTAAATGAAGTGTGAATTATGAATGAGTTTTTATATTGAACAACTAATGTATGCTTATATTTGTATTTGAAATGTAAATTATTCATATATTTCACAACATACTCAACTTACATACCGTAGAGTAACACAGCTTACCCTTACCCATTTCTCTATGTGTTTATTTATTTTTGAGAAGTCATCCGTCTATGCTATAATCCCATTTCTCCTTCATACAAGACAACCTCATTAAAAAGAAAAGTGCAAAGTTTACCCCTACCATAAATGCAAAAGATGGTTATGAAGACTACCTCAGATGTACAAAACTTTTAAAAACAAAGACAGGCTCTGCAGAATGAAGACTGGTTTCCTCTCTAAGCACAAGCACACTGACCGCCTTAAAGGGATAGTTCACCCAAAAATGAAAACTCTGTCAGTAATTACTCTCCCTCATGTTGTTTCAACCCCGTAAGACTTTCGTTCATCTTCGGAACACAAATTAAGATATTTTTGATTAAATCTGAGAGCTGGATCACTCCTCCATAGGCTTCTAAGGGATCGAAACTGGCCGGCCCAAAAGTTATTAAAGACATCGTTAAAATAGTCCGAGTGACTACAGTGGCTCAACCTTAAGTTTATCAAGCGACGAGAATACTTTGTGTGCACAAAAAACAAACAAAAATAATGACTTTAATCAACTATTCATTTCCTTTCCTGTGGGCCGTGAGATTTCACGTAGTGTAACTGCGCAAAGCTTCTAGGATGTACATCACACATTGGCTCACTATTGGCCGACGCTGGTCATGTGTGTGATGCGTGTGACGTACAACACAGAAGCGCTGCGCTGTTTCACCACGTGAACTCACTCGAGGCCCACAGAGATGGAAATGAATAGTTGATTAAAGTCGTTATTTTTGTTTGTATTTTTGTGCACAAAAAGTATTCTCGTCGCTTGATAAACTTAAGGTTGAGCCACTGTAGTCACTCGGACTATTTTAACGATGTCTTTAATAACTTTTCTGGGCCGGCCAGTTTCAATCCCTTAGAAGCCTATGGAGGAGTGATCCAGCTCTCAGATTTAATCAAAAATATCTTAATTTGTGTTCCGAAGATGAACGAAAGTCTTACGGGGTTGAAACAACATGAGGGCGAGTAATTACTGACAGAGTTTACATTTTTGGGTGAACTATCCCTTTAAAGAACACTCACATTACGCCTGAAATGTGAAATTGCATTGCATTTAGAACATGAACGTAGATGTTTGGATAAACCAGAGAGGAGAAAGGCAAGGGCACGGATGGAGAAACAAACGGTGGGAGGTTTTATAGTCCTCCAGAGACCTGCTGGGGTTTTAAAGAGTGTGTGTGTGTGTGTGTGTGCATACCAGTCTCATGACATCATCACCACACAGCATACAACACAAATGAAGCAAGCAGATGCGACTGCCATAGCCGAGTGTGGCAAACATGTTTGTGTGTAATAAGGTGAAAAAGACAGTATGCATACAACCAAAAACTCTCCTGTAAAGTTTTTTTTTTCAGAAGTAGTAGTTCATGTAAGATTGAATTTATACTCATCCCTCAGTTTATTAAAACAAAATAAAGAAACCTAGTAAGTGCATACGTCTGAACAATGGAAGTCTAGGGCCGGAAACAAGTACGAAAGCGCAGACACAAGCACTACCGATGCGCTCTTGTGTTAGTTGGACGATTTAGGTGAGATGTGCCATTAAACCAGATGCATTGATATTTGCGTAAGTAATATGATTATTTTTAGCAAACATTTCAGAAGGCAACTGTCCATGAAATTGAGTCTGCATTTGTCATTCACATATTTGGGTAGAAGGTGTTTTGTGCTTGTTTTAATTTTTTATTTGGTTACGTTTTATTTTAATGTGACATTGTTACAATTACACAGTTGTGTACACCAATAATGTAATTACACACAAGGAATGAGTAATCTTAATTAATAACATGTACTTACTGTAGGTTTAGGGTTTGGCTTATAGTGTTAGTTGCATATGCATTATTAAATGTTTATAATACAGTAAATCCGTGTATCATTTGTAACAATGGCATATTAAAATAAAGTGTTACACGGTATTTTATTAGGTTTGTACAGGTAAGTAAGCATTTTTATTACACTAGTCTTAACACATTTTTATTACAGAAGTCTTGTTGGTAACACTTTATTTTGATGGTCCCTTTTGAACATTAAGTAACTTTGCAACTACATGTCAACTAACTCTGATTAGAGTATCAGTAGACTGTCTGCTTAATATCTGCCAACTCTTTATTGTGTTGATCCTCCAAAAGACATTCTACAGACTATAAGTAACTTTGCAGCTACATGTCAACTTATTCTATCCCTAACCCTACCAGTCTACTAATACTCTACTAACACTCTAGTGAGAGTTAGTAGAGGTGCAATGTTACTTATAGTCAACTGAATGTGTTAAAGGGACCATCCAAATAAAGTGAAACCGTCTTGTGTCTTATACTCCTAGAACGGTGTGTATCTTAACATTTATTCTGGTGCAATGTAGATTACTGTAAACATGTCTTTTCCTCTAATGTTTTCACAAACTAAAAGACTATGTGAAATGATTGTTTGTGCTAATCGACAGCATGTTGAATGTAACTTGAAGAGTGTTTTTAATGTGTGATGGTCAGAGAGGGACTCATCTACTGCATCTCCGGCATTCTCTTGCCTTTGTGTTTTCAGCCAGCGTTCAGGAGGCAGGAAACCACTCAAACAACCGCCTCACTGTGATGGAACAATACACACTTGTCTCTGCTTCACACCCCTTTGGATTGGGGAATTTTAAAGAACATGTCACAGAGCCGTAGTCACAAACGCCACCTAGCTAGCTAAGTAGGATTGCTTATAGACCACGTTAAAAATACAAATAAACAGCGATATCTCACTGCGTGAATCTCACGAACCGGCAAAGAAAACGATTGGGTCATTTTTCACAACAAAATGAACCTTGAGAAATTCAAACTATTACTGTTTTTTCCATTGTGACATTTTTAAATGAAAATGTAACATTTTCCTGCTCAATTTTCCTTTGCAAAAAGCAAAAAAAAAAACGGTATAATGTCTGTAAAATTGTCCTAGCATTTTATATCAAATTATATATTTTTAGTTATTACCTTTTCAGTTTCTTAATCTGCTAATTTTACAATTTTAACAGGATAAAGACATGAGCCAGAATGAAGAGGCTGTTCCTTCAGCTATCCCTGTAGACATTACACACCTTTATCCTCCTAAAGAAGTGGAACTAGTAATTCACTTTCAGTTTATATTGTATTTGCTATTGCAAGAGTAAGCTTTGAGATCAGAGGCCTGGTGCATGAACACGCTCTCAGTTGTTATAGGAAAGTATTTTCAGCAAACTCTGGTTTTTCGGGCTCAAGAAGGTGGATTGGTTTTTAGCGATGTTCATTACCATTGTAACTCACACTACACGGCTAACCTGCTCCAGAGCTGCTTTTATACTGGGTTAGAGATCGCAAACCAAAACCAAAACTGGACCAATCAGCTGTGAGCAAATTACATATCTGACGCAATAAAGTCACTCCCCCTATCTCTGGCTCAAACTAGCCGTTCACAGTGAGAGAATTTTAGAGACAAAATTGCCCGTCTTTTTCTGCATGCTGTTTATTATTTATTATATTAATTATTATAATAATTATATGAATAGACAATTAATATTAAACTTTGCATTTAATATATACGTACATACCAGCTTTAATATATATATATCTTTTAAATGACTATAGCTTACACTTTCTTTTGAGCTCTCGGTGAACCAAAACTATTATATAAATTCAGATGATACAGTCAGATATTTTCTTTCAGCTGCCTTCTCAAACTTTCCTGCCTTTTTCATAACAATCTCTTCTCGCAAGAAGTCCATCAGACTGACGTTAATGTGAGTGAATTACAAACTCTTGATCAAACCCTGACAGAGAACGTTTATATCTAGTGTTGTGAACCCGCTGAACCTGTTGGATTTGCATGTTTTTTTTTAACTCTAAACCTACTGTAAACTCAGCACTTGTTCAGCTTTATGCATCACGCCACTGATGTTGTACAAGTATTGATGTTGTAAAGAAATGCATGAATGATCAAAGGAAGTGGGGAAGCTCTCCATTAGCAAAGATGGTTTCAGCAGAGTGAATCTGTTGGCAGCAAACAGGAAAAGAAGGAGGCTTTTGGTCATTCTTTGTGTGATGAACATGACTGACAACACAGGTTAGAGAAAGAAAGATAAAAGCACACCAAAAAAAAGTAGATTTGAATGAGATTGAATGAGAGAAACTGAAATGAGAATCTTTTCCCTGTAATCAAGGCTAGATACAAAATCTTGCTTATCAAAATGTATTCTTATTACAGTTTTGCAACATACAAAGGACAGCTTTTACTTTGTATTTTACTGCGCTTCCATTATCTAATAACTGCAGATTATTATGAAGACAATGTTAGATTCGGTCACTGTTTCAGAGATTGCAAACTGAGACATTCCAAGAGATTCCAAGGAATCAAGTAGGAATGTGAGCACATGCCTGGCCTCTGGATATGACAATGGGGGATGGGCACTCAGTCAACTGAGGTAAAGCCCAGACATATATCCACTGACACATATCCATATCAAGTTATGTACAGGTTAGCTGATGAAATGACCCTTAAATTGACTTCACACTTGCTGTTTAGTCAATAAACAAAACAAAACAGCTTTTATGACGTATTCTTTTGTGACCGAACTTACTGAAAACGATGTTGTGTGTTGGACTAAATCTGCATGGGAATTTTTACCAGCCGAAGGCTTGTGAAGAGTTTAGAAAATGTGTAAAGGACTCAAAACCCCTCCGTCACTCACACAAATGAAGATCTGCTGCAAGGAGGCGGTGTTTCCGACGACTGTACAGAACTGTAATGGGCAACATCGCGACTATGGCGAGAAAAATAGGTATTCTCAGCCCGTTCTCATCCCAAGGCGTCATATACTGACGCTTTTGCCAAAGCATCTATATCCCAACGCACATGGCACCCTTTAGCGTCAATATGAGACGCAGATATATGGCGCCTCCTAGTGGTCTAACCCTAACACTACCCCAGACCTAAACCTAACCGAAGCGTGTTATATTGACGCTAAAGGGTGCCATTTGCGTCGGATGTAGACGCTTTGGCAAAAGCGTCAGTATATGACGCCTTTGGATGAGAATGCGTTGGTATTCTTGAGCATTCTGTCCTTTTTACTGTGCGTTCACACCGGACGCGAATAGCGCGTCAAATTCGCGTCTACCGCGTCTAGTTTGACGCTTGACCACTTTGTGTTAATTCGCGTGTCAATGGCGAAATTGACGCGCGTAAAAACAAAAGTTTGAAGCGAAATTTACGCGCGTCAGAGGCGAAATCCGGAGGCGAAAGTTTCGAAACCCGTTGGCGGCCATCTTTTTAGATGTTTATCGAGCATTAGCATTAGCATTATTCGAGAGAGTCACCGCTCGTATATGCTCTGGAGAGCAGAAACAGCTCCGTAGGGGACATCGTCGCTGTACTCGGGTCCACCAGAACCTCCGGAGGGTTTCAGGAGTTTCACAATTTGCTCCAGGAGCTAGGTTTGGTGGACCTAATGGTGAGGACGCTGACGAGGACAGCGTAGGCCGTATAAGCCCTCGGCCTGGAGTGGTCTAGCTATGCCTGTCGAGCCCGCGCTCTACAGCCCGGCGCGAGGTTCATCCTCGCCCGCATCCACCTAATCTGTCATTTATTTTTGTTTTGATAATAAATGAAGCCAGCCTCCAAAAGTGATTAATCTGTCCTGTGATTTTTCTCTCTCTCTCACACATCACTGTCCAGACACGAACTTATATGTTGGTTGTCTTTACATTATAATAATATTTAATATAATCTAGATATGGAATAAATAGCATTCAATGCAAAATGAATATGTCTCATATATTGAAATCAAGTTTTATGTGATAAAATATTTGCTTTGTTGTGCATTAGAACCACAGTCATATATTACAAAATAATTTATTGAAGCATCCAGATACTTCACCACGTGACAGCAGCAAGTAGCTAGGCTCCTGATTGGTTAACGCGGCGCGAATTGACGCAGAAGTTCAGATTTTTCAACTCGGGCGGCAGACGCGAATTCGCGTCAAACGCGTGAATGCACAAATAGCACTAACTAAATCATTCGCGCGTAACGCGCTTAACGCGCCAGACGCTCAATTTGCGCCATTCGCGCGAACTTGACGCGCGTCTATTCGCGTCTACCGCGCCGCGCTCTACGCCTCATTCGCGCCGCAGGGATTTTTTACGCGCGTAACGCATCTTTGCATTGACTTAACATTGAAATCACTCGCGCCTGACGCGCTATTCGCGTCCGGTGTGAACGCACCATCAGGGTCTCATTTTGTTGACATCACCTCCTGTTTTGTATGCGTCTCGGTTCGCTTGTTTGGTGCGCACCAGGGAGCGTTCACACTTAATGAACTCAACTAACAGAGCAATCGCACCAGAGTTCGGTTTAATTGAACCAAACCTGCCAAGTGTGAACACACCCTTATCTACCATTTAAAACAGAAGTAAAAAGCCACTAATATGTCTATTCAAATCAGTGAGCTGGTTTAACATGTTTGCCAAAGCACGGACAAAAGCTTCAACAATATCAACAAAGATCCCACATTTAGAAAGAAGTTATACCAACTTAACCTGCAGCTGTTCTACATTAAGCATGCAGCAAATGCATTTAAATTGAGGTTTGAGTAATTATTCCTCTGGTAATGACAGTTTCCGTATACTTAATATGAGGTTCTGCCAAAAGACTTTAAAATCCAGATATTTTGGGAGACAAATACATATTTTGAACATACTGTGTACTACACCTTTAAAATTGAACATAGATGAAGTTGTTGGCCATTTTCTCGATTTCACAACAGATCAGATTGAACCGGAATCACAAAGGGTTGAAAAAGACTAGTAAAGGGTGTCAGTTTTTATATGGTAAAAGTAAATAGCTGCCTTCAGGATTAGATTTATACTGTCATTCATTTATGTTTTCTTCCTGTACTACAGTACTGGGACTGACATTTCCCCCTCACATTACGTTATTGAGAATGGGATTTGTTCACTTTACAGTAATGTCATTTGCAGGGAAAATGTGTTTAACTGTCATTAAAGAGAATTTAAATAAATTGTCCTAAATAAGGCTTCATTTCGTATTTCTTTCTTTTGATTTTGAGGTAAAATAGGACCTGGGTATTTCTTTGTAAGATTTGGCATGCAAGTGAGAAAAATGCAACTGTTATAATTATGATTATAGATTATGTTGGGTTCACAACATACCAGGAAATATAGAGAATACAGAACAGGTACAGTAATGTATTTCATCTGTGACATTCTCACCTTGCTTTTGCCCTTTTCAAACATCATTTTGCGGTTATTGAGAGGCAAGACTGGTTTCTCCAAAGGGGAAGATGGAGAAAATGGATCGGATGCAGACTCGTTTTCTTCCTTCTCTTCTACCCTCTTCTTTTGTTTAGTCTCCATGTCTGCCTTTGTTTGGGCAGGTCTCTCATGGGACGTCGGCTCCTGGCTCAGGCTGGGCTGTCGCACGGGTTTGCTGGAGGAAGCAGGTGGTTCTGGTCGAATGCTGGGTTTGCGGGAAACAGAAGGAGCCACGCTCAGCTGAAGAGCAGATTTCTCCGGAGCCGGTCGTTCCCAGCGTTTCTTCAGCACACTCAGGTTTCCCGATCGCACGGACAAACTGTCAACAGACTGAGAAAGAGTGAGAGAGGTTCATTCATGTAGACATTCATTTCAGACATAATAAAAAACACAACACCCGTGTTGTATTCCAACTACTTTTACTAGTTTTTGTTAACTATTACTTACAACAAGGCAATAGAGCTCAAGATTCTGGTCTCTAGATATGCTTTGGGTCCCTTCTTTAATGTAAATCTATGAGATGTGTTTTGCCTGCAGAGTAAAAACTAAGTCTGATCACTTAAAAAAAGTAATAGTACACCTCACCTCAACAAGCTGCATTATGTATATAATTCATATCTGTAAATTCCTAAATCAAAATGACTTTATATTTTATATTCTTCATAGTAACCCTCTGCCTTAATTACAGTTTTGCATAATCTAGACTTTCAACTAGCTTCAGTTGTCATCACTTGTTGAAACTTCAAATTTATCCAGTCCAAATAATCCATTCTATAATTTAAATGTATGCTTTGTAAAGAAGTTTATACTTTACATCTACAAAACTAATTTCAAGAATTTAAGCATAACCCTTTCATGGTTATTATCATTAACAAAAACTAAAATTATTTTTTTTTTAAAAAGGTTTTTTAGTTGAAATAAAATAAAATAAAAAATAAACATCAGATGAAAAACTTAGCTAAACTAAGTACAATTTTTAAATGTTACATTGACAACAAACTGAAATAAGTTCAAGTTAAATCACAAGTATGACTAAATGGAATTAAATAAAAACTGAATCTGAACTAAAACTGAAATAAAAATAAACCTGAATAGTAGTATAAAATAAAGACAATAAAAATGACAAAAGCACAAAACGATGAAAATAAATTAAAAAAAGATTCAATTTAGCAATAGTTAAAATGAAAAAGCTAATAGTAGGCCTAATGCTAATAGTAAATAAAAGTATATAAAATAGTAAAATAACACTGAACCCGTTTAGACCAAAACATTGTCCGTTACAAACATTTGACGGTTAGTGTGCACTAAAGACTTGTTACCATTTGAAAGTTTAATTTAGGACATTTTGTCTGGAATAGAAGTGTCAAGGTACGTCAAACCCACATAAAACTGACATGACGAGACATGAGAGAATATCTCCACACGAGGATAATAAAATAATGTAGGAAACAGCTGTTCAAGACATCTCCACCTAAACACAGTCAGGCTAGAAGAACACGCTTCCCCTAAAACACTATCATTTCAGCAAGCCACCAAACATTGCTCTTACGTCAGATTATTTGTGGTTTCTTTTAAAGTGTATTACATCACTGCTATCAACAAACCGAGCAGACTGCCAACACGAACTCTTCCCCATGAGTTAAAACTGCCCAATAGACAATTCAAACAAAGAACAGCTGTTTTCTATTGCGGATCAAGACAAGCTCAGTATAGAGGACTGCGGTCATGCAACAGTCTCTGTGAAAGCATGCTGAAGCGAGACGCCAGAAAGAGAAGTTGTAGGAGATGAGAGGAAAGACCTGATGGACAGGGCGCTCTTCACGTCTTTTCTCTGCTCTGCTTTCTCCGAGCTCCTTGTGCGCTGGCCATCAGTGATAAAGCTCTACCAGATGTGAACTAGTCCAGCCCCACCGAACAGCCCCCATGAAGGAAGGAAAGAGAGAAGTGAAAGGAAAAGGGGGGAAGAGGGGATGAATGTGTGTGAGATGGAGGGGTCGGAGATGATTAAAAGGCGCCTGCAGTGAAACCTGCATACAGGAAATGATGCATGTGATGAAATTTAACTCTTTCTCGTCTGTTCTCATACATGAAGAACAGTATCATGAAACTATCTTTCCCACTCTACAGATAAAGCGTTGTTGAAAATCCGGTTCGCGTACCTCGAAGTGATAAAATAAAATTCTGTATCAAATTTATAGGCAAGACAAGTAGTTTGTTTAGGCATGGTTTGTTGGGAAATTACAAACCTGCGCACACATATTCAAACGAATATAACTATAGAATCAATTTTTAATGCGCATGTGAACGCCATCAGGCCACAGGTTCGCGTTTAAAGTCTGTTTAGAGAGAACGCCGTCGTCTTAGTGGCCCCTAATGTAATAACAAATGATCATTTTGCTGGAAGTGAATCAATCAAAACCAACTTTAGCTGGAAATAACACTATTCAAAAATCGCTATAAAGCCAAAACAATCTCTGTTACCGTAAATTGTATGTTTATCTCTGTAAAGCTGCTTTGAAACAATCTCCATTGTTAAAAGCGCTATATAAATGAAGATGACTTGACTTGACATGAAATTGCAAAAAAATACAAAAAATACAAATAAATCATTGTCACAGTTGTCATTTTACATCTTTGGCAGTGATTTAGCTGTTGTGAGAGGGATGTCTGTTGTATTTTGTAAGGTACTTTTGTATTTTTGATGTTTGTCTGTATTTGTCACAGACACAAAAAGAATTTCCGAAAGGACAATAAACTAAACTTAATAATAACTTATATGTATATATATATATATTTACGGCAGAGAACTTTCAAAAGCAACATTCCCATAAAAAAATTATAAAATGTTCCCTTAACGTTCGTATAGCCAGGAAATTTTTTAAAAAGACGTTTTGAACATTCAGAGAACATTCAGAAATAATGTTTTCATAACTTAGGAACGTTAGCAAAGTGTTCTTGGAATATATTTTTGTTAGCTGGGTAGCTACTGAGAGTTTTCACCACAATGCCCACTATGTAGCCTTTCAGTTTTCAACAGTGAAGGAAATGAAACTAAGTTCTGCTTGGATTGATTGTGAAGTATAAAGAAAAAGTTCAACCAAAAATGAAAATTCTGTTATCATTTACTCAATCCTCATGCTAGAGCTGCACGATTCTGGATAAATTGAGAATCGCGATTTTTTGGTTTAAAATAGAGATCACAATTCTCCTACGATCCTAAGATTCTTACATAATGTTAATTGCTTCAGTAAATTTAAAACATTTAATTAATTTGAATTGATTATTGAAAAAAAAAAGGTTTAAGTGAATGATTCAATGACTCACTCATAAAGACTTCACTTGTTTCATTACTAGATGAATCAGCATTTTGTAATGAATCTCTTGAATGATTCAATGACAAACCCATTTTTAACAGTCACCTGTCGCCACCTACTGGTGTAATGATGTAATTGACACAATCTTTATTAGAAGCATCAAGTTACGTGCAAAGGGTGATTTACTTTTTGATGGCTGACTTAGACATCAGTGTTTATATCTGAACTATGCTTTTATCCCAGCACTTGTAATATTTTGCATTATTGTAAGAGAAATAACGATACTGTGTGGTTGAAAAGACTGTTTGTGAAGCTGTTTCACACCTAAACATGACAACTGTTCTCTCTGGATCAGCGGCAGGGCAAACACAGATCTGAATGTTCGCTGTGATCGTACTTGTCAAAGGTTTAATATACAAGTGAATAATTATCATTTAGGAATAAGATGGCGTGGGTGTTTGAATCGAGATCGCAATCTTTTAACAATTAAAGGTACAGCTCTACCTCATGTCATTTCCAGACTTGTACATCTTACTTTCTTGGGTGAAACACAAAAGTAGAAATGTCAAAAGAATTTTTTTTCATATAATGAAATACCAGTACATTTCTCATTCAATGTTCAATGGAAGAAAGTCAAACAGGTTAGGAATGAGGTTACATTTACATTTGTTTAGCAGACGTCCAAGAGTGAATAGAAAAAATACATAAAAGTTTCTATGACACACATTACATTAATAATAGTTACCGATTTTTTCTTGTCTGCGCTCGCCTCCTCGGCGGCTTTCTGATATCTGAAAACACAGAGAGGGAAGAAACGTATGAGTAAATGTTAATCATAATGTTATTCATATCACCATCTAAACATTTCCAAATGTTGGAATACAATTTCCTCTTTCAGTTTAAAAAGCAGAGACAACATGTTAGCGGTTTGTGTTTTGATCTCTCTGAAAAGTATAACAACAAAAACTTTTTTTTTTTGAGCATCCCGTCCCATTCAACACAACAGGAGTTTGGTGTGGGACTATATTTGTCTTAGCAATAGCAGATTATGTTCAGGAAACCTGTTTGAAAACCATTATTTTCATGACTCTGCTTGATGCTATTAAAGGCAAAGAAATACGCAGTATAGTTGGTGTAGTTAGTTACAACTCACAACATATTTAGTGATATCGATATCACAAACTTAGTGTGAATCGAAACACAAATAAAAACCAATATGGTTAATTACTGGAAAAGCAGTTCTGCTTAGTTGACAATTGTGATAAAGCTTATGGCTCTCGGGTGAAAGCAAGGATGGGAAGATTATGATTGTTGGTCCAAATGGAGTTGGCAACTATCTGCAAACATTCATCGCCTTCATGTCCTCGCTTCTTTCACCTGAGGGCCATAAGCGGCTGAGCCGTGCAACGGAGACAATATCTGTACCCTCAACAAAAAGTCAATAGGATTTTTCCATTGGCTTTTTGATTAGTGTTGAAAAAAAGCTCTGTGACCAACAAAAGTTTATGATGCTTACACGTGACGTTTCTGTCATCAAGATAATCAGCACAACTTTTTTCTTCAAGTCCTCCCCATAGCCATGTTAATATGAAGAAGTAAAGGGAATAACACTCACTTGGAAAGGCGCTCAGTGATGGCATTGTTCTTGCCACGACCCCCAACCAGTGAGAGCTCTTTGGCTGTGATCCGTAAGGACTGTGTCGCCCACTGTCTCTTGCTAAATGGCCCCGCATCCATTTCTGGAAAACAGTAAAGCAGATATGAAACTCAAAACAATGAATGGGACCGTAAACATGCAAAAGCTACCCGTCAGAAATCTCAAACTATCGTCAAAAAATGGTCGAATTAATAAACAGTGTTTTAACATTTAAAACGCGTATGACAACTTGCCCCATGAGAACACAGAAAGTTTCCATTAAAATCAAACTTCAGTCTGTAGCTGACCTGCCTGAATGTGTGGTCCTCTGTTTGAAATTTGAATATACTTTAATTTATTCCTGTGATCAAAGCTGAATTTTCAGCATCATTACTTCAATTAAGTTTCACATGATCCTTCAGAAATCATGCTAATATGATTTATTATCCATGTTGGAAACAGTTGTGCTGCTTAATATATTTTTTATAACACGTGATAATTTTTTCAAGATTAATGGATGAATAAAAACTTAAAATATAAATATTTTTTAAGCGAAATCTTTTGTAACAATATACACTACTGTTAAAAAGTTTGGGTTCAGTAATGTTTTCTTTCTTTTTTTTTAATTAAATTAATATTGCTTTTATTCAGCAAGGATGTGTTAAATTGATACAAAGTTATTTTGTTAGAAAAGATTTCTATTTTGTTGTTTGTTTGTTTTTCTATTTCTATTAAGCTGTTCTTTTGAACTTTTTATTAATCAATGAATCCTGAAAAAAGTATCACAGGTTCCAAAAAAAATATTAAGCAGCACAACTGTTTCCAACATTGATAATAAATCAGCTTATTATTAGAATGATCTCTGAAGGATCATGTGACACTGAAAATAGTTTCCAAACTTTTGACCGGTACTGTTGGCCTACATTATCCCGAATATTACACGGCTACTTCTCACATGAGTAAATAAAAGGCTTTATGTAATCAGCTAACCTACTAAGTTCACTTTGTTATTGGTGTTTTATGCTATTTAAATATCTTAGCGTTAGTGTGAAGAAGAAAAATTAAAAAACGTTTAAATATCAATCTGCACATGCGTGGGACATTGGTTATGCTCATTTTGCTTGCTCCTTTTAAGTTATCTTGAGTAAAACCAAAGCCCGTCTATTAGACATTCTCTGGTAAAACCGCAAAAAAATTCATGAAGCACATACAAAAGACCTGAATCGGAAGCGATGTGATCTGTTTTCCGGCTTGGTCACGTGATGCTCGGCACAAAGCCTATTGGACACAAAATATTGATTTTTGTTTAAATATTTTATTAGCAAACTGAACGGAACGTTCCGTGAAAAAAAAACACACAAAAAAAAACATTTGGTAGCAAAGCGGATTTAAGCCAAGACGACTGAAAAAATTCCAATTAAACGAACATTTTAAGGTTAAAATACAGTCATATCACTTATTTCACGGCTTTTCACCACATAATGGGGACAACTATATTGATATTGATTTGAGATAAAAACTGCTTTGAAATCGTAGGCTACCTGTTTATTGTCTCATAATCAATTAGCAGCTAGCCTACAGTACAAAACAATCGTCTTAGAAAAATGATGAACACAGCAACAATATTATTTAAACTTATATAAACAATATAAACTTTACTTAATACTTACTAAGTATTAAACTTAATAGTAGGCTACAGAACAGAAGTTCTCCGATTTCATTTTCAGTGCAATCGATAAACATAACAGGACGCAAGATGGCAGCAGTTGTGTATGGAACAAGCGAGCGAATCCGCCGCGGTGTGATGATGCGATTGCATTGCGAGATGAAAGTTCCTGGATGGGCGGTATGTTATTCAGCGTTGCTATTGACTACGGTTGTCATGGGGGGGGGGTGGGGGGGGGGGGGGAATGGGGGGGGACTGACTGACTGACCAATCAAAATCGAGCATACCCTTAATTTAGGACTACCCGTTCAGTTTGAGCGATGTCATGTGGTTTTGCTACAAATAACCCTGCCAGTTTGACTGAATTAGCTATAGGCTAGGCTAATCATCATGCTCTATCTTTGTCAGGAAAATAATGTAATGCTTGATATTACCTTGTCAATCTGTTAAGATATTTCCAGTCCAGGAAATATAAATATGAAAAAAGACAACAGACCGAATCTCATTCACATCTCTTTCCTGTTTTTGTCACATGACATCAGGTTTTGGGTAGTCAAATCAGGATGAGCTGGTCAAGCTGGTTTTACCAGGAAGTAGGCCAACAAAGTAGGCCTAAGTTTCACTAAATGTTATGCGTTTTATGCATCTAGTTCAAAAGGATTACAAGGAAGAAAAAAGTTTAGCATTAAATTCTTACGGTTGCATCAGATGCTGGCTCTGTCAAAAATCGTCCCCCACACCCTTAGCATATTGTGCTTTATGGTGTCCGAAACTAAAGTGGACATTTCAGGTAAACTGAGGGTGTTTTCACACTTGGTTCAGTTGCTTGATCTGAACCAGAGTTTGATTTCTTCCCCCCTCCTCCATTGGGCTCTGTTCACATTGTAATATTTGGGTTCGACCCGCGGTATCCTTGCGTCATCAACCTGCAGCCGCAAACCCATTTTGCTAACGGATGGATTTTTTCCCAAAATGAATCGTTGCTCACATCATTTTTATTTTTTTTAACCGTTGGCTTTGTTTCCAAAACGCCAACACATAACTGCACTTGTGTCTATCTGCAACGAATGAACTGCAAATGTTTAAAGAGCGTGTTCACATTAGCAGTGAAGCGTACGAACCGTACACCTCACTAGCTTTTTTTATGCAAACTCGGGTACGGTTCATGGGAGCGCACCCGAAAAACAGCGTTCACATCATCCAAACAAACCGAGCTCTGACGTCAATTGAGCGCGTGGTGCCCATCAAAAAGCACCTTTATTCAATCCCAAAATGTACTGTAATAACAAGTGTACAAACACTGCATACTCAATGACTAAATACCCATAATGCATTGAGGATTTTGATGAATGAATTTCCACAAAGCCATCTGTGTGCACAAGGTGTTTTATTTACTTATGATGTTTATTGTTTGAGTCTTTTTGAATTTACTAAACTCTCTGGCAAGTGGCAACATGAAGAAGCCTGTGTTAAATTAGTTTTGAGTGTGTTTTGGTCATTTTGTGGGTTCCGATTCGCTATTCGGTGTGTTCTTGAGGCACACCGTTGTGTCCAGGTTACAATCGCCTTATCAGGGCGAATGCCACTAATGACATCAATAATCCTGCCGGAGCCACAGCTGTGTGGAAGTGCTCCGGTGAGTTGGATCCTGGCTTGAGGATCTTTCCTGGTCTGATTTCTTTCTCTCCACTCCCATGATTTCCTGTCTGTCCTCCCACTGCCTCTCGAAATAAAATATTCCCAAAAATCTCCCTCACTCCAAAAAATAAGCAAGTCAATAAATAATGGAAGACGACAGATATTTGAAAAGATGCTTATTTTGTTGACAACAATTGCTGTAAAATATCTTTACAAAAGGTGCAAATATTGCTATTCATAACAGGTGGAAACTATTGCAAATTAGTTTGTATTATATTTGTAGGATGATGGATCAAAGTAGTAACTGGATTAGTAACTGCTTTCTCTTTTCTCTGTTTGGTTGAGGTTCATTTGTTGTGGCTTCAAACTATATACCTTCTACATGTAGCCTGACTGAACTTCTTTCCTATTCACTCACTGATGGGATGCAATCACACACGGACGAAGTGCGCAGTTTCCTAAATAATAATTAATTACGTAGGCAAGAACAAAAGTTCAGAAGATGGATTTATTACTCATTCAATATTTAAATGTTGTTCATTTAAAAAAAAAAAGAAAAAAGGTACATAGTGTACTTTAAAAATTGTTTGCAAAGCAATCTCTATTGTTATCAATGTATTATTTCTACTTACTGATTCATTCATCGAGTGAATAGTGTTACATAATCACAGCCACACCAACTTGGGCAGCGGATATTAACACAGACTTTGACCTGAGAGCTGCGACTGACTAACCCTAACCTTATATTAATAAATAGATATAAACTAATTGTTGATTAATATAGCCAATCAGAACAACAGATATGAGAGAACAGGATTAATGCATAGAAAATGCATCAGAATATGTGCATGCGATTTTCTTTTACTAACATGAAAGTGATTAATCTAAATTTACCTTGCAGTGTTTTGTCCTGCTGTTAATATCTGCAGGATCCTGATATTCTGCAGTCTGAACGTTTTCTGTGCGATTCCATGTCTGACTTTCCTGGCTTCACAGCAGTGAAAATACTTTCCAGTCTCACTCACTTGCTCAGTCTCAGACAACGGCCAAGAAAAGCATCAAATAAATGTCGACAATCCAGCAAAAAATTAACAGGGTGAATATAAAAACCCAGAGTCATTTTTATCGATACTCCAATATACCAGAGATAAAGACCAAAAGAGGATCTTTTTTTGATTTACTAAACCGAATGAATAATTATAAAAAGAATTAGATTGAGAACCATCACAACCAATATACACAACTTTTTGAAATGAAAAGTAAAATGATACTTAGGATCAAAAACACTGCATATCAATAGTCAAGTTTCCTGCAAATGATGACCTTTGATCGTTCACTTTGATAAACACCCTCAGTAATGATTGACATAACCAAAGCAAAGACCTACACACTGAATCATCAAAAACACAGCAACCTGAACACACACATGATGTCAATATGATGTCATGTGCATCGAATGGTAACCAGGATGGAAGAAACAAAACATTAAATTCACTTCTCGGACACTACTTGTGTAGCCACCTAACAATTAATGGACCCAATATAGGCTACTTCAAAACATCTTGTTATATTGTAGTTATACATTTAATGTTGCTCAATGTAATTACAAATATAGTTACACTGCAACCCTAAAGGGGTAGTTCACCCAAAATATGAAGGTTCTCTCATTCTGTCACTTGCTTATAGGTGTCAGTGTTAGAATGTAATTATGCATTCAGGTGTGTAATAATAACAAACTACATGTCCTTACTCTAGGGTTAGGATTAGGGTTTGGTTTAGTTATTACTACAGTCACATGTAACGTGTAACAAGGGCACTGTAAAATAAAGTGTTCCAGCTGTTCCAAACCCATAAGACTTCTGTGCATCTTCGAAACACAAATAAATATATTTTGAATGAATCTTAAAATCACCCTGTAGTCAATAATTGTGTCCCTTAAAACTCATCTTTGATCACTGAAATTACATATTTAAACGTTTTTCCTTGAAAATAATTTCACCCTTGCCTCATTCTATGTATATGCAAATGAGCCCCGCCTCCACTCACTCACTCAGCTCAGAGATCCACTGGTTGACGATCACACGTTGATCTGATTGGTTACAAGGGAGTTTGTGACGTCAGAAATTTTGAAACCGTGTTTTTGAGACTGTCTTTGGTTCAATGCAGTTTTAAGGAGAAAATACTCAGCAATGCTGTCGACTAATGAATTTACACATGGTTTGTCTTAAAGCATATTAAAAACACCACATAGACATATAAACAACATTAAAAGCTGGATTTTCACCACAGGGGGACTTTAAGAGATTTCTGTCCCTCCACAGATTAAAGTCCACGCAACCAAAATGAGCACCCACGATCTCGGTTGATCTTCCATGTTTGATGTGCTCTATGTACATGTGTTGATAAATTGTTTATATGTGTATAAAATCCTATTTTAAATCTGCTCATCAAATAAAGTGATTGTGCCTCTTCAGAAGACTTGGATTAAACCGCTTGTTTATATTCGTTTAGATGTCTTTTTGTACTTTGTGGTTGCATGGACTTTCAATGGATGACCAAAAATGACGAGAGAATATTGAAAATATCTTCATTTGTGTTCCGAAGATACACAGAAGTCTTCTGTCTTCAACGACATGAGCGGAAGTAAATGATGACAGAATATTAATTATTGGGTGAACTATCCCTTTAAATCTACCCTTAAACCGCCCTACCTTTAAACTTACTTCGTTCTAACCTGTATCCCAAAGTTAATAACAGCTAATGTTGGTTTGTGTGTGTTTGCAGAACAACATGTATAAATAAGCAGCTTACATTTTATAACATGCTTAATTATTAAATGCAAGTACATAGTAGTAAAAGATATCTATAAAGTAGGATCTAATTAACTAACTTTTTTTTATAGATGATAGTAAAGCTGATAAAATAGTCAGACATGCAACAACTGTCAGATTACTTTTACGTTTATATGGGAATATAGAATATTTTATACACAAAAAACATTCTGTGATTTCAAACACAATTCTAAACCATTTCTTAATGACTTTTGGTTTACAAACCAATAATAATATAATTTAAAAAAGAAAAATGTAAAAGGTGTTACTCTGCATTATTTATTAGACCTTTTGATGGAGATCAAACAAAAACCAAGTGCTTTAGCACTTGGAAAGTGAAAGAATTTAACGTGAATGTGAAAGTGAAATAACCTTTGTAAGATCATTGATATGACCCCCCTATATGTTGTGCAGTGTGCTTCATTAAAAAAAATAAGAAGTCAAATCTATATAATATTTGGAAACCAATAGCATTTTTGTCTTGTCAAAACGTGTGCAGGATTGTCTGTTCAGTTTTGTGACATTGTAAGACACTAGGATATGACATTATGAACACAAAGACTTCCTTCTTCCTAGAAGGTCTGGTGGTCAAACTGGATCTTTACCTGACCATAGGTGAGCGCCGGCTGACAAAACCTCTGCTAAACTCCCTCTTTAAACGCCTCATCTGCTTGTTAAATGCTAAATGATATGCTTGAACCAAAGGTATAATCTGACAAATTTGTAAATTTAGCAGTTGCCACCTCTTTTGTCCATGAAATACACACATTTTTGAAGCTCACCTACATTCATCACAGGTTAATGAGGAGAGACCCACCTCTGTTATTCAAAAGGAGTTCCTCCTATCTTCAAGAGTTTCGGACTTCAGCGTCTTTTTCTTAATCCAGCCAGAAGGTTTCGATTATGAATAATCACAACAGAATTTCAATGTGTCACCTGATTCTGAAGAAAACTCTGTGATATCTGACACTCCTTGTGCTTGTGTAGGAGTTTGTCCCATGTGACTTTACAAAGGGTGGAGTCTGGAGTAACGTCCACCAGGACTGGTGGAGCTGTCATCATGTGACAATACGCACCAGTGAACACAGGCATTGTATGTCACCTGGCAGGTGTGTTTTGAGTGTGTGTGTGTGTGTGTGTGTGTGTGTGTGTGTGTGTGTGTGTGTGTGTGTGTGTGTGTGTGCACTTGTGCTATTCCTGAGTATCTACTTTCCTCTTGTTCTTGGCAAATGAGTTAACCGAGCAAGTCAAGTCAAACAGTATAGCTTCAGAGACGACGGACTCTTTCTGTGTATAAATAAAGTGTAAACTGTTATACAATGGGAGTAAAGGGCTGAAATGCACAGTGGACTTGTGTTGCTTTCAAATCAATGTATTAAGCTCACCAAGAAATAAAAACCAAAACCAATTTACCAATCCATATTTTAATATACCATCCATTGCTCAGAAACCTTTACTTAGATTATGCAAGAACACAGCTCCCCATTATAAGTGATGTTTGATAAGGCATCACCATTAATATACATTACATTTACCTGACGCTTTTATCCAAAGCGACTTACAATTGCTATATATGTCAGAGGTCGCACGCCTCTGGAGCAACTAGGGGTTAAGTGTCTTGCTCAGGGACACATTGGTGTCTCACAGTGGATTTCGAACCCAGGTCTCTCACACCAAAGGCATGTGTCTTATCCACTGCGCCATCACCACCCAATTAATATTGCTTCTATAGTACGGCTTTTGCTCAAATCCATAATTCAAACAATGTAACTATAGTGCACAACTTGTCATGGACCATTTGTGTTACGAGCTCTGTTTTTTTAAATGTTTTGCCAGACACTTACATTGAGGAAGGGACACTTCTTCAGTCTAATATACATCAGGTTTCATCATGACCCGTCCCCCCCAAACTGGTTAAGGACAAACCCTGCCCTGCAGTCATCACAGAGTCACCTGTCAACAAAAGCTCAGACTTCATGGATTCAGTTCAGAGCTCAGAAATGTCTTGGATGGATCAGATCATGATAAACAGCAATGTTATCTAGGATGTGCCACCAAGGCTATACCAAGTGTAAACTTGCGCTCGATCTGCCCACCATTTGCCTGAAAGTCACACCCTTCTGTGTGCAAGATATTTCTAAACTCTTACTTTATTACCTTTTGGTTTCCTTCTTTGGGAATGAGACATTTGTATTAGTCGCACTGAGACATTTCAAATGATACCAAACGTATAAACCTCTGTTTACACCTGGCCACTTCATGCGTTTTCTCAGATCAGATCGCTATCTGATTTATCAAAATGATTCCATTTACACCTGGTCACATAAATGTGTTTTTGCAAAACGGATATAAATCCGATCTTCAATTCCCGCGCTATATGCAGATTTAATGGAGTGCACGTCACCGAAATCAACATATGAGCTGCATTTTATTGATCATCAGCTCATTTCAAAATCAAAGAGAGCAATAAGAGAGAGCGGCAACAGCCCTGGTAAGATCATTTCGTTTCTTTACTTTTAATGAAGATGATTGTGTGTTAAGCGTCTGCGACTTACTTTCACTTTGATTTGCGATAGTTTGCACGTTGGCTTGATGAATAGACGCTCAGCTGCTCATCTGCGGTAATGCGTGTTGCAGTAGCGTCATCTGACTATAACATGACATATATAGCCTATATAACACGCTCTCACACGTTTATTTTTAGCATTTTTGGGTGGAGTAAAATTTACATATGTGGTTTCAACAACCAGATGCACTTGTCCAGTTTCGTCTGGAATGCAGCCCAGACCACCTCCTGATGTGGTTTGAGCGATCGGATTCAAATCCGTCTCGAATGCGTTTCGGAGGGCATTTACACCTGGTCTTTTCACGATCGGATCACAGAAAACGCATGAAGTGGCCAGGTGTAAACAGCCCAATTGTTCACATTAAAACCATATATTTTGGATGAATTTCAGGTTATCTCAGCACGAGAGAGAGAGAGAGAGAGAGAGAAAGTAAAGAGATGTAGATTAGGATGATTCTGAGGTGAGACTGATGTGCAAGAGTGAGTTCAAATGGTAATTTCCTTTGTTCTCTCAGAGAGTAGCCCTCTCTTACAGTTCTTCCAGTTTTTTCAGTCATGCACAAGATAATGTCAGTCAGGGGTGTGTGTTCAATCCTGCTGCCGTAGGGCCGCTATCCTGTAGTATTGCTGTGTCCCAATTCGCCTACTTATACTATTCCCTAAAAGTATGTACTGTTTTCGAGAAGAAAAAGAACATGCTTTTGGGTGTGACTCAAAACATACGACAGGCATCGTCACAATTGCGTCTTTAATGGACCTCTCCCGTTCATCATTGTCACTGTGCAAACTGCCCTGTCAATCACCTTATCACAGTTTAATTCCTCCACATTCAATTGAATTTAAACCCTACCGTGTAAGAGAGAAATGTTGTAGCACGTTGATCTGCCAGTCGTGGCTCTTTCTTGCAGAGACTCTCCTCATGTGTTTGAATATGATGCATTTAAAACTTAAAGTCCCCCTGTGGTTAAAATCCAGCTTTTAATGTTGTTTATATGTCTATGTGGTGTTTTTAATATGCTTTAAGACAAACCATGTGTAAATTCATAAGTCGACAGCATTGCTGAGTATCTTCTCTTTAAAACTGCAGTGAACCAAAGACAGTCTCAAAAACACGGTTTGAAATCGCTGGTGTTTCTGACGTCACAAACGACCTTGTAACCAATCAGATCAACGTGTGATCGTCAACCAGTGGATCTCTGAGCTGAGTGAGTGAGTGGAGGCGGGGCTCATTTGCATATTCATAGAACTGCGTATACGAAATGAGGCAGTAGAGTTACATTCAAGCTATTTTAAGGCATGAAGAAAATCTTTTTAAGGAAAAAACATTTAAATATTTAATTTCGGTGATCAAAGATGAGTTTTAAGGGATAAAATTATTGAATACAGGGGGACTTTAATGACCAAACGCATCTTTACAAAAGTTCGCAATGCTGTTGATGAAATATAATGTGGGTAAACATTGTATAAATATATTTTCATCAGGCTATATACTCATTATTAATCACTTAAACTGCAAACCTCAATATGCAACCGTTGGACTCGCACATCTGCCATGCATGTAGTTTTTTTAACACTTTTTATCTGTGTTTGTAGTTCTAATCGAATCCTCATTCAACTCGCAATGGGGTTTGGGCAATATTAGCCATTAGAGTGTGCACGGATCCACACTTCGGACTCAAAAAAGTAGACCATCCGGGTATCTTTGGAATAGGCTACTCAACTTACTAGGATTTGGGACACACTATTCTAATTTCGAATACTATTTAGGACGGATAGTATGCGAATTGGAACACAGCATTTAGCTAAAACACACCAGACACACCCTAAATCTCAATGTCCATACTTTCCATCCTAAACAGAATGTGAGAATAAAATAAGTGTATCCTAAAGCATAGTATGTTGAAAAGTGTATGCCAGAAGTCTACTATTTCCGGTGGTTTTTGCGAAGTGTGGATCCGAGCTCACTACAGCTAATATTGCCCATCCAGTTCAGAACTACAAACACAAGTAAAGAGTGTTAAAAAAACTACAAAAAATGGCGGATGTGCGTGACTGACGATTAAGTAGAAGGGTTTGAGAGTGACTAATAATCAACATTTAAGCTAATAAAAAATATTTATGTAATATTATCCGTTAGGGCTGGGCGATATGACCAAAATCTCATATCACGATAAAAGTCATCTCATATCCCGATAACGATATATATCACGAATCACGATATACTGTAAAACTTCAAATAATAGCCCGGGCTTTTATTTTCCCAAATCGCCGAACTGCACCGGCTTGTATTTGAGGCAGGCGTCTATGAGACAGGCCTTTCATTTAATGTAGGCCTAGAGATAACGAAGATTACGTTTTATTTATAAATGTGTTTAACAAATCCGTTAATCTAAGAATTAGCCTAGGCTACTTTATTATGTCTAAAGGGGGTCGCTCACCGGACGAGAAGCGCGCGCGCCGTGTCTATAGCAACTCGAGGTATCGCACACCGGACACGCGCTGTCAGTTTATGGCCAGCAAATTGTTATGTTTAAGGACATTATGGAATTAAGATCATGTCTGTACTATGTTATGATAGTACTGTACAATTAAATACAATCGTTGCTTAGTCTGCAGTCTGAACACTTTACCTCAGAGCGTCCGTTAACTGAATGAATTGGGAATATCACCTGAAAATCCGATAACAGCATCAATTTGAATTCAACCAGCTGATTTCTGTAAATGAATGTACAACTAAATGTATGTTGCAGCACAGGGTGAAGTCAGTATATACATAACGATAATTGTACATTTAATATAACCATAGCTTTTAGATTATTGGCAGAATTAAAAAAACGAAACGATGTGACAGCCATGGGCTGAACAATACATTACTGGTAATATCCATCGAGCCTATGAACTTGTTGCCCGAAACACATCAACAAGAAAGAATGAAGGCTATACCCTGTAAAACGATCTCCTTCTCTCTCCAGCCTCCGCTAACTCTGCTTGCGCTAACAACTCCGCCCAGATGCGCGCAATCTGCACCACAGAACTGGTTTAAACAGACGATCTGACGGGTTTTAGAAGATTAAATACAAACCGAAACTAAAAAGCAGACCAGGCCTCTATTTGAGACTGGCGTTTATTTATCCAAACCACCCTAAAATGCCCTCGTTTAGGAACGAGCTCCTCGGTTTGTTCTGGCTGGTTCTTCTCCTGCTCGGAAACACCCGGTTCTGTCACCCCTTCATTCATGCTGTTATTCACGTTTCTGCCTGCATCCCCATGGTGGTGTGAAAGATTGCAGTCATCCAAATTTTTGCCGTAAACAATGTTTTTTTGCGACACCACGATATAAACGATATGGCATAATTTGAAACGATAGGCTTTTTATATCGTCCATCCGATATATATCGTCATATCGCACAGCCCTATTATCCGTGTTATATTTCATCTGCAACAACAGCGTGAACTTTTATAAAGATCCGTTTGGCCATTAACTAATTTAAATGCATCATTATGCATTAATATGAGGAGAGTCTCCGCATGAAAGACCCGCGACTGCAGATCAACGTGCAACTGCATTTATATTTAATTCAATTAAATGTTGAGGATTTTATCTTTGACAAGATTATTGACAGGCCAGTTTTTCTGTGACAGGATGCGACAGAGAGCAACCGTTAAAGACGCAATTGTATGACGTGATAGTAGCCTATGTCCCAAAGCTTGTGTACTCTTCTGCTACACTCAAAAGTATGTACTTTTTCTTCACAAAAAGAGTACATATTTTTAGGGCATAGTAAAAGTAGGTGAATTGAGACGCAGCATGTAAGTCTAGTGACGCTAAAGGCTTTGCTTGATTAGCTGGTTCAGGTGTGTTCAATTAGGGCTGGAGCTAAACTCTGGATAGTGGCCCTCTAGGAGTAGGAATGGATTGTGTATTTTTTCAGCGTTGTGTAGGCAATTAGCACTGTGATGACATTTGAACATGACCAATGCAATCTTTGGAATCAGCAACAGTGTGGGGTTCAGTTTAACTGGTTTGGGAGAGGGAGGAAATCCCACATCAGGTTCATCAACCGTTCTGCAGAGTTCAGATTCAACTCCAATCAAACACCCGAAGAAGAAGAATCAAGGTTTTCAGGGTCACTTGTAAATTACAAGCAGTTGTGTTGGGCTGGAGCTGAAGTCTGCAGGAGCAGGGTCGGGGGGTTTCCATACACTTTCATTATATGTAAAAAATAAAAAAAATTTTAGGTGAACATTCTGCCAATAGGATCTCCTTTTTCAACAGAAAAAAATAATATGGGTTTGGAAAAACATGAGGGTGAGTAAACAAGAGTAAACAAGGCATTAATCAGAAGTTGAGATAGTCGTTCCTCCTGTCACGGTTTATGAATTCCCTGACTCTTTCTGTGTGTATGTGTAGGTGTAGGTGTGGCCGCTGATTACCACTCATCTGATCATCATCCTTGTCTACTCATGTCTTTCGTCTTGTTGTTGTCAGATCGTTGTTTGGATTTCCCCGTGTCGTGTTCTGGTCTACTGATACCCGAGTGGTCGTGTCCTTGTGTTGGCGTGAAGCTCCTGCTTCTTCTGCACGTTTTGTCCTGTATATTACTCATCTGGATATCTGTGGGCCGCACTATCGGGTTGCCCGTTGAACGTCCCTGTTGGGTGGCACTATACCAGCAAACGTCCCTGTTAAATACCAGCAAAACTGAAGCTCTTCTTGTTGGGTCTAGGTCTGTTTTATCTAAAACTAAATTAACCCATATTAATAATATTTCACGTACTGCATTTTTCCATTTACGTAATATTACTAGACTTCGTCCATCACTTTCTCAGCATGAAGTCCTTATTCATACTTTGGTTACATCACAGATTGATTATTGTAATTCTCTTTTATTTAGCCTTCCTGAAAAACAACTGCATCGATTACAGTTAATTCAGAACTCACATATAAAGCTCGTCATAATTTGGCTCCTTTCTATCTCTCAGATCTTCTTCATTTGTATAGCCTACTCCTTCACGTTCGTTGAGATCATCCTCAGCAGAATTATTGGCTGTTCCAAATTTCAAGTTGAGTACATTTGGTGGTTGGGCTTTCAGTTGTGCAGCGCCAAAATTATGGATTTCTTTACCATTGCACAACATGCCAGTTGGATTCAATTTCCCTGTTTAAAGCTCATAAAACTTATCTATTTAGAACAGCTTTTAGTGATTTGATTGTTTTATTTGTTGATTGTGTGTTTGATCTGTTTGTCTGTCTTATTTGCATAGCATTGTATTTTACTGATTTAATTTTACGTTGTACGGCGCCTATAAATTAAAGTTATTATTATTATTATTATTAATGTTTTACTTTTAGAGAAAAAAAAACTTGTAAAAAAAAAAAAACACTGATGACAACATGTAAATCCAGGTTGGACATGGAAAGCATGTGTCAAAATGTTGCAGTGAGACATGCCGACATGCTTTTGTACTGCTGTGAAAGTTTTCATTATATTAAAATGAGTTAAACTGACTGCTGTTCTCCAGAAAAATCCCGGGTCCTGAACTTTCTTTTCTTCCTTTTTTCCCCTCATTCTTTGGTTATTTTCTGATGTAAATTTGAATCCTTTCCAGCAGTTATTCTAGAGAGTTTCTATTATTTTTGTTCAAAGATAATATTTTCTGCTTTATTCCCATGCTCCATTCTCTTTCCCGGACTATTGATCTCTCTCTCTCTCTCTCTCTCTCTCTCTCTCTCTCTCTCTCTCTCTCTCTCTCTCTCTCTCTCTCTCTCTCTCTCTCTCTCTCTCTCTCTCTCTCTCTCTCTCTCTCTCTCTCTCTCTCTCTCTCTCTCTCTCTCTCTCTCTCTCTCTCACACACACAGTACTTGTCAGGACTTTGATTTTGTAGTGTTTTGGCCTCTAGAGGTCCTCATTGAACTCGTTTGTAAATCAGTGCCATCGCCTTCATTTCTTGTCTCATTCACCATTGTGTATTTAAAGGCCCACTGAAGTCTACAATACAATTCTACAGGTAATGTGTTTTTTCGATTTACTTAATTTTGTTATTGTTTGGTTCTAGCCCAGAGCTAAAATGTGAATGGAGTAAACAGCTACATTGATGTATAAAAGTGAGTTATTTTGTCCATTCTGTTCAAGTGTATTCGTGACCAATTCTGTAATTCTATCACAGGCTATTGCATTATCGGTGTGATAATGTGTAAATTTGTGATTTAAAAGGAACGTGACTGTGAATTTCTCAACAAACACTCAATTTGAGCTATTTTGACTCTTCTAATTAAATCCTTAACCTTTTGTTACTTTCACAAGTGTTGTATTCTTTCAAAATAGTTTATTTGTTACAATTTAATCATATGTGAGTATACATTTTAATTATAAGTAATTTTCTACGGGAGAAGTATTTTATTTAGTGACATCAGAGGGGCCTAACTTCAACAACTTCAACATATATGTATCTTGCAAAAGGTCCCCGCATATTCATAGCAAGCTCTGACATGAATATATGAATGTGGGGAGGTTCAGGAAGATACATGTATACAGACACTTAAATGAGGCATTACCACCATGATGACTAATGATGACTGACTCATCATCAATGCAATAAGGCCCACCGACCATGTTTTCATTGTCATAATGACATTTTGGCCTTGATGGGTGAAACTGGTAAAAATAGACAGAAACCACTCACTTACTCTAATGTCATCACTTTAGGTTATGCCAAAATCAAAATTTAAACTTGAAACGCAGAGGTATAAAGAGTACCTGAAAACCATATAAGTAAAAGTACAGATACCTTACAGTGACAATTCACCAATTATGACTTGAGTCTTACCAGTTTCACAGACAAGGCTTAATCTAGGCCCAGACTAAAATGCATGTTTGAGCTGTTTCAACCGAAAGCAGCTTGCACTGATATATCTTAAAATCTACTTAAATGTCCTATTTGAACTAATTCCCTATCCCTAAGCCTTAGAGTATCTGATTTTAACAGTACTGAAGTATTTTATTCAGACTGGATGTAGGCTCAAAGATGCACTAGAGCTCAACCCCTAAGAGAGATGCCAGTGAAAAACAAGAAATCGTTTATTTGAAGAGAGCAAAATCACATTTATTTTCTAAAGTTGGAATAAAATGTCACTCCTCAATATTGCAATCGACAAGACAGCCTCTTAAAAGTCCACAAACACTTAAGTCTCAGTTAAGCTTAAGTGCTTAAAAAGAGTATACAAGTAAACCGATATCCTTCAAAACAATCTCTTCAATATAATGGATAAATAAAATAATGTTAACTTAAAGGCTTGCATAGGATTGCTGGTCTCTGCCTCTGGCTGCAGCCATGTGGCCGCAAACTTTTGAAAATGGTCTCTGTTTAAACAACAAAAATGCGAATCTCTGAAAACTATGACGTCATGCACATGCGTATTACGTGTTCAATCGTGTTTCATCGTAATCTAACTGCCTGGGAGCAGAATACAGCGTTTTTAGTCTTTGTCGCGGATCTGTGTGAATGGGGATCGTTTTGACACTGGGTGTTGTCTGTACTTGGAAAACTCAAAAGGAAAAACTACTGCAATAAACCACCCACATCTGAGTTTTGCACACATCTATCAGTATATTACAGGACACACATGCTGTACATTACTGGTTTCTGGTGTTTTTGATGATATTTACAGTCAAACTGTCTTGTGCATTTAAGGACCCCTACAGCACAGGTAACTACAGTCCTTAACTACAGTATTTTACACTCCACAACACAAATACAGACAAATGAACACACAAGTACCGACTTAGTAAAAAAATAAATAAATAGAAAACTTTATATTTTTCTTGGCAGTCTACACATCATAATTTATAACAAACAAATGTCCACAACTACAGTTCATTTTGCATTGTTACATCACTATTAATTAATAATTCATTTTAATGAGATAAACTTCTTTACTATGAATTTGTTAACGCCGGACAGAAGGGGAGTCACACCACCATATGGAAAGAAGCGTAAATGGGTGAAGCATAGTTTACTGTCACAGAGACAGCCGCCCAAGGCTTCTGAGAAATTAAAGAGAAAAATACCCCTAGAGCCTGCGAGAGCGGGGGTGGAAGATGACTCAATGTTGGACAACATGCTTAACGACTTAGGAATGGAAACGGATATGAGTATGGAGAGTAAGACTAGTTCAAGATTGTGTCTGTGGCTGGAGCAAGGCGACAACGGTCAGGGGTTTGAAGGTTCATCAAGGGAAAATTAAATGCTTGAGGGAGAAGGGACAAGGGCCTCGCATTGATCAGTACTTCTTACGAAGTCAGTCAAGTCAGTCGAATGAAATCCAGCGACAGGAAGCAAACCACAGCTCGCAGGATATCAGCACCCCTGTCATAGAGGAGAGGAGGGCTTGCACAGTTAGTGATGAACAAATTCATACTTGTGAACCCGGTCAGACTAAACAGCATAAGAGAGAAAAGAACCTCAACGGGCATAGGCCTGGAGTTAGATGGCCAAGAGCTTGTGAGAAAACTGCATGGGACACGGTAAACACAGATCTATGCTTTGCATTGGAAAGATTAACTGGTACAGTTGAAAAGAAGCTGGATAAATTTGGGGACATTATTTACGCATATGGAAATGAGAGGTTTGGTGTGGAAAAAAGGAAGGAAAAAGTACAGACTACTCCTGGAATGTCTAGACGGCAGCAGAAAATTGAAGGGTTAGTTAGAGAAAGGAGACAGCTGAGGAAGCAATGGAAAAGAGCAGAACAAAGTCAGAAGGAGGGACTCAATCTCTTACAAAGGGCCATAACAGATAAGCTGGCAACATTACGCAGAGCTGAGCGCCTACGGAAACGCTACAAAAAGAAGGAACGTGCGAGGGCTAATTTCTATAAAGACCCATTCAAATTCGTAAAGAAGTTATTCACCAGGGAGAAGAATGGCACTTTAAAAGCATCTAGGGTTGAGCTAGAGAGATATTTGGAGGAAACGCATACAGATGCAAAAAGCCATGAGCCTATGTCAATTCCATCAGACATACCACCTATCAACCCACCAGAATACCAAATGGAGGTCTGTGCACCTAAGTGGAAAGAGGTAGAGCAGGCTGTGAGAAAGGCAAGGGCTTCATCATCTCCAGGGCCTAATGGAGTTACGTACAGAGTGTACAAGAGTGCTTCAGGAGTTCTGCAAATTCTGTGGAAATTGATAAAAGTGGCATGGGAAAAACAGGTTGTACCTAGAGCATGACGCAGAGCAGGGGGAGTCTTTATACCTAAAGAAAAAGATGCTACAAGCATCAGTCAGTTTCGTCCTATTTCACTATTAAACGTTGAAGGTAAGAATTTCTTCAGCATTATTGCCCAGAGATTGTCCACCTACCTATTAAAGAATGGCTTCATTGACACTTCAGTTCAAAAAGCGGGCATTCCAGGGTTCTCAGGATGCTTAGAACACATCAATGTTATCTGGCAACGAATTCAGTCAGCTAAAAAGGAGAGGAAGGAGCTCCATTTGACATTTCTAGATTTGGCTAATGCATATGGTTCAGTGCCACATGAGCTTCTTTGGGCAGCATTTGATTTTTTCAGAGTACCAATGTCAATAAAAAATTTAGTGAAAGCCTATTTTGGAGATTTGCAATTTAGTTTCTCAACTCCAAAATTCAGCACCGCATGGCAATGCTTAGAGGTTGGAATAATGGCAGGATGCACCATTTCTCCACTGGCTTTTACCATGGCAATGGAAGTAATCATTAGGCAGTGTTGGGGAAGTTACTTTTAAAAAGTAGTGTAACACGTTACTCGTTACTTCTTTAAAAAAGTAATCCGTTACTTTACTTAGTTACCCCATATAGAAAGTAACTTTTTACGTTACTCGTTACTTTTATGTTGCTTGACTTTGGGCAGAACCCAATATCTGTTCCTAAATCTAGGCCTACATAAAGTTATACTATGCATAATGCCATATATAATGCCATAAATGCATAATGCATTTATCAAAAATTTTAATATTTATGAAGAAATGCCGGTTAATGGATAGGCATATGCATGGGCGGCGCTAGGGAGGGGCTAGAAAGTAAGCCCCCAAGAAAGACCAAAGCACCCCGTTAGCACCCCCAAAAATCCATATACAGTTTTTTGTACATAGTATAGACTTTATTATGATTTTAGTATCATAATGATTAATAAATGCACGCACAATTATCCGTGAACTTGATAAATGTTGCAGATATGTTTTACTATGCACGTAAACAAATGCCTTTCAACTTATGTGTGCAAAATTCAGAATTAAATGAATGTGCAGCAATATACAAATAGAGAGTCTGTAGGCCTACTATAGCCTACGTGTTGTAGCCATTAAATAAGCGCATTTAGTTTCATATTTGTTAAAATATTATAATGTTATTTTTTGCTGATGCAAATTTATGCTGATCTATGCTGATTATTAAAAGTGAACAGCGCGAGTAAGATGGATGTACAATATATCGGGAGACATTGAGTCAATCAGACATGATTTTGACCACTTCATTAAGTTTTGTTTTGAAGAAAGCCTTTCTTTAAAACGAATTTCGTTTTGTATAAATTGTATCCTAATTTTAATCAACTTTTTATCAACCAAATGCCTGGATTTAATAAATAAGAAGTGAATAAAGGGGACAATATAATCATGGAAGCGCCGGCGTGGTCACTTGCATTGCACGTGAACTGGAGCATCTCATCATAAATTAACCAAAACTCAACAAGCTTGAAATGTCTTTAAACGAAACAATTCAAAACAAAAAGAAATAGGCTAGCCTACTCTCTGATTATGTAATCCATTATGTGCATTTCTCTCTGGGACTACGGAGATGGCGATCGCGGTCAAATCTATCAAATGACGGAGATCGCTGTCAAATCCCAGGGACAGATAATCTGTCCCTGGGGAAAGTAACGTTGCGCCGAATTGAAAAAGGAACTACGTTTCGTTACCAAATTTTCAGTAGTAGCGCGTTACACTACTTCTTACCCGAAAAAGTAGTTACGTTACTGTAATGCGTTACTTTGTAACGCGTTACTTTGTAACGCAAAGTTACAAAGTAAAACATATCTTACTTTGTAACGCGTTACACACAACACTGTCATTAGGGCATCAAGATGGGTAGTAGGAGGAGAGCGCTTGGCTTCTGGGATCCGACTACCACCAATCAGAGCATACATGGATGACATGACAACCATGACTACAACAGTAGCCTGCACTAATCGGTTATTGGGGAAGTTAACAGATAATATTGAATGGGCACGAATGCAATTTAAGCCCTCTAAATCAAGGAGCATCTCGATAGTTAAAGGAAAGGTAGTAGATAAAACATTCTTCATTAATGGTGAGGCAATACCAACAGTTTCTGAGAAGCCAGTGAAGAGTCTTGGGAGATGGTACGATGGGGATCTAAAGGACACAGTTCGAGTAGGAGAAGTTAGACGACAAGCAGTGGAAGGGTTGAAGAGCATAAACAGCTGTGCTCTACCAGGCAAACTAAAACTCTGGTGCTTTCAGTTTGGTCTACTGCCAAGGTTGCTGTGGCCACTGACTGTGTACGAGGTTTCTTTGACAACAGTGGATAAGCTGGAAGCGTTAACAAGTTCATACATCAGGAAATGGTTGGGAGTTCCACGCTGCCTCAGCAGAGTGGGACTTTATAGTAAAGGAGTATTGCAGCTGCCAGTCTCTGCTTTAACCGAGGAGTTTAAGTGTGCCAAGTTCAGACTGGAAATGACTTTAGTAGAGTCACGCGACAAATGTGTAAGGGAGGCAGCCCCTGTGTTAAAAACTAGTAGAAAGTGGTCAGCAAAGAAATCTGTAGTAGAGGCAAAGGCTGACCTTCAAATTGGGGATATCGTGGGACAGGTACAGCATGGAAGAGGGGGTTTTGGGCTCAGTTTAGCTCCTCCTAAATGGCACAAGGCAGGCCCAGCTCAAAGGAGGAAGCTGGTAGTCAACGACGTGCGAAAGCAGGAGGAGAGGATGATTTGAGGCTTGGCCATTTCCCAGGCCAAGCAGGGAGAGTGGATGAGATGGGAGAGTGTGGAACAACGCAAAAGGGGCTGGCAAGACCTTTGGTCAATGAAAGAGAGTAGGATCACTTTCCTTATTAGGTCAACATATGATGTTCTCCCATCACCGCAGAACCTAAACCTCTAGGTAGGAGAGGATCCCTCTTGTCCTTTGTGTTCATCACCTGCCACATTAAGGCACATTTTGACAGGATGTAAGGTGGCTCTTAGCCAAGGTCGGTTTACTTGGCGCCATGACCAAGTATTGCGATGTTTGGCTTTAGCATTGGAAGGCAAGCGTAGTATGACCAATAAGTTACCGCCTGTTATAGCAAAACATTACACGCAGAAGACCATATTCCTCCGCCCAGGCGAGCAACCACCAAGAAAAGGTGCTGACACCAATTCTCGCCCAGGACAACTGGAAGCTGCTGGGGACTGGAAGATGCTGGCTGATCTTGATCAACGGCTTATTTTTCCACCTGAGATTGCCACCACTAACCTACGACCAGATATTGTTTTGTGGTCTGGATCAGCACGCATTGTTCAACTGATAGAGTTAACAGTGCCATGGGAGGATGCGGTAGATGAGGCATATGAGAGGAAGAAACTGTGGTATGCTCATCTGGCCACTGAAGCAGAACAGCGAGGATGGAGAGTCCAGGTTTATCCAGTGGAAGTGGGTTGTCAAGGTTTTGTGGCACACTCTACAACCCGGTTCCTCGGAGACGTCGGATTCAGTGGCCAAGAGTTGCGTCGCACAGTAAAGATCTTATCTGAAGCAGCAGAAAGGAGCAGCAACTGGCTGTGGTTGAGACGGAAAGATTCTAGCTAGCTGTGTACAGGCCGCCACGCTACGGTTTCGTAGAATTCTTGAAAACTTGAAGAGTCTGTTGGTTTATTTGTATAGGTTGTATAGTATTTACAGTCATTACGTTCCTGTGTATATTGCGTGAATGACGGGTGGTTGGGCAGATATTGTGTTTTGCGGTAGGTGGTATGCCATACGGAACCGTTGCCACTGAAACTGCATATTAACGCACCAGTGGGGCTCGACAGCCTTAGTCAAGCGGGTTGGCGCGTATGGTTGGTTTGCGGAGAGATTGTGAGATTGTGGTTAGGTCTCAGCAGCAGGAGGGATGTAGATGTCAGTAAGCTGGGCTGAGTTGAGTGGGGGACGGAGGGGGGTGACTCTGGGACGCCAGAGTCACTGTCGAGCCCTCTTGAGGTGTCGTGGGCTAGTCGATGAAACACTGAGGACGGAAGGTGCCCACTTGAAGACCCTAGTGATGTCCCCTACTTGGCTCAATCCAGACAGTTGTCGTGCTGGTACACTAGGGAGACCACACTGTAGTTGCAGCCGTCGTGTGTGCTGACGCGCCAAGTACACTGCAGTCGTTAACGCCGGACAGAAGGGGAGTCACACCACCATATGGAAAGAAGCGTAAATGGGTGAAGCATAGTTTACTGTAAAGCTACGTCTTAGTGTTGCTTATCTTGGCGAAAGCCGAGTACAAATCAGCATGAAGTTTTAACATCTACTCTCGTGTAATGGAAATCATGCAAACAGATTGCAACATAGTTATAGGTGTTTGTCTTTAACTATTATATAATAACATTAAAACAAACTAATAATTTGTAATTCTAAAACAATGGCTAAATAACATTAAAATAAACCATTTGATAAAATGTACTTATTGTTCACATGTTTTTGTATTGTACTTAAATTTTTTTTTTTTAAAGTAGCTGCATATAATTTGTAATTCTAAAACAGTAGCTCGCAGGTCCGAGGGTGAGAGGAACCAAGGCGGAGCCCACAGAATGACGGGTCGAGGTGGAACGAAGAGATCACCCAAAGGACCCTCTTGTTTCAGTGAGGCTGGTGACTAATACCTGATGCTCAGCTGCACCACAAGGTGTCAGCGGGGAAGATTAACGGCTACAGAGAACCAGCTGAGGTGAGGCTGAAGGACTGGCTGAGCTCTGCAGTGGAGGTGGGAGAGGGAGGCTGGGCGGGATTAATGATGACAATACAGTGTCTATACTGGATAGACCCAGCGATGATGAAGTCACAGTCTCAATACAGGGTAATGTAACAGTTTTTATGCTGGACAGGACCAGCAATGATGTAGACACTGATGAGTCAGGGCGGGGTAGGGAGGGAAGCAATGCTTTAGAGTCCCAATCGATCAGCCAGACGTTCCCAGTTTCAATTTCCACCAAAATACCCTCTGGTACGGTAGTTACTGGCTCACACCCCTGGTCAGATTCACGTTGGGGCTTTGGCTCTGGCTCTAGTTGGCGATTTCATCAGCAGCTCTGTCCTCGCGGCGGGTAGAAGCTCTCAGTCTGCGGGGGGCTCTGGCGTCACCATTGTGCAGGGTAATGGTGGGCTGAGCTCTGGGTCTGGCTGCGGGACGTTTTGAAGGTGGGGCTGGACAAGGTTAATTTCATCCTCCACTTCGCCCACTGTGAATGTGGATCCATTCATCCACAATGCAAAGTTAATATAGGCCTCCAGGGATCACTGCAGGGATCACTGCAGTGCATGACAAAGCAGATCTCGAACAGGCGTCGACGCAAGCGGCAGGTGGCCAGGGCAGAGCAGGCCGGGCTAAGACCATCTCTGGAGATGGAGATTGTGCAGGACGCCAGGGTTGAGGAGGCAGTGCATGTGGCCAAGGTGGAGCAGGCAGTGCATGTGGCCAGGCTGGAGCAGGCCGGGCTGAAGAACATCTCTGAGGAGCCACGGTGGAGCAGATGACCACCACAGCAAAGTAGTAGTCTGAAGATCCCCACGGACGACCTCAGTGGTTGTGTCAGGGCAAACAGGAAGTTCATGGGCAGGCACCGCTTCACCTTAACAGCGAGTACAATCGACAGTTGGAGAACCTTTGAGTTCCCCAGATTTGATACCACCGCAGACATGCCAGCTGCTCGCACCAACATTGACGGAGCGTCAGCCAAACTGGAAGACAGCCTTGAACGCCTAGGAACTGCCTTGGTAGCTTCAGATGCAATGTTCATGATGGCTGGGGACTCTGGTGTGATGGCCATGATGGCTGGGGACTCTGATGTGATGGCCATGATGGCTGGGGACTCTGGCGTGGCGTCCATGATGGCTGGGGACTCTGGCGTGGTGTCCATGATGGCTGGGGACTCTGGCGTGGCGTCCATGATGGCTGGGGACTCTGGCGTGGCGTCCATGATGGCTGGGGACTCTGGTGTGATGACCATGATGGCTGGGGACTCTGGCGTGGCGTCCATGATGGCTGGGGACTCTGGCATGAGGGCCATGATGGCTGGGGACTCTGGCGTGGTTTCCATGATGGCTGGGGACTCTGGCGTGGTTTCCATGATGGCTGGGGACTCTGGCGTGGCGTCCATGATGGCTGGGGACTCTGGCGTGGCGTCCATGATGGCTGGGGACTCTGGCGTGGCGTCCATGATGGCTGGGGACTCTGGTGTGATGACCATGATGGCTGGGGACTCTGGCGTGGCGTCCATGATGGCTGGGGACTCTGGCGTGAGGGCCATGATGGCTGGGGACTCTGGCGTGGCATCCATGATGGCTGGGGACTCTGGTGTGGTGTCCATGATGGCTGGGGACTCTGGTTGGGTACTCTGGCGTGGCATCCATGATGGCTGGGGACTCTGGTGTGGCATCCATGATGGCTGGGGACTCTGGTGCGGCGTCCATGATGGCTGGGGACTCTGGCGCGGCGTCCATGATGGCTGGGGACTCTGGCGTGGCGTCCATGATGGCTGGGGACTCTGGCGTGGCGTCCATGATGGCTGGGGACTCTGGCGTGGCGTCCATGATGGCTGGGGACTATGGCGTGGTGTCCATGATGGCTGGGGACTCTGGTGTGATGACCATGATGGCTGGGGACTCTGGCGTGGCGTGCATGATGGCTGGGGACTCTGGCGTGAGGGCCATGATGGCTGGGGACTCTGGCGTGGCATCCATGATGGCTGGGGACTCTGGCGTGGCGTCCATGATGGCTGGGGACTCTGGCGTGGCGTCCATGATGGCTGGGGACTCTGGCGCGGCGTCCATGATGGCTGGGGACTCTGGTGTGGCGTCCATGATGGCTGGGGACTCTGGCGTGGCGTCCATGATGGCTGGGGACTCTGGTTGGGTACTCTGGCGTGGCATCCATGATGGCTGGGGACTCTGGTGTGGCGTCCATGATGGCTGGGGACTCTGGCGCGGCGTCCATGATGGCTGGGGACTCTGGCGTGGCGTCCATGATGGCTGGGGACTCTGGTGTGGCATCCATGATGGCTGGGGACTCTGGTGTGGTGTCCATGATGGCTGGGGACTCTGGTTGGGTACTCTGGCGTGGCATCCATGATGGCTGGGGACTCTGGTGTGGCGTCCATGATGGCTGGGGACTCTGGTGCGGCGTCCATGATGGCTGGGGACTCTGGCGCGGCGTCCATGATGGCTGGGGACTCTGGCGTGGCGTCCATGATGGCTGGGGACTCTGGCGTGGCGTCCATGATGGCTGGGGACTCTGGCGTGGCGTCCATGATGGCTGGGGACTATGGCGTGGTGTCCATGATGGCTGGGGACTCTGGTGTGATGACCATGATGGCTGGGGACTCTGGCGTGGCGTGCATGATGGCTGGGGACTCTGGCGTGAGGGCCATGATGGCTGGGGACTCTGGCGTGGCATCCATGATGGCTGGGGACTCTGGCGTGGCGTCCATGATGGCTGGGGACTCTGGCGTGGCGTCCATGATGGCTGGGGACTCTGGCGCGGCGTCCATGATGGCTGGGGACTCTGGTGTGGCGTCCATGATGGCTGGGGACTCTGGCGTGGCGTCCATGATGGCTGGGGACTCTGGCGTGGCGTCCATGATGGCTGGGGACTCTGGCGTGGCGTCCATGATGGCTGGGGACTCTGGCGTGGCGTCCATGATGGCTGGGGACTCTGGCGTGGTGTCCATGATGGCTGGGGACTCTGGTGTGATGGCCATGATGGCTGGGGACTCTGGCGTGGCGGCCATGATGGCTGGGGACTCTGGCGTGAGGGCCATGATGGCTGGGGACTCTGGCGTGGCATCCATGATGGCTGGGGACTCTGGCGTGGTTTCCATGATGGCTGGGGACTCTGACGTGGCGACCATGATGGCTGGGGACTCTGGCGTGGCGTCCATGATGGCTGGGGACTCTGGGGTGGTTTCCATGATGGCTGGGGACTCTGGCGTGGTTTCCATGATAGCTGGGGACTCTGGCGCGGCGTCCATGATGGCTGGGGACTCTGGCGCGGCGTCCATGATGGCTGGGGACTCTGGCGTGGCGTCCATGATGGCTGGAGACTCTGGCGTGGCGTCCATGATGGCTGGGTACTCTGGCGTGGCGTCCATGATGGCTGGGGACTCTGGCGCGGCGTCCATGATGGCTGGGGACTCTGGCGTGGCGTCCATGATGGCTGGGGACTCTGGCGCGGCGTCCATGATGGCTGGAGACTCTGGCGTGGCGTCCATGATGGCTGGGGACTCTGGCGTGGTGTCCATGATGGCTGGGGACTCTGGCGTGGCGTCCATGATGGTTGGGGACTCTGGCGTGGCGTCCATGATGGCTGGGTACTCTGGCGTGGCGTCCATGATGGCTGGGGACTCTGGCGTGGCAGCTATGATGGCTGGGGACTCTGGCGTGGCGTCCATGATGGCTGGGGACTCTGGCGTGGCGTCCATGATGGCTGGGGACTCTGGCGTGGCGTCCATGATGGTTGGGGACTCTGGCGTGGCGTCCATGATGGCTGGGGACTCTGGCGTGGCATCCATGATGGCTGGGGACTCTGGCGTGGCGTCCATGATGGCTGGGGACTCTGGCGTGGTGTCCATGATGGCTGGGGACTCTGGTGTGATGGCCATGATGGCTGGGGACTCTGGCGTGGCATCCATGATGGCTGGGGACTCTGGCGTGGCGTCCATGATGGCTGGGTACTCTGGCGTGGCGTCCATGATGGCTGGGGACTCTGGTGTGGCGTCCATGATGGCCGGGGACTCTGGTGCGGCGTCCATGATGGCTGGGGACTCTGGTGTGGCGTCCATGATGGCTGGGGACTCTGGCGTGATGGCCATGATGGCTGGGGACTCTGGTGTGGCGTCCATGATGGCTGGGGACTCTGGCGTGATGGCCATGATGGCTGGGGACTCTGGCGTGGCGTCCATGATGGCTGGGGACTCTAGCGTGGCGGCCATGATGGTGGCTGTGAGCCTGTGGTGTGGCGGCCATGTCCTGAAGAGGCTCAAGTCTTGGCATCACTGTACTGGAAAGAGCTGAGCAACGTACTTGTAATCACCAGACTTGGAAGCGCTGGAATCCATGTGCCTATTCCATAACCCCCAAAAATGTTAAGGGGAAGCGTCCTCCTCTACCTCCCCCCCTCAGTGACGGAGGAAGCAGTGATCCGAAGGGCATAGTCTAGGAACTCACTCAGCGATTGCCGAGGACCTCTCTTTTTGATGTTTTATTTTGTCTGAATATTTCCATGTCAAACCAAAATCCAAAGGATTAACAAAAGCTCTAATTTAAACTATTAAACATATAATTAGAATATAAATTGATATAGATAAATCAACTAACAACAGAGCTGAAAATAACACTTCAAGGGTACATATAAAAGGGAACTCATAAGGAAATGAGAAGAACAAATCATTCATTCTTATTTATTTTTATTTCATTTTTATTTCATCTACATTAATTTTTTTAACTCAATATAAATTGGTAAATTTTCTCGTCATTGTCTGTGTTTATATATGCCATACTAATCTTGCCCTCTTTAGCGAGCCTAAGCTACTGGTCCATTACCTGGTGTTCTGAAATTCAGTGGATAAGCCACAGTAAAAAGAGTACAGTGTTACTAAACACCTTTTAATCACTGTTGACTTTGCTTACATGATGGAATATCATACTGTACATCTCGCAAGTTATTTTGGCAAAAACGACATGTAACCAAATTCAAGGTTATTTAGGCTAGAAGAAGTGGGTTACTCATAGCCTGAAGCTAACTGCTAAAGTGGACGAAACGCACAATAAGGTGGGCTATCAAGAACGTTGAACTTGAAAAGAAGATTAAGGAACTGCGGGCTGAAAAGATGTCTGAAAGAAAACTTTGATGAAATACAACAGTACTTGTGTAGATGGAATCTCAAGCTAAAAGGGGTCCCAGAGCATGATGGAGAACACGCGAAAAGCATGACTGTGGCGAGCAGGACGAGGCCGAGGGCCATGAGAGAACGGCACGAGGCCGGTGGTGTGATTGATGATGCGCGCCACCTGCGTGACGCACCCGTCTTGGATCTCTCACGGAGGTGTTTCGGCACAAATGTAGCAAGGTTTGTTGTTATGGGAAGTAGGAGACGGGAACCGGTGAACGTTCAAAAACTTAAAAAAATAAACAAATACAAAATGAAAGTAAAAGCGGCAGCCACCCACGGCCGACTGCTGCACACACACATAATAAAACATAAATAAAACAATCCAGGCCTGGTCTGGCTCTCTTGTCCTTCACTGTCGTCGCTCCTCCTTTTATGCTCCCGAAGCTCCTCCGTGAGAGGTATGAGACCGGTGTGTCATGCACTTACAACATAAACCATTTTTAAATGTATCCGGATTAATGTAGACGTAGCATCAGTCTCTTGATAGAGAGAAAAACAGATTCCTACTTTATTCACACACACACAAACAAACACACACACACACACACACGTGTATGTTTCCAATAAAGTTGAGTCAGTTTTCTGAGCCCAAATGCAGTTTATTCCATAATAGTGTATAAACAAAGCAATAACTTGAACACAAACTTGACTAGGTAAGGCGTGGCATGGAGATGAAACTCACAGCAGTGGACTACAGCATCAAAAGACTACTGATGAGCAACACCTGAACCAATGAGGACGTAACACAAAGGAAAACAAAAACACATGGCATGAACACAATGGAAACTAGGGAACCACATGAAATGTGGACAAACAGCATGAAACAAACATGAAAACATGAAGATATGAACAAAGAGCCCAACCAAACACCAGCCTTACACATCCCTCTCTTTAAAGAGTGTCTCCAGAGGCCCAACCCTAACACCACAAAAACATTGGAATAGAATAGAATAGAATAGCCATTATTGTCATTGCACTGTGGAGGTACAACAAAATTTAGGGTGCTCCCACAGAACCACCCTTGCACCACACAAAAAACAAGAATCAACATGCATCATGACAAAAGACAAAACAGGTTAAAAAATAAGCGATGTTCTCTCATTAACAAAGAGTCCTGAAGGATGGTGGAGAAGAGGCGGGCAAGGGGGATGGATGGCGGGCCAGGACCGTGTGGAATGAGGTCTGGGTCATGGTGAGTTTCAGGGCAAAGTTCATGGTATAGTTCATGACTTTAACCCTGGAACTAGACTGTAAAACAGGAGTCTTAACCCTGGTCCTTGAGGGCCACTGTCCTGCAGAGTTTAGCTCCAACCTTGATCAAACTCACCTACCTGTAGCTTCCTAGTAATCCTGAAGAGCTTAATTAGCTGGTTCAGGTATGTTTGATTAGGGTTGGCACTAAACTCTGCGGGACACTGGCCCTCAAGGACCAGGGTGGAGAACGCCAGCTGTAGAACACAGACCATAGTGCCAAAACAGGCATGAAATTATGTTGGATTTGTTCATGTCTTTTATTTTGAAATTTGCCTTGGTCTTGTTTCCTGATATGTCTTGTGACTCCCTTGCCCCCCATGAGCTCCTTAGTAGTTAGGCTTGTTAGACTTGAACCGGCGCTGCACAGACCGATCATGAATGACATCAAAGTACCGCGAGAGCGAATAGAAAGTAGACAACTCATTATGCTTTTGAAGTGCTCTCGCGGTACTTTGATATCATAAACCAATCGGTCTGTGCGGCGCCGGTTCAAGTCGAACAAGCCTCTTGTGTCATGTCCTGACTGGTTCGTTTAATTGACCTATCAGTAAACCCCTTCCCTCGAACGCAGATGAGCCAATGGCAGTTGAGTATCAGTTGCATGGGGACCGTAAATCTGACATCTTTAAGTTTCAGCGCCATAGAGAAACATTTGGAAGATCCGAAGCTCTCGTCTGTTTCATGGTGTTTATGTTACAAAAATGGTAAAAGGATATGCCTGGGGTACTTGTAACATTGATTCCAGGTATCCTGAGAGGATGGGCATGGGTATTCATGTATTGAATTACCATACTGTGCGCGCATTTACCAGCACGTTTCAAAAGTGTGATAAGATTTGAGCTAACGGACCAATTATCTGCACAATACGACAGAAGCCCGTTTTATTTATAATATCAATAATGTGAGCGCAGTAACCTGGTTCGCTAAGGATTCAGCCCCAATCCCAATGAAGACGAATACGTTTATTTTCTAGTTGTCATACTCTCTGTGAGGGACCGAGAAGTCATGAACAAGGAACATAAGCTTTTTACGAAAAATGGGTCTTTATTTGAACCCAAAAAATCAACTTTACAAACTCATACATTTCTTACAACAAAAATAAAATAAACAGAAAATAAGGTCAAGACACAGTTAGACAGAAACCAACCATACAAACTAAAACTGACCTGCTCAAATGAACAAAGCAACAGCTTATAAAGAAAAGGATGGGCCCATTACAAATTAAGAGGGAAAACAATTTAGCTACACATTCAACATAAAACCTTAAGTAAATCAAAATCAAATCAAATCAAATAGAGATATATACCATATTTTCCGGACTATAAGTCGCATTTATTTAGAAATTTATTTCACAAAATCCAAGACCAAGAACAGACATTTAATCTGGAAAGGCAAGTTATTCAACTACACAATAGCACATAGAACAACAGGCTGAATAGGTGTCCGGTATGTTAACGTAACACATTAACAGTTATTCAGCTACACAATAGCATAAAGAACATATACCTGGGAGGCTGAATAGGCTAAATTAACATAAGCCAGCGAGTCCAACAAGCAAGTCAGCAGCCATATCACCCTGTAGCCCAAGACTGGTTGCCCACTGAAGCTAATCAGGGCTGAGCCTGGTTAGTACCTGGATGGGAGACCTCCTGAGAAAACCAGGTTGCTGCTGGAAGAGGTGTTAGTGAGGCAAGTAGGGGGCACTCACCCTGTGATCTGTGTGGGTCCTAATGCCCCAGTAAAGTGATGGGGACACTATACTGTCAAAGAGCTCTGACTCTCTGTGGTCCTGACTCTCTGTGGTCATTAAAAATCCCAAGAGTAGGGGTGTAACCCTGGCATCCTGGCCAAATTTTCCCCTTGGCCCCTGTCCATCATGGCCTCCTAATCATCCTCATATACTGATTGGCTTCATCACTGTATCCGCACCAATAAGTTGGTGTGTGCTGGGCGTTCTGGCGCAATATGGCTGCCGTCGCATCATCCAGGTGGAGCCAAACTATGAAAAAAGTGCGACTTATGGTCCGGAAAATACGGTAGTAAATAAAGATAAGGAAAGCAAAATGTAGTCAAATACCAATAGATACGTATGTGGTCTTGAAGAGGATTCTCTTTTTTCTGTCTTTATCTTGACTGTCTCATTTGGACTCGTTCTTGACTTTGACTTGAAACTCTTTGGACTTGACCGAGTAGTCCTGGTCTTGGACTCGACAAAGGAGGACTTGACTACAGCCCTGCTGAAACATCTGAAACGCTTTCAATACTAATTTTCTGCAGAATAGATACATGATTACAGCTGTGCTTTCTAACTCTCTCATCTCTCCGACAGCAAGTTGACACACAAACCCCTCACTCACAATTTCGACGTGGGATTGCGCGTCATATTACCACAGATTTTGCGATCACAGCCAAAGTGCGCCACATAAAGCTGCCTCTCAGTACTAAATTGTGTCGTTTTTTGCTGCTTATTGCACTCAGTCAAATACACACAATAATGTCAAAATCTCGGTCTTGGCGAGTATTCACTTAAACACAGTCAGTTAAGTTTTAAGTGAACGTAAACAGTTGTGAAAGAAAATGCATGTGTAACAGTATAATGGATATGTGCGTCAGGTCTTACAGTTACAGCAGCCTAATATACCTGCTGCCAAATTATGTGAATATTAAAAATATCTATATGGCAGTTTTTCCCCATGGCATTGATGTCAAAACTATGGCTAGTGAAAATGCTGAGTGGATTAATTAATTGACTGACTCAATGAAATATTTACAATTATTCACTCGTTTAGAAATTTTATTGGATATGGTTAGGTTTGGAGTCGGTCAATAATCCAATGGTTTTCATTTCTGGTCTTGGGGAACCACCGGTCTGGGTCATTTTGTATGTCCTTGTTTAACACACCTGATTCAAATCATTAACTCGTTAGCAGAGAGATTCATTAACTAAACGAAGCAAGTTATAATAGAGAGACATACAAAATGTTCAGTGCTGTGAGTCCCCAGGACCAGGTCTGAAAACCACTGAGTCCTGCATAAACCTACCAGTATATTATGTTCCTGATTTTTACAGTCAAACTGTAATGTGCATTTAAGGACCCCTACAGCACAGTTTACTGCAGTCTTTTACCCTCCACAACACAAATACAGACAAGTGAACGAATGAAAAGGACTTGACTTGAAAAAAAAGGGGGGAAAAAAGAAAATAAACTTTATATTTGTTTTGGCAGTCTACACTTTTACAGTTTCCCACAATTACAGTTCCTTTTGCATTGTTACATCAATATAAATTAATAATTAATTTTCATGTGCTGAAAAACTTTTTCTATGAATTTGCAAACAGATTGCAACATAGGTATAAGTGTTTACATACATGTTTTTAAATTGTACTTAAAAAAGATACTTTATTTTTTAAAATGCCTCCATGTAATTTGTTATTCCATCTATAATGACACTGTTGAACCTACCATTAAACCAACCCAAACCTGTCCTAACCCACCCGTATCACACCCATAGCAGCACAAGTGTTTTTCAAAACAACATCAACACAATAAGTTGAACCAAACGATTATTAATATTATTTTATTTTATGCAAGTACATAGTAGTTAAAGACGCCTAATACAAAGTGCGCCGATTTTTTCCCCACTGAGGAATAACCAGTAATATATTTATTTGGACAAATAAAATCTTTTTAAAACAAAAAAATAAAAAATATATAAAATAAAAATGATACACAGCATCATGATAAAATAAAGCGGATATATCTGACTATAGATACATTTCTAAATAAACAGATGTGCACATACCTACACATTCACAGCATCTTCTTAACTACAGCACTCAGTGTCTCTATAGAGTAAACTCAAATCACAGTATGATCTCCTGTCACAGGAGAGGTATGTTTGCTGACTCTTAGAAAAATAAGACTTTCAAATAAAAAAAATCTGTACCTTATGGCCAACTATATGGAACTTTTTGTATTGCAATATTTCTAAATTCATTGAATCCTTATTATAATTCACATGATGTCAGAGTTTTTTCTTTAGACTGTCTCTGTGTCTTTCATATTGAATGGTTCTCCTGAAAAACACAATCAACACACATCCGGTCAAGATTGATTTCATTAGTGTTTGTTTCAGGACACAGACGTACAAGATGAAGAGCAGAATGGGTGTTTACCTGCAGAGCTTTCATCAGATTTACTGATTCTGATAAAGCAGAGAGCCACGATCACAGCCAGCATGAAGACAGCAGCTACCACATATGAGCAACCATACCTGAGGATTGGTTCAATATTTTATTATAAATCAAACCTTTACAAGTTCAGTTTTCACAAACCAAAGACGTTAAAAAAAGAAGATACTCACAAGGTTATCTGTGGCAGTTGTCCTAGGGGGAAATGGATGAAAGCAATTAGCATATATATATATATTCCTGCATGGGTTTATTGAGGGGTATCTGAGGGTGTACAAAAATCATAATTTTTTTTCCTTTGCGTTGTTTAAAAGTTTCACATACAGACGACAACATTGTCAAAACGATCCCAGTTCACACGGATTCGCGGAAACAACTATACCTTTCCATTGTACAACGTGTTGTTTAAATGCATTTCATAGAGTTGGTTGGATTATTATTATTGTTGTCATTTTCCTTTCTATTTCTCTTTTTAATTTTTTTTTAGCTTTTTGCCCCAATAGCATCTTCCAAAGGGACTACCAATGAAAAGGTCTAGTGCTGCGTCCCAATTCGCATACTATCCGTCCTAAATAGTATTTGAAAATAGAATTAGTACATCCCAAATCGTAGTATGTTGAAATGAGTGTTCCAAAGATACCCGGATGGTCTACTATTTCCGGTCAGAATCCGAAGTGCAGATCGATGCACACTCTGGCGGCTGATATTGCCCACAACCCATCGCGCGTTGGACGAGGATTCGGTTAGAACTACAAACACGAGTGAAAAGTGTTAAACTACAGACAATGACTACGTTTACATGCAGCCAATAACCCGTTTAAAACCGGGATATTAGCAATAACCCGGTCGCGCACGGCCATGTAAACACCTGCAAAAACCCGAATATGCTTATATCCCGGATTTTACAAACCGGGATATGATACCTGGGGTACCCCTTTTCTAACCAGAATTTTTGGTCATGTAAACGCGCATCGGCATATCCCCATAGTGATTTGTGTTCTGCGCATGTTCTATTCGCAAGGAATCTTGGTCTTTTGAGAAGAGGAACTTCTCGACGCATACAAAAACCTGCGTGCGGTATACCGGAAGTAAACATGGCGAGACGCAGCACCGCATACTTTTGGAGCGAGGTCAGTACCAGCACCAAAGCGCAAACAAAGGCGATCGCTATCTGCCCCGAACTATTCATTATCCGCGTGCTGCTGCTGTTGTTGTTGTCTTTGGATACAGGAAGAAGAATCGGAAATGACGCATAGTGCGTCTTAAGGTTGTCTTGACGCTAACCGTGCGTCGCCGTTTACATCGAGATATTGCAATTCCATGTATACAGGAGAAACTCTCTCTGCTCACGCATGTAAACAGGTTATGTAAACGGGTTAACCGCAAGTCCGGCGGTTATGTAGAGAGGTTTAGATAAAGGGGTTTGAGTGATTAATTGTTAGTATCTAACCTGACGAACATGTATTTATTCAATCTTGGCTAGATTTTATTTTATTGCATCTGCAGCAGCATTGTGATACGTTTCGCCATTAACTTTTAAATGCATCATTATATTCAAATTGCACACACATGAGGAGAGTCTTCGCACGAAAGACCCACGACTGGCCTTGCCTACTCTTTTGCTACACACTCAAAAGTATGAACTTTTTTTTAAAGAGTACATACTTTTAGGGCATAGTGTAAGTAGGCGAATTGGGACGCAGCCTAGGTTACGACTGTAACCTCTGTTCCTTGAGAACAAGGAACGAGACACTGCGTCGATTTGACGCTTTGGGGAACGCCTCCATGTGAACCAGTGTCTGAAACGCTTATCCAATCACGGCAATCCTACTGGCCGGCGACAGCCTATGACAAAACGTCAAATTTCACTGAAATGCCAAAATGGGTCACATACAGACTGTCAGTGACAGTATTCCCTACAGCCACTGCCCAAGCTATAAGCCTCAAAGAGGCCTCCGATACAATGAAGGCCTACAGGCCGCTCAAAGGCCTGGAACCAACAGCTTCCGTGGAAGGGGTTCCTTTAAGGCAGTGGTTCTCAACCTCTCCTGCAGGGACCCCCTGACACACCATGTTTCTGTTTTAATCCTGAAATGGCACACCTGATTCAATTAATTGAAGGCTTAATGAGTAGTTGACTAATTGATCAATTAACTAATTCCTACTTCCTACTCTAATAATGACTCATTAAGCCTTTAATTAATTGAATCAGGTGTGCCATTTCAGGGTTAAAACAGAAACATGGTGTGTCAGGGGGTCCCTGCAGGAGAGGTTGAGAACCACTGCTTTAAGGGAATATGGCCAGGGGGTCCGAAAGGAGTCCCGTCCAGTTTTTGAGGGGGACATAAAGTCAACCCCACATGCCACCAGGGAGGCTGACCTGGTCTATTTTACTAGTCTTGCCAACAATCTGTCTATTTCCTAAACAGAGTCTCTAACATTATTTTCCACACTTGTAGAGTAATCCGATAGGGAGGACTGCAGATAGTGGCAGTTATCGTTCACAGACCGGATCATAGAGATGGGCACCCTGGAGAGTAGAACTCAGCATAGCGCTTTCTAACCCTTACGAACGAGGGGAGTAACTCTACTCAATCCTGGATCTACTTCACAGTGCTTCAAAGCCCTGTGGAGGCTGGGCACTCTTAAGAGGGCCCCTAATAAGGGGAGCGCCTCCAGCTCTAGGGCTGATCTAACCGGGAGGCCTTGTGAGAGTCCTTCGACCTTCCGAACAGACTTAGGGAGCTATGTATTCATACAGAACGATCCTCAGATAGATTCTAGAACAATATGCTCAAACCTGATAAGAATTGACCAGGCTCTGGGCTAGAAACAGGGAGGCTCCATGGGGGCCTGAAACGTGATACTTAATGCCTTTGCAATGCTAAGCATCCAATCGTTGGGGAGCCGCCTTCAAGGGGCCTGTTAAGGCCTAACTATTTGATAGCGGGACTGTTAGCAGAGCTAGCCACAGAAGCCAGGTGCTCACACAGACATCTCTGTGGGCCTCGTTATACTTATTTAACATTGCCAACAGGCAGTGTTCTCAGAAGTAATATCGACCCTTTAAAGCAAGGGGAGTACATCCTTACACTACCGGACTATCGAGGAGGCCTACGGCTTTGAAAGTCCCGGGCGTCAGCGGGGGGGGGATTTGTTAACTAATCCGTTTCTCTACCTGAGCCTGGGTGGTGAAGGGCGATAAAATACGAGCTATGGGTAGCAAAGTACTCTAAACAATAACCCTAACAAGGGGAGTACTATCAAAATGACCCAGAGGAATATATCAGGGTCGAGGCCTATTATCTTGTATTTTTTACAAGACAGATTTTATATTTTAACTAATTTATAAAATATGATAGTCAAGTCAATTCATTTGCAGTGATAGTGAGGAACATGAAATTCACTTTATAACATTTTGTTCTAGTGACAAACCTATTTCAGCCAGATTCAGGCCTATTAGATGATGTTTATCACTGCCATCATTAAAATTATGCATATAAGGTTTTATGGTTTTGGTCATATTGCCCACCCTTAAAGGTACAATATGTCAGAATTTTGTAATAAAATTTCCAAAAATCACTTGCACAGTGTGATATATTTCCTGCAGTTGTGTACTTACAATATCCCAAAAGTCTCCAAAGATTTTTTATTTCAGAGAAATTCCAATTTTAAATAAGTGGCCGTCCCGGAAAAAAATGTCGCCTGTCAATGACGCAATATCCGCGCTATCCTCGGTTTCCGTTCATACTGCCATAGCCATGACGTAACCATGGCAACAGACGTGGACAACTGCCTAGTGCGTAACGTTTAGCGGCACGCAGTTCTTGTTTCTTTCAAACATAGACCATGGCAAGCAGACTTTGGGACAAGCAAGGAGAACTAAAACGAGGATCAATATCAGCGTGGCGTTTTTGAGATGCCGAGAGCTAGCGTCCGCGACTAACTTGGACTTGACAGAGCTTCATGAGTCACGACTTGACAGCTTTATTAGACAGGTAAGCAAATGTACATAAAACAAATCAATGTTATATAACGTTAGCTCAACATGATAAAATGTTAGAATATGGTCAGTATGTTATTCTAATGTTGATCTAGCTTACTGCTAGTTTTCATATAGCAAACGAACTAACACGTAGTATAACATTATAACTTTCAACACACATTTAAATGTTGTTTAGTGTGATAGTGTAACATTAGACCAAGTGAAGCAGCGCTGCATTACCTCACACGTTTAATTCGTCTAATAAACTGACCTGCGAGTAATCCAGCACTTGCGGGTAGTTCGGTAGAATTAAATGTCCTTATTCCTTTATATCCGTGGGACTCGTGTGTGATTTCTGTCTCTTTAGCAATCGTGCCCTGCTTCATACCACTGTAATGTTAAAAAACATGAATGTTTGCACTCATCCATAACCATTATTAGATCCATCAGCTTGACAGCAAGTCCCATCATTCAGCTCATCACTGCGTCATCAACCTACGCCTTTGTTATTGTTGGAAACTGCGCCCTCTTGTGGCGAAGAAAACCTACATATTGTGCCTTTAAGCAATATAATATAAAATAATGCAATATTACTTTTATATTTAGTTCTTTTAGGCACAGGCAACTGTGGCAAGGAAGGAAAAACTATATCTGATGATGGATTATATGAAATATGACTCACCTTCTAACCATGTTGGATGTGTAGCAACAGAGGTGTGTGCAGTAGGAACTAAGAGAAATAAAAGAGAAAATAAAATAAAATGACAAGCAGCAGGTAAAAGGGAAAGTATATGAAAAGGAAAAAAAACTATGTCAGATACAAAGGCAGGAATATTCTAATTTAGAACAGAAGCAGCATACACATGGGTTTACAATTACAAATTATATCAATACTTTTGGTCCCCCGAGAAATATTTTGTTCTCTTGAAAAAGTTTTGCTTGAAACTAGTGATGGAGATGTTATAATTCAAGTGGAAGGAAAATCTATATTTCAGTGCTTTTGTGACCGAATGCAAACTTTTTGCTAGTAAACGCAAAAGTTTCAAATATATTTTTTCCTTCCATCTCATGTTTCCTCCACCATGTCCCTTTAGGGGCTCCGTAAAGTTGCATACCAATTTGTATTAAAGAAACATTTCAAAAGATGTTATAAAAACATGAATTATTGAAGCTGCAGAAATATATGAAATTTAAGAAATGAAGTATTATTCTCACCCATGGCACACTGTGTGTCTGCGAACTGCGTGCAGCTGGAAACAGTTATCTGTCCAGTTTCTGTAGGTTGAGAAAAAGGATTGTATTCTCAGAGCAGAATTGAAATGAACAGCCCAGTCTGCTCTGCAAAGGCATCTAGTCTATAAACTCAGTCATGTAAAAAGGGGTGAAACAGTTTTTACATACCTTCACATCTGCTGCATTTATTACAACCCACACCAATGTAGACTCCGGATCCTTCGGAGCAGTTCTTGGCAACATACCAACCTGTAGATTTGCATTGAATGATTATTTAGTGATTAACACTGGTCACTGCAATATATTCAGATGTATTATTATTTAGTCAGTGGAGCTCACCTTCTAGGCAGTTAGGGCAGCACTGCAAATCTGGAAGTTGGAAATGGTCCCTTGGGCATGTTTCGACACATAGAGTACTGAGCGCTCCCACAAATATCGCCTAGAGTTATGAGAATACTGTTTCAATATAACTTTCAAATCACGTATGTCTAAATCAGGGATTAGAAACAGTTCAAGACAAGAAAATGGAAACCAAAAACAATTTGACAAATGTAGAAAACGAACAAAATCCCTTTCGGTCATTCAGTGAAAAGATTAAGCATATATATATATATATATATATATATATATATATATATATATATATATATATATATATATATATATATATATATATATATATATATATATATATATATATATATATATATATATATATATATATATATATATATATATATATATATATATATATATATATATATATATATTAATACATAGCCTTTATATAAATATGCTCCGCGTCGTGCCGAACAACGCTCCACTGTAATCCACGGCTTCGCGGGGCTTATTTGTTTTACATGCTTGGTAATGTTTACTTTATCATATAGAGTAAAACAACAACCAAAGACTTTTTAACAGTAGTTAAAATGTTTAGTTGGCACATGAAACAGTTCTAACACTTACCAAAACACGTTTGCTGTCTGTTTGGTTCATTGTAGGCTGAAACGAGTGTTTCTTACCAATGTCTTCTGTAAATCCTTTAGCCTATACTCGACTCTCTGCTTTTAACCAGCCTGAAACAATGACGCATTGAAGGTGTAGCCTTGGCTAGCCCTAGGCAACACATTCTCACTCCCCAACTCGTCACTGGACGCTTGTCGCCACTTTTTAACGCACTGGGTATACCTTTTGCGTAATTTTTCAACGTGCAGGGTAGTCCGATAGACTTCTATATAACTCTGAACCGGACCCTGCAGCGTTGAAATTTGACGTCTTGGCAGTAGCAATATTAACATTAAGTGGCAGAACTGGCATCTGATGCACAGAAGCCAATGGCACATGTCACTATGCGTATTGGCACATCCGGTCTTCATTGGCATGTGCCAGTGGATAGTGGCAGTATTAACACGGCATGTTAGAAGACATGGCATCTGACGCACATTTGCATTTATGATATTTTACAGTGGCAAAACCTGGGATGACATATGGGTGTCACGGTGTGGTGTAGGAAGATGAAGATGATGAGTCAGAAGGCTCCAATACAAACTTGTTCTAAATATAATATGATATGATTCCAACAGGTACAGACAGGCAGGATGAACACACACACTAAATAGAACTAAGAACCTACCAAGACTGGCTGAACTGAAAGGAACTAAATACAAACACAGATTAACATAATAAACCAGGTGACACAGATGAACACTGATTGACAGAACACAGGGGATGCAGATGATGATGAGTGCTGGCAGGTGCGGGTAATGATGAAGGAGGCGCAGGTGTGGGCCAAGGAGGATGATGGGAACTGTAGTGCAGACGGAGACTAACACATGAGAGTGACGATGACAATTATAGGTGGTGACTGTGACAATGGGAGCCTGCCAGTGAATTCCTACATGTCATGCCTAATACCAACCGGTGGCTGAAGGCTTTATGCCCAGCTGCACTACTTCCTGAACTTCAGCCAGCTCCTTGTTTCCTGTCTGACATTATTGGACAAACTGATTAACCCAGGTGTGTCTGGTATTTGTTACTGGTCAGGCACACCTGGATTAATCAGTTTGTCCAATAATGTCAGACAGGAAACAAGGAGCTGGCTGAAGTTCAGGAAGTAGTGCAGCTGTGCATAAAGCCTATTGCAAAGATGATCACTACTGATTACTGTGGTGATGTACTCTGAAGTTTTGACTGTTGGACAATTAAAAAAAAGTTGAATTATAAAAAAAAAAAAACAGAACTTAATCAACAATGAGTTTAGCTAAACAACAGCTGAAATGCATCATTGTCCTGTCTCCACTGTGAAGCTGCTTTGAAACAATCTGTAGGCCTGTTGTATAAAGCACTATATAAATATACACGTATATAAATAATATATATATAAATAGTATAATTTAGTATAATTTGAAGTATAATTTATTAAACATATAATATATATAATTCATATAAAATAAATATATTAAATAATTAGCATGCAAACCCAGGTGGTTTTGTCTCCGGAGCAATGATAGAGGGGGAATGACTTGATTGCATCAGATAAACTATACTATTCAAAAGTTTGGGGTCAGTATATAATTTAAAAAAAAAAAATGTATTAAGAAATTAAACTTTTATTCAGCAAGGATGTATTAAACTGACCGCAAACATTTATAATGTTACAAAAGATCTCTATTTCAAATGCTGTTCTTTTGAACTTTGTTCATCAAAGAATCCTGAACAAAAAGTTTAATGGTTTCCGCAAAAATATTAAGGAGCATAACTGTTTTCAATATTGATGATAATCATAAATGTTTCTTGATCAGCAAATCATCATATTAGAGTGATTTCTGAAGGATCATGTGTAACACCGAAGACTGGATGATGCTGAAAATTCAGCTTTGATCATTAAATATATTCACATAGAAAACAGTTATTTTAAATGGTAATAATATTTCACAATATAACTGTTTTTTGCTGTATTTTTGATTGATTGAGCATAAAAGACTACTTTCATAAACATTTAAAAAAATCTTGTCGACCCCAAACTTGTGTGTGTCACCATTTGCTCACAGCTGGTTAGTCAAAGTTTTGTTTCCCAATATCAGGTTAGTCAATATCTCAAGTTACCATGGGGATGAATATTGCTAAAAAAAAACATCCTGATAAACCACTGTTTGCTCAAACTTGCATGAGTAGCTACGCTCTGAAACTGGCTTGGAATACAATGGTTGCATCCGAAATCTTGACAAGGTACTTATTTGGAACAAGTAATTACTTTATGAGCGCTAAAAAATAATGTTCTTTATGAATGTGTGTAGTATGAATGAAATCTGGACGTACTATATTCGCCATGTTGTCATTATCCTGTGAGCCACCAGCGCCAGGTGCGTCGCTTTTGCCTACTCTTTTAAGACATAATGTTTTTCACCTATTATATACAGTTCTGCTCATAAGTTTTCACACCCCTTGCAGAATATGCAATAACCCACGGCTCGTAATGCATCGTGTTGCCATCTTGAGCATTAGTGAATGTTTTCAGCTAATAATTGTCTATGAGTCCCTCAATTGTCCTCAGCGTGAGATTGATCTAAAAATCAAGCAGTCACTGCTGAAAAGGGTTTCAATATGCAGAAGATGCTGGAAAATCAAAGAATGTGAGGAAACTCGAGGACGTTTCGCATGAACTTTGCTCACTTTAACTGTTCAGGACAAAATATGAACAACTATTACAAAACATAAAACCAGTCACTGGTCATCTGGTAACAACTCACAATATTAATTCAAGGGTATGCATGCTTTTTGAACTGGTTCATTTGTGTAAATTCAGTTATTATTTTTAACTTGTGGGTCAGCATCTGTGAAACAGCTTATTCAGGACTTACATATTCTGCATAACTTGTGAGCTGAACTGTAGTAGGGAAGTGTGTGTTTCAGACACTGGACTCTGGGTAAAGGAGCTCCTGGCAGAAGCTCAATGGCACGACCCAGTGGTCAGTGTGGAGGAAGGTGTGAGACATGTTGTGGACTGAAGACGTCCAGATACAGATAGTAAACACAAGGGATTTTGACATGATGATCACTCTCCTGAGAGCGACCCATTCTTTCACATATTTGTAGAAGTGTCTTCATGTCTAGGAGCTTGAGTTTATACAACTGTGGCCATAGAAGTGATCTGAACACCTGAATTCAGTGATTTGGAGGGGTGTCCCAAATAATTTTGGCAATTTAGTGTAAATCAAAACTGCCTAACGTTACAGAATCAAATATTGAAGCCACAGTCAGAGACGTATAGGACTGTGAAGCTTTGGGGGGTGCTGATGGACTCCATCTATTCTACACAGTCTATGTTTAAGGCGAGACACCACAGGCGAATAGGGTAAAAATAAAAATAAAAAAAAATAATAATAAATATCACCATACTTCACCAGTCGATTGATTACATTTATAATAGCAAACAAGTTTTCTGAAATGTTATGTTTAAATATGCAAATGAGGTGCTGTCTAATTAAATATGCACTAATTTGCATACATTTTTAGAACAAAAATCTGAACATTGTTAGCCTGGTTAAAACCAGACCATTCTCAGTTGTAACTGAGTTATGGTCTGGCAAAGCGTCAGACAAATCATTTCCAGAGGGGCGTCACCAACGGACGTCGCGGACAGACCTAAACCCAATCAGAGCGATGAAGGAGATGACGTATGCAGAGCGGCAGAAACATCTCCGAGTGTTGTTCTTTGCTCGGTTTTTAACTAAAAGGAAACGTTCAAATCGCTTAAAACAGACGCGATAGCTGATTTGTACGAGTGATGTTCGACGGCGGCATCCATCTTTGTAATGTAGGCTACAAAATCTGGGGCACGTTCAAGTTCAAAACGGTGCGCAACGTTTTGCTACGGTTTCCGCGTTGAACGTCATGTTTCCTGGAAACGACTCGGTTACTAACGTAACCTCGGTTCCCTGAGAGGAGGGAACGAGTATTGCGTAAGCTTACGCTATGGGAACGCTATGGGAAAACTCCTTTTCTCGAGAAATATTGAAGTCTTTATGTAAAATGCATTGCAGCTGCACAGCATACAGCAATGAGCGAGGCAGCTCGGTCATTGGCTGTGCTGCGGCAACTTGCACGAACCAATGACGGGGCGACTCTGAACCCGCTTCCAATGAGCGTGCTTCGCGCCCACGCGCGTCAGAGCCCGCCAAGATGGGCGTGGCCAAGGGCTATATATTGGGCGCCCCGTCGTCTGAGTTCTTTAGGTTCAATCGACTGAAGCAAACTGACCAAGCACAAGCACGGCAGATTACGCAATACTCGTTCCCTCCTCTCAGGGAACCGAGGTTACGATAGTAACCGAGTCGTTCCCTTTCGAGAGGTTCCTCCTATTGCGTAAGCTTACGCTATGGGAACGCCATGTAAAACGCCGTGCGTGCTGACTTCGCTTCTATTAAGCCGGAGGCCGGTGCCTGAGCCTTTGAGCGAAGTAATTATCCAACGAGCCAGCCGAAGGCGGGCTTTATAAAAGGACAACGTGGAACGGCCCGATGGGCGTCCAGAGACACACACAAGCACATTTTCATGTACTGTCATGTATGAAAAATCCTCCACATCAGTTTCAAAGATGTGATTCTATGAGGGAGGAGACAATGCTCAGCATGTACACACCCCAGCCTATGCATAGTTAGACCGACAGTATGTTAGAGTGCAATGAGGGGACCTGTAGGTTATAAAACCTGATAAATGTGGACGGTGAGGCCCAGCCTGCAGCCGCACAAATATCTTGAATGGGTATCCCACTCGACCACGCCCACGAGGAGGCCATGCCTCTCGTAGAGTGAGCTCTGATGCCCAAGGGGCACTGAAGGCCCTTGGCTTCATAAGCCAGCGCTATAGTATCAACTATCCAGCGCGATATTCTTTGCTTTGACACAGCCAGACCTTTAGTGCGGCCGCCAAAGCATACGAACAACTGCTCTGTCTGTCTGAACAGGGCAGAGCGTTCCAAATATACTCTGAGTGCCCTGACCGGGCAGAGTAAATTAGCGTCACTTTTGTCTGCTGGGGACGATAGCGCGGCCAAAGATATCACCTGTGCTCTGAAAGGAGTAGAGAGCACCTTAGGAATATACCCGTGTTTTGGCCTGAGGACAACCCTGCTGTCGTTAGGTCCAAACTCCAGGCAGTTAGCGCTTGATGACAGCGCGTGCAGGTCGCCCACTCTCTTGACCGAGGCGAGAGCCAGCAAGAGAGCAGTTTTGAGCGAGAGCTGTTTAAGGTGCACAGTTCGGAGGGGTTCGAACGGGGCACGCTTAAGTGCGTCCAGGACCGTGGCCAGGTCCCAAATCGGCACCGAGGGGGGGCGTGGGGGATTTATCCTCCTGGCGCCCCTCAGGAAACGAACAACTAGGTAGTTTTTCCCTAGTGTGCGTCCTTCGACCGGTTCATGTGATGCCGCTATGGCAGCCACATATACTTTGGGCGTGGAGGGGGTGCGGCCTGCCTCCAACAGCTCTTGTAAGAAAACGAGCACACTCGGTACTTCGCATGTCTCAGGATTCAGGTTCCTGGATTTACACCAGTCACTGAACACCTTCCATTTCTGGGCATATAAGCGCCTCGTAGAGGGCGCTCGCGCCTCAGAGATGGTTCTCAACACTCCACTGGGGAGGTTCCCGGGAATCCGTTGAGGGGCCACGCATGGAGGGCCCACAGATCGGGGCGGGGATGGAGGATCATCCCGTTGGCCTGCCTGAGGAGATCTAGCCTCAGTGGAATCGGCCATGGGGCAGATTGCATCATCTGCATCAGTTCTGGAAACCACGTCTGGTTCTTCCAGAGTGGGGCTACCAGGAGCACTGCACATTTCTCCTCCCTGATCCGACTGATGACCTGAGGTAGCATCGCGACCGGAGGGAAGGCATACAGCGGGCGGCTCGGCCAGACTTGGGCGAGCGCGTCTGTGCTCTTTGAAAAGAAGAGAGGGCAGTGCGCATTTTCCTTGGAGGCAAAGAGGTCGACCTCTGCTCTGCCAAAGGTTTGCCATAACCACTGAATCGTCAGGGGGTGGAGAGACCATTCTCCTGGGAGAACTTTGTCTCTGGACAGCATGTCCGCTCCCTGGTTCAGAACACCTGGCACATGCGCTGCTCTCAGCGAGCGCAGGTTGCGCTGGGACCATAGAAGGAGCTCCCTGGCCATCGAGTGCAGGGAGCTCGATCTGAGTTTTATGCGAGTTTTATTACGATTTATATGCGAGACTACCGTCATGTTGTCCGTTCGGACTAGGACGTGCTCGTCCTTCAGGTACGGGAGCAGGGCTCTGAGAGCCAAAGCGACCGCTTTCAATTCCAGACAGTTTATGTGTAGGCGCTTCTCCGGGTTTGACCGCAAGCCGGAGACAGGCCTGCCCTCGTAAAGGGCCCCCCAGCCTATTTTGGAGGCATCTGTCGTGATCATTTTTCTCCTTGTGTTCACGCCCAAACTCACACCGGACTGATACCAGTCGACAGCTTTCCAGGGCGTCAGGGCTTTTATGCAGCCGTGATTTGCTCTGATTAAAAAGTGGCCCGAGCGCCACGCGTGAGTGGGGACACGGCTTTTGAGCCAGCGTTGGAGAGGACGCATGTGCAACAATCCTAGCTGGAGTACAGCTGATGCTGAGGCCATGAGACCGAGCATCCTCTGAAATCGCTTGACGGGGGCGCGCGCACCCGCTCTGAACGATGTTGCAAGGCGCCGGATAGTGAGCGCGCGCTCTGATGAGAGGCGCGCCGTCATCTGCACTGAGTCCAGCACTATTCCCAGAAAAGAAATATTCTGGCTGGGGGATAGCATGCTCTTCGCAAAATTGATTTTTAGACCCAGGCACTCTAGATGACTGATAATCCAAGACCTGTGTGTCACTAACTGGCTCTCTGATTGTGCTAGGATTAGCCAATCATCGAGATAATTTAGTATTCGCACTCCCCGCTGTCTCAGGGGGGAAAGTGCTGCATCCATACATTTCGTAAATGTACGGGGTGCCAGTGACAGGCCGAATGGTAGTACTGTGTACTGGTATGACTGTCCCTCGAAAGCGAATCTCAGAAATGGCCTGTGATGAGGCGCTATTGGAATGTGAAAGTAAGCGTCTTTCAGATCCACTGACAGAAACCAATCCCCCGGGCGAACTTGCGCGAGGATATGCTTGGTTGTTAACATTCTGAACGAGCGAATCATTAAAGCTTTGTTCAGATGTCTGAGATCTAGAATGGGGCGGAGACCGCCATCCTTTTTCGGGACGAGAAAATAGCGGCTGTAAAAACCTGCCTCGCTCATAGAGGGAGGGACTGTCTCTATAGCGCCCTTCTCTATTAGTTTGAGCATCTCGGTGCGTAGAACATGTGAAACATCTTTTCTCACTTTCGTCTCTACCACTGCTGTGAAGCGGGGTGGTCTGCGAGCGAATTGAAGCGAGTAACCGTGTTTTATTATGTTCAAAACCCATTTCGGCATGTCGGGGATATTTTCCCAAGCTTTCGCTCGCACAGATATGGGCTGAATGCTGGCCGGGGGCGTGTCGCAGTGACGTATGGCTCCCGCCAGCGAATCGTTCTGTGTTAATGCCGAGCTTACAGCTCTCAGCGGCGCGGGCGCGCGCTGAGCAGCTCTGTTGAATGCCGAGTGCAGGGGTGCGTGTGAGATCACAGGCACGCTCGCTGTAATGCTCACAGAGTGAGATGGGGAAATGTTTAACACTGTGTGTGTAGTGCTTATGGGTGGGGGTGCATAGACTGTGGTAGGCACGTGCGCCACTTTCATAAAACTTCCCGCTCGTGGCGGGAGGTTTTTGGCCATATAAACAGTGTTTGTGAGTTGGGGTGCGTGCATAACAGCGGGCACACTCGCTGCTCTTATACAACTTCCCGCTTTTACTGGGGAAGTGTTTATAACTGTGGGAACAGTGCTTGTGTGTAGTGGTGCATACGTGACAGTTGGCACACAATCTACATTTATGGGGCGTCCAGCCTGAGCTGGGAAAACATTTGGCACTGCGTTGACAGTTTTGACATGTGGGAATGCGCACTTTGGTGTGGACACGTGACCCTTTAATGACACAGGCAGAAAATAGCTCTTTATGTGATTTCTGTGTGTCGCCGTAAAAACGGCGTTTGTTTGCAGGTGGGCGAGCTGTGTGGCTGGCACATTGGCTGCTGTATAGACATTTCCAGCCGCCTGTAAGGGGACTGGGTAATGCTTTAAACGTTTTGGAGAGAACGGTCCGGCTCTTGCGAGACACGCACTCTCCCTTTTCCTCCCTGTAGCTAGAAGGACTTACGAGGCTCTGGGTTCAGCACAATCCTGGGCCGAGGTCCCCGTCGCTCGGGCGGTTGTTTCCTGTTGGCAGAGCGCGAGCGGCGTCGAAAATCCGTTTCAGGTTTGGGCTGAGAGACGGGGGGCGCCGTCTTAGCTCGCTGCTGCTGAGGCGGCCGTTGGCGGCTCTGCGATGAGCTAGATCGCTTGGGCAGGAAGTGACGCATAGCCTGTGAGTCCTTACGGGCTTCGGTGAAGCGCTCGGCGAACTCCTTCACCGCTGGTCCAAACAGGCCGCTTTGGGAGATAGGCGCGTCGAGAAATGACGCCTTATCTGCATCCTTCATCTCTGTTAGCGTCAGCCACAGATGGCGCTCAAGGACAGTCAGGTTAGCCATAGCACGGCCGATGGATTGGGCGGTGGCTTTTGTAGCTCGCAGCGCTATGTCAGTGGCGCTGCGTAGATCCTTAAACGCCTCAGGATCGGGTCCAGACTCGTCCATACTGCGGAGAAGTTTGGCTTGAAACACCTGGAGGACAGCCATAGAGTGAAGCGCTGATGCAGCTTGGCCGGCGGCGGCGTATGCGCGACCGGCGAGAGCTGAAGTAGACCGGCAAGGCTTCGAGGGATGAGAAGCTTTAGCCTTCCATCCAGCGTTGGAGGGTGGACACAGATGATTGGCCACAGCCTCCTCGAGGGGCGGAGTCCCCTCATAGCCTCTTTCTTTCGCGCCGTCCACAGAGGAGAGCGACAAAGAAAAAGAAGGCTTCAGGCGAGCGGAGTGCGGGGCTTTCCACGACTTCGTGAGTTCGTCGTGAACTTCCGGGAAGAAGGGGGAGGGTCTTTGTCGAGGGGCCTGTCGGCGCCCCTGCAGGAACCACTCGTCCAGTCGGATGCGGGCGGGTTCTTCCGGGGAAGACCAATCGAGCCCGAGGTCTTCCACGGCCTTAGAGAGAATGCGGACAATCTCCGAGTCCATGCTGGAGCCCGCGCTCGTGCCCGCTAATGTCGATGGCGCGGGGTCGAAGGACGAGCCCGGCCAGTCGTCGGATGCAGCATCACAGGAAAAACTGTCATCCTTATCATCGTCATCCCCTGACGCGCCAAACGAGACGAGCCCCATCGCTCCGCTGGATGGGTGCTGGTCCGCCTGTGTGAACTGGACTGGCGGCGGGGAGTCTTCGGGTGGTGGTGAAGCACGCGGGGATTGGCCCGGCGTGACATCACTGCAAACCGCGTGCTCCGGCGGCCTCTGTGAGCGGCGTTTTTTCTTTTGCGGCTCGACTAGAGGAGACGGCAGCACGGAAGGTGTGGGCTCTTTCGCGGTGAAAACGGCGAAGCGAGCGCGCAGCTCGGTGAGGCCCAGGGCGTCACACTCGGGACATCCGCCTCGAGTAAGGGCAGCCTCTGCGTGGTCCGGTCCCAGGCAGCGGGCGCAGATGATGTGACGATCCCCGTCCTGAAGAGGGCCTCGACACGAGGCGCAGGAAGGCATTTGAAACAACGCCTAGTTAAATTTGCTCTTTTAGAAAAAGTGTCGCGGGGGCGAACACTGAAAGCTTTGAAAGGATATAGATGATGCGCGCCGGATGGCTTAGCAGAAGGGATCGAAGGCGGCTGAAGGCGCCGGCGTCCTCGAAGCAGTCCTGCTGTAGGCTTGTCGACGGCGGCGGCGAAAAGACTCCAACAAATCCGGAGGATCCAGCGAAGAGAAGGTTCTTTGCTGAAGGAGATTAAATCTAAAGAACTCAGACGACGGGGCGCCCAATATATAGCCCTTGGCCACGCCCATCTTGGCGGGCTCTGACGCGCGTGGGCGCGAAGCACGCTCATTGGAAGCGGGTTCAGAGTCGCCCCGTCATTGGTTCGTGCAAGTTGCCGCAGCACAGCCAATGACCGAGCTGCCTCGCTCATTGCTGTATGCTGTGCAGCTGCAATGCGTCATACATAAAGACTTCAATATTTCTCGAGAAAAGGAGTTTTCCCATAGCGTTCCCATAGCGCAAGCTTACGCAATAGGAGGAACCTCTCGAAAGGGAACGGTGTGCAACGGGGTTTGAGATGCGTTTTCTCTTGTTTGGTGGGCGTGTCAGAACTGCAGTCCAATCAGCAGCAACATGTATATAAAGCACACGGTATTAAAGTGAACTGCACAATGGGTTCAGGGAAAGTAATTTAGTGTGTTCGATGCAGCTCCATATACGCAACAACTGAGGGTATTAGAAGACATGTTTGTCGTAAGTTTTATTGTAAAAATATAGGATATCAACATAATGATGTAGTTGTTTATATTTTTAGCTTCATTGCAAGTGTATGACATTTGGTATAGAAATAAACAATGGTAATTAAGTGCTTTTCCTAAAAATGAGAAAGAAAATACAGGGTATTAAAACAGTATGAACTACAAATAAGGTCAGTATGTGAGGCTGAATAGATGTGTTTTAGTCTGAATTAGGTAAGATGTGCTTCCATTTCAGTTTCCACAAATCCCTTCACTCGATTGGGATGTTCTCTTGTGTTCTGGGCGGCAAGTGCAGTAACTGTAACATCGGCCATATTTTGTAGTATTAAACACATATTTATACCGACTTCATCAGGCTCCGAAAATTCTTCATAAAGAACACAAAGAATGGCCTTTCTCAGCTGTCATAGATGCAACTCTTGCGTCATCAGATCAGTGCGTTCAACGCATCACCGTTTCTGTTTAAAAAACGTTGTGCAAAGTTTTGTCGGCGCTGAACGCAGCCCTGCTTAAAAATCCCATCATCCCATCTGTCGTCATCGTGTAAAGCCCGCCCCAACGTTTCTGATTGGTGCTGCGATTTCGGCGGATTGGAAACATAGACAGTATAAGAAGTGGACAGAGCCATCTCATTGGAACTCAGTTGAGACAGTTGAAGCCCATTTTTGGCGATTTTTGAGCACTTCCGTTCCTGACGCGCAGACTCAAACCGACTCAAACTAAGCTTGATGACGTGAGCAACCTGTCTGACAGACGTTACTCTTCTAGTAGCTGTGCGTGAAAATTGCCAACGTTAATCTTGCAGAGACGGGGAACTTAAGCAAAGAGTTCTTTGGCGTGAGTGAGCAGGAGTAAGTATTCCGTTGCTTTTATGGACTCATTATCTATGGGCTTCTCCCTTGACGGGACGTCCCCCCGATTGCCTGCGAGCTTCTCCTCCTGTCTGTACGGTAATTTCTGTACAGCGCGACAGAGAGTCGAGTGGTTATGACACAATCGTTAGCCTATTTTTACTAAATCTGTTTCTACGGGGCCACAATGTAACATAGAAGGTAATGGAGCCCTTTATACATTGTCGTGTTTCTTTAGAAATAAATAATGGACAAATGGAGTCTTTAAACGCCTCAGATGTAAAGTTATTCGCTGTCAAAGTGACGCCAAAATGAATGGGAGTCAATGGAAATGCTAACGCAAGTGAAGTTCTGCTACAACATGGCGGCACCCGGCCGGCTTCAACTTCCGGTCGATGGATTACCCCCTTGATTGGAAATGAGCTTGAATGAGCTCTTTGCCAGACTAACTTTCAGAGCAAATCTAAATTTGCCGGAAGCTGTCTGGGTTTTCCCAGGCTAGAACATTGTATGAAGTCAGTTTAAAAATTATTGTTTCATTTATTTGATATAGGCCTATAAGACCCAAAGGTTTTTACAGAGGGGATTTAGGATATCTCTATTTATCATTCCACAAATCAGAAAATAATGTCAACAGCCAAAAATAAAAAAATTAATGTTGTATAAAATCAGGAAAATTATATATGAACAAGCCCCTTTTGTAAAACCCTTTTGCAAATTTGTATGTAAGTGTTACTGAAGTGGAGATTTCTGGCTCAATAGTGTCAGGATTATGTTTGTTTTTGATCCTTTTCCTTTTGTTCATGTCTGAGTTTCACCTGTTCCTTTGTTCAGTTTCCCGCCTTTGTGCAGTTTTCATGGTTACCGTCCTTAGTTCTTTGGTTTCAGCTCATTGTCTTATTTATTAGCTCATTTCAGTTTAAGCCTCACCCTTGCCTTCACTCTTTGTCCAGCATGAAAAAACAGAAAATCAAGACAACATGCATGACAAAAATAAACAATCAATCAATCAATCAATCAATCAATCAATCAATCAATCAATCAATCAATCAATCAATCAATCAATCAATCAATCAATCATTTCAATAATCTGAATATCTATGCTTTAACAAATTCAAAAGCACATATAGAACATACTTTTTAGTGGTAGCAAAGTAATTACTTCACCATCCCGTATACGGGATATCTAACTTTACTTTGCTATATTACTATTAAATCCTAATCTAATTATGACAAACTATATATCGTTGGAAAGGTCTAAGACTGCTAAATAGATATTTGACTGCTGTTTTTTGCTACAAATTATGTAGGAAGAGTAACCAATGATTTTTTGACAAGAGTGCACCTCAAAAAAATCTACATCATAACAGGAGTTCTGACCTTTGTCACAAAAAGTTGACGCACACACCTTTAATAATTGAAACTTTGGTTTTCATGCTAAAAGTTCATAATAAAACATATAATCTAGTATTTTTGAATAAAAAATTATAATATAATATTATCCTCTAAAAAGTATAATATGTATATTATCCTCTAAAATATAATATTATCTTTTTTTATCGCCTTTTTTATTGTATCAGATATTTTAGTAGTTATCATAAATTAGGTATCATTTGAAAGCTTATAAACTCAGAATTCATTCTGTGAAAACCGTTTTGAAATTGAACGTTGCGTTACCATAGAAACGGACGGTACTCTAAAATATTTTATCAGGCTCCACCCCTTTTGGGCATCATTATATTTCATAATTTATGATCAAAACCTTTTCTAATCTTGACAAAACACATATTGTCAGAAAGGTCTGAGTCTCAAGGTTCCAAATTTTGTGACAGAATTGATATTTGGACAGAAATGTATTAATTTGTTAAGGCAGAATGTATACAACTAAAATCAATGGAATGTATGTCACCCGGTGGCTATTTTTGGTACTACGCCTAAACAAAATCTCATGGGAACTTCAATTTTTGTGATATCAACTTCAAATTTGGAACATAACTTGGTTAGATATATGGCTTTGATTTTATAGTAATTTTATAGTAAAAAATATTTAGTAAAATATATATTTTATATAAAATAAAAAATATATCGTACAGTATATTTGATTTACTGTAAATTTAAACTTCCATAACTTTTTCATGCTTTCATTTTTTGAAGTGTTTTCACTTCAGCAATAATCTGCTGAGTGTTTCCTTTAAAACAAGACCAAACTTAGGTCTATATTCCAAAGCATTCTTGAATTACAATCATTTAAGTTTGAATAGTGCATTTTAACCCCCATTCTCAAAAAGGGGGGTGACAGCGAAGGGGTTAAAATAAGTTCATACTCAAGAGAGTATGTGATTTTGGTTGTCACTCTTTCAGGCGCACACGCTCCAGAGTTAACCAGACGTGTGAACCTGCTGAACCTGAGCTAAACCAGGTGGGATTTGTTTGGTTTTGTCAACTTACTATAAACCTCAGAGTTTGTTTAACTATAGCTTCATAACAGGGCACTGGTTTTTGTTTTGGTTGTATAAAAAAAACACACTCAATGGAATATAACATATGATGCATATAATGCATATAAGGCACTCTTGAAATGCATTTTCAATGTTCTTTCCAAAGCAGTCCTCTGAGGTAAATTATGGTTATAAGGTTATAAAATGGCAAAGGTTTTTTTTTTTTTTTTTTTTTTTTGTTAAATTCTGTTTTGATTTTTTATGCAAGACACAATGGTTTAGAAAAAAAAAAGAAGAAAAAAAGTGTCATTCATATACTTTAGGCATTTTGCTATAACAGCAAAATTATAACCTCACTTGTACCGGAAGTCCACAATTAAACTGTATCTTTATCTGTATCTTACATTTTAATCATATGAGCTTTAAACACTCTGGTAATATTTAACTTTAAAATGTGATACTAACATTGAGACCAGCTCTGTTGCTGTCGTTGCTATTAACAACAAAAAGAAAACTTGCCAAACAGGAATCATGTGTAGGGGCAAATGCTGATAGTAATCTGTCCAAATTCTCATAGTTGTTGCTTCTTCCTGAGTGTGATGTGAACTTGAATAACATCCAATAGTCCAGTAACTTCTTTTAGGTAGAGTTTAATAACAAAATTAAACTGTCTTCTAACTTTAAACATAGGACCAGAAACTGCTGAAACAAAGGAGATTGAGAAACTTTCTGATTTAATCTGAATTCAAAGAAATCCCCCAAAATAATACTTAAACTAGTCTCAGACTAACATCCATGTTTGTGCTCTTTTAACTGAAAGCAACTTGCACTGATCTTAAAATATGTCAGTGACATTTTGTCTCAAGATGCACACCAGTAATGTTTTTTTTTCTAAGGCACGTTATTAAAGCTAATTAAATGTCCTAATTAAACTAAGCTTCTGGCTTAATCCTGGCTTAATCTAAGCCCTGTATGTGAAACCAGGCCTTAGAGGCTCAAATCATGTCGAACTAGATCACTGTAAGCAAATTCACTTCAATGATTAAACTCACTGGCCACTTTATTAGTTACGCCTGTACAATAGCTCGTTAATACTAATCACATGGCAGCAACTCAATGAATTTAGGCATGTAGACATGGGGTGCGTCTCAATCGGCTCCCAAGTTCAGTAGTCAGGGCACTGATCAGGGAGACGTCCTTTTTAAGGGCTGTCTCAAATCGCAAAATCCTCTGGAACGTTTGCTCCCTGAAAAATCCCACCAGGGAGCACCGATGCTCATTATATTCGCTTACCGCAAATTACTTCACATTTCTAGTCAAGTCATTTCATTTTCTTCATTTTCTAGTCATTTCTAGGTTTTCCGTCAACTGCATCGTGATGTGCGGCTATAGAGGCAACATACACTTTGAGGGTGGAGGGAGACAGCCTTCGCTCCAACCCTTCTTTCAAAAAGGAAATCACAGTAGCGATCGAACATCTTCGGGGGTCTTCTCGGTGAGAAGAACGCCACTCAATGAACAGGTTTCACTGCAGAGCGTAAGAGGGTGCTCTCGCAGAAGTGATGGTGTCTACGACAGCTTGTAGATCACCTTCCGACCAGGAACCAGACATGGAGTTTCCAGAGGTCTGGACACGGGTGCCATACGGTGCCCCGTCCCTGAGAAAGCAGGCCCTTCCTCAAAGGAATGGGTCACGGAGGGGCTGTCGAAAGCAGCATCCCTGGGGCGGGGGTCACAGCCAGTGCATCCATCTCGAGGGTCCCCTCGGTCAGGGGAATAAAACAACTGGCAATGGTACGAGTCCGGAGAGGCAAACGGATCTATCTGTGTGGCCCCGAAGTGGTCCCAGATCAGCTGGACCGCCTGGGGATGGAGTCTCCACTCTCCCTGGGCCACAGGCTGTTGTGAGAGCTCGGCGGCGGCACGATTGAGCAGGCCGGGGATATAAATGGTACGAAGCGACCTCAGATGCTTCTGACTCCATAGGAGGAGATGGTGGGCGAGTTGTGACATGCAAGGGGACCGTAGACCACCTAAATGGTAAATGGTAAATGGACTGCATTTATATAGCGCTTTCACAGACCCAATGGCCACCAAAGCGCTTTACATTTTGCCTCACATTCACCCATTCACTCACTCATTCATACACCGACGGCGGTGTCAGCCATGCAAGGTGCCATCCAGCTCGTCGGGAGCAGCTGGGGTTAGGTATCTTGCTCATGGACACCTCGACACTTGGTCAGGTGGAACCGGGGATTGAACCCCCAACCTGGTTTGTACACAACCTACATGAACCACTGAGCCACTGCCGTACTTGATGAACGCAACGGTCGCAGTGTTGTCCGTACTGACCAGCACAATTTTGGCGAGCAGCGGCATTATGAGGCGTCTCAGAGCAAGGTGTACAGCTAGCAACTCGAGGCAGTTGATGTGCCAATGCAGTTGGGGGCCCGTTCAGATCCCCGCTATTTCATGCCCATTGTACGTGGCCCCTCAGCCAGTGTTGGAGGCATCTGTGGAGACCACAGCATGCCTGGACACTTGTTCTAGGGGCACTCCGGCCCGGAGAGACGAAGGGTCGGACCAGGGCCTGAGGATTTGGCGGCAGGCCGGGGTGATTGTCCCACGGATCGTGCCGCTCTGCCACGCCCATCTCGGGACTCGGCCGTGAAGCCAGTGCTGAAGCAGTCTCATTTGAAGCAAACCCAGCGGTGTTACTGCGGCTGCGGATGCCATATGCCCCAGGAGCCTCTGAAAAGGTTTCAGTGGGGCCGCTGTCCTGCTTTTGTTGGTATTCAAGCAGTTCAACACTGACCGGACACAGTCCTCTGTGAGGTGTGTCGTCTGGTGGACTGAGTCCACACCAGGAAAAGAGATCCTCTGCACAGGGGCGAGTTTGCTCTTTTCATCCACAAGGTGGACCTACTAAAGTGATGCCAGTAAGTGTATGTACATACTACATAAAAGAAACATAGAGATGACACGCCTACTCACAAACCTTTCAGTTAAACAAGGCTAATCTCTGACATAGATTACCTTCATATGAAAGACTGATGATAATAAAAATGGTTTACAGGATCTCCTAGAGGCCACACCTTCAACGCGTCATTGTTTCAGGCTGGTTAAAAGCAGAGAGTCGAGTATAAAGGATTTACAGAAGGCACTGGTAAGAAACACTTGTTTCTACTTGCCTACAACTTACAATGAGGCAAACAGACAGCAAACACATTTTGGTAAGTGTTAGAACTGTTTCATGTGCGAACTAAACATTTTAACTACAGTGAAAAAGTTTTAACTATATGATAAAGTAACCATTACCAAGCATGTGAAATATAATCTTTTCACTTAATGACTAAAAGGGATTTTGTTCATGTTTTCTACATTCAAAATAGTTTTTGCTTTCCATTTTCTTGTCTTGAACTGTTTCTTATCCCTGATTTAGACATACGTGATTTGAGAGTTATATTGAAACAGTATTCTCATAACTCTAGGCGATATTTGTGGGAGCGCTCAGTACTCTATGTGTCGAAACATGCCCAAGGGACCATTTCCAACTTCCAGATTTGCAGTGCTGCCCTAACTGCCTAGAAGGTAAGCTCCACTGACTAAATAATAATACATCTGAATATATTGCAGTGACCAGTGTTAATCACTAAATAATTATTCAATGCAAATCTACAGGTTGGTATGTTGCCAAGAACTGCTCCGAAGGACTCGGAGTCTACATTGTGGGTTGTAATAAATGCCGCAGATGTGAAGGTATGTAAAAACTGTTTCACCCCTTTTTACATGACTGAGTTTAGATGCCTTTGCAGAGCAGACTGGGCTGTTCATTTCAGTTCTGCTCTGAGAATACAATCCTTTTTCTCAACCTATAGAAACTGGACAGATAACTGTTTCCAGCTGCACGCAGTTCGCAGACACACAGTGTGCCATGGGTGAGAATAATACTTCATTTCTTAAATTTTTCATATATTACTGCAGCATCATTCATTTATGTTTTTGTAACAGCTTTTGAAATGTTTCTTAAGTACAATTTGGTATGCAAATTTACAAAGCGCGTAAAGGGACATGGTGGATGAAAACATGAGATGGGAGGAAAAGACTATATTTGAAAACTTTTGTGTTCACTCGTTTCCCAAGAAACTCTGAATTCGGTCGTGAAAGCACTGAAATATAGATTTTCCTCCCACTTGAATCATAACATCTTATGAGTACAAAAAAAAATTTGCTTTGTTCTAACTGCTGCCATATTGTATCATTTCATTCAGCCATTATATTTCATTTACTGTGGTTTTATCATTTGTCTTAGATTGAAGATATTACTGCCTTTGTATCTTACATGTTTTTTTCCCTTTTCATATACTTTCCCTTTTACCTGCTGCTTGCCTTGCAGTTGCAATTTATTTTTGTCATTTATTTTAGTTTCCATTTTCTTTCTCTTTTCTTTCTCTACTTTCCTATTGCAGACCACCCTGTTACTACACATCCAACACTTTCCCCCCTGAGACAACTGCCACAGATAACCTTGTGAGTTTATCTTCTGTTTTTAATCTCTTTGCTTTGTGAAAACTGAACTATATCGTAAAAAGTTTAATTTATAATAAAATATTGAACCAATCCTCAGGTATGGTTGCTCATATGTGGTAGCTGCTGTCTTCATGCTGGCTGTGATCGTGGCTCTCTGCTTTATCAGAATCAGTAAATCTGATGAAAGCTCTGCAGGTAAACACCCATTCTGCTCTTCATCTTGTACGTCTGTGTCCTGAAACAAACACTAATGAAATCAATCTTGACCGGATGTGTGTTGATTGTGTTTTTCAGGAGAACCATTCAATATGAAAGACACAGAGACAGTCTAAAGAAAAAACTCTGACATCATGTGAATTATAATAAGGATTCAATGAATTTAGAAATATTGCAATACAAAAAGTTCCATATAGTTGGCCATAAGGTACAGATTTTTTTTATTTGAAAGTCTTATTTTTCTAAGAGTCAGCAAACATACCTCTCCTGTGACAGGAGATCATACTGTGATTTGAGTTTACTCTATAGAGACACTGAGTGCTGTAGTTAAGAAGATGCTGTGAATGTGTGGTATGTGCACATCTGTTTAGTTAGAAATGTACGTATAGTCAGATATATCTACTTTATTTTATCATGATGCTGTGTATCATTTGTATTTTATGTTACTTTTTAAAAAAAAAAACGATTTCTCTTTTTGTATCAGATATTTGTACACTGTAAATCTAACCTCCCCAACTCAAAATGAACTGATTTTTGACTGATCACATCTAAATTTTTTAATTGGCCCAAGTGAAATTCTAAAAAATGTAATTTTATCAATTTGTAGAATTTCACTTGGGCCAATTGAACAATTTAGATGTGATCGGTCCCTAGGACATTTTTAGTTGGGAGGTTAGACATTTTTTACAGTGTACTTTGACAGAATTTTATTTGTTCAAATAAATATATTACTGTTTATTCCTCGATGGAAAAATCTGCCGCATGTATTAGGCATATCATGTACTTACATAAATAATAATAATAATTGTTTGGTACAATGTACTTATTGTGTTCATGTTGTATTGCAAAACACTTGTGCTGCTATGGGTGTGGTTTGGGTTGGTTTAATGGGTTCATATAAGAAGGTTAAACAGTGTCATTATAGATGGAATTACAAATGGCATGCAGGTATTTTTAAATAAAGTATTTTTTTTAGTAAAATGTAAAAACATGGATGTAAACAATATGTGCATTGTTTCAAATGATTTATTTAAATGTTATTACATAGTAGTTAGACACTTCTACAGGACAAACACTTATACCTATGTTGCAATCTGTTAGCATGTAAATTCAAATTAATTATTAATTAATAATCAATATAGCAATGTAACAATGCAAAAGGAACTGTACTTGTGGACTTTTGTTTGTTGTGAATTATGAAGTGTACACTGCCAAGACAAATATAAAGTTTACTCCTCATCATTTGTCTGTATTTGTGTAAAAGACTGCAGTAAACTGTGCTGTAGGGGTCCTGAAATGCACATTACAGTTTGACTGTAAAAAACAGTAACATAATATACTGGTAGGTTCACGTATAGGACTCGGATGCGAGTGGTTTATTGCAGTGGTTTTCAGTCCTGGTCCTGGGGACTCATTTTGTATGTCTCTGTAATATAAGTTGCTTAGTTCAGTTCATGAATATCTCTGCTAACGAGTTAATGATTTGAATCAGGTGTGTTAAATAAGGACATACAAAATGACCCATAGCGGTGGGTCCCCAAGACCAGAAATGAAAACTGCCATATAGATATTTTTTAGATTTTCTCATAATTTGGCAGAAGGTATATTAGGCTGCTGTAACTTTAAGACCTGACACGGATCCATTACACTGTTACACGTGTTTATTTCTCAACTGCTTACGTTCACTTAAAACATAACTGACTGTGTTTAAGTGAATACTGGCTGTGATAACATTGTCAACATCAACAACAATTCTCTCCGATGATGATAAGGACACAGTATCAATTGTTTCATTGCATTTGACATCTGTGTCTTCCAAAGACAGTTATGGGTTATAAGTACAATAACTGTTCATCATTTCTTTATTTTTTAACAATATTAAGTTAATTGTTAATCAATTGTAAATGATAAAATAAAATTGTTTTTGTTTTCATTTACAGAATAATATAACTTAGTAATATTTATAATGCCTTTTGTCAGCCAAAAAAAATACATTCATGTAAAAGAATGTCAAACTATGAGCTTTAATTGCCTCGTCCACTCGGATTATCGCACGAGCAGCCATTTTAACGAAGTTCACAGGTAATTAGTGAGCTCGCGCCAATTTTGCCAGCGCATAGAGTTCTGCATGATGACATGTAAAATCTCGATCTGTCGGACAGCTAAGGCTGGCCACACACTTGAAGATTTTAAGCCCGATTTGCAACCCCCAACGACTGGGGTGTGGCCCGATTCAAGGTTTCTCGCAACCGACTTTTTGTCCAAAAAATCCTCAATTGTATGGTGTCATTACTATTATTTTACTGCTCCCGATGGCGTCGGAGCCCGCACAATTCCATGTTTGATATCTACGACTCTTGATCGGGCTGCCTCTGACGTGATACCGATGATATTTGAAAATCGTCTAGTGTGTCCCAGGCCTTAGTAAACAGTTAGTTTTCTTTAAACTTAAACACGCATGCAGCATCCCAAGGGTTCTGTACTGGAAATGATTAGTTCACCTCCTGAGTCTTCGGGTCTGAGCGTTTGGTCTTTTCTCACATATTTTGAATAGGCCTACAGAAATTAGTTAATTCCCCAATTTTTTTTTCTTTTACAGTTATGTGATGCGTTTCTGGTCTCAGATTGTATCTTTTTTATTTGGTTTCTTAGTTGGTTAATGCCTTATACTTTATCCGTCTGATGGGGAAAAATCACTTTGTTAAAGCAATACCTCTAATGGCTTTCACTTAGCCATTGGTATTGGTAACAGGAGGGAGCAAGTATTTGACGCATACAAACTCCATGAGCACAGTTGTAAGATGCAATCTTACTGTGCTCCAATGACTAAACATAGCTTCCAATGAGCTTCCTGTGGGGTTTCATTCTTTCAGGTTCACAGCATAAAATTATGAAGTCAGTCAAAATTATATAGCACAGACATTGTCCACAGTCCAATTGTTCCTTGAACCCAGTGAAGCATTAAACTCAGTCCAACACATTATAATCCAATAACCAGTGAGCATGATCATTCTTCCACGGTCAGCATGGTCAAAACTGTGTGCTTTCCCACTACCAATACACACCTGTTGTCTTCTAATATACTGTTTTAGAGCGCCACCCAGTGGACAAATATATAACTGCATGAAAATGGCTCCTACAATTAACATCTTAAATATTCTGCAAGGTGTATGTAGACTTGTAAGCAGAACTGTAGGGAAGTGTGTGTTTCAGACACTGGACTCTGGGCAAAGGAGCTCCTGGCAGAAGCTCAATGGCACGACCCAGTGGACAGTGTGGAGGAAGATGTGAGACATGTTGTGGACTGAAGACATCCAGATACATAAACACAAGGGATTTTGACATGATCACTCTGAGGGCTCTCAACTAAAGTGGCACAAACTGAGACATGCGAGACGAGAGAAGAACTGTGCAAGGGAGCTCAATGATGCTGGTTGCGGATTTTGACAATTCTGTCCTTTTGACTTGGCGGAGAACTGGTCAAATGGAGAAACCACAGTCACCTTTGAGTTGCACACCAGAGGATAAACTGCGAAAGAGAGGAGAAACAATGACTTGAGTGATTAGTGGTTCATAAATAACATCAGTGCTATGAACTGAACTTGCTGAGAGACGTGGATGTCTCGAGGACTTTCTAAAATAATATTGTAACGGGGCGAACAAGACGAGAGACTTGAGGATCCATATGCAAGGCTTTATTCCAAAACATGGTCTTAATACAGGCTAGGTCAATAAACAGCAAACAGGTATGGCAGGGGCACGACACAGAGTAATCCTTAGGGCAAGCGTGGGTAGATGATCGGCGAACAATATCCAACAGGGGCAAGGCAAAGAGATAATCCAGGTAAACCGCAAAATCCAAACGAGGTAAACAGAGTCCAAAGGGCTAAGGGTGAATCCAGGAAACAGGCAAGAATCAGAACAAAAGACAAGGCAAGACTAAGGTCAATGGATGGGCTCTGTAGAAAAGCTAACACTAGGGGAGTGCTAAACGCAATACAATACTCGGCATCAGCGAGAGAAAGTCCAAGGCTTATAAAGAGTGACCAACAGAGCCAGGCAGCAGACCACCACAGCGGGGCAGAAGACCACCAGAGCCTGACAGCAGACCACCAGGGGTGGAGCAGGCTGTGCAGGCGACCAGGGCGGAGACGACCGTGCAGGCGACCAGGGCGGAGACGACCCTTCAGGAGGCCAGTGCGGAGACAACCCTTCAGGAGGCCAGGGCGGAGACGATCCCTTCAGGAGCCCAGGGCGGAGACGACCCTTCAGGAGGCCAGGGCGGAGACGACCCTTCAGGAGCCCAGGGCGGAGACGACCCTTCAGGAGCCCAGGGCGGAGACGACCCTTCAGGAGGCCAGGGCGGAGACGACCCTTCAGGAGGCCAGGGCGGAGACGATCCCTTCAGGAGCCCAGGGCGGAGACGACCCTTCAGGAGCCCAGGGCGGAGACGACCCTTCAGGAGCCCAGGGCGGAGACGACCCTTCAGGAGCCCAGGGCGGAGACGACCCTTCAGGAGGCCAGGGCGGAGACGACCCTTCAGGAGCCCAGGGCGGAGACGACCCTTCAGGAGGCCAGGGCGGAGACGACCCTTCAGGAGCCCAGGGCGGAGACGACCCTTCAGGAGGCCAGGCCAGTGGAGCGGAAAAGGACCTGGAGACTGGGAACCATGGCAAGAACTGGGACCTAGGGAACACAGTGATACACGAGACAGACAGAGTATTTATGGCCCCAAGGGCCAATGCAGGGAACACAAGTTCGTCAGTAATTTCCATGATGACAATTGAGCGGGCAAACAGTTCGTAATCAGGCTCTTTGGTTGAAACGGAACAGACAGAGTGCAATCATGGCTTCTGAGTTCATGATAGAAAGGGGTAAGAGTTCAACGGCAGGCTTGACATGAAGAGGCTCAGGCTCGGAAGACGTGACGTGAACGTCCGGCTGGACAGGCAGGGCGTGAAGAGGCTCAGGCTCGGAAGACGAGACGTAAAGAGGCTCAGGCTCGGAAGACGTGACGTGAAGAGGCTCAGGCTGGGCAGACGTGACGTGAAGAGTCTCTAGCAGGGCAGATGTGACGTGAAGGAGCTCGGGCTCGGCAGACGTGACGTGAAGCTCAGGCTCGGCAGGACTGGCGTGAAGCTGAGGCTCGGCGGGCATGACGTGAACAGTCTCTAGCTCGGTAACAGGGCAAGACGAGGATTTACAGACGGCCTCCATAGCAGTGACAAGGCAGGATAAGGATTCAAAAACAGTTACCTCTAAAGGTTCTGCACCAGACGCCGCCACCTCTGGAGGTTCTACAGTGGTAGCATCAAGAATCAGGTAAAGTTCATTAACAGGACATGTACAGTGCTCATCTACGGTTCCTTTGACCGTGACATGACAGGCTGAGAGGACATTGCTGGGCGCTACCACCATACAAGGGGCTGAAGCGAGCACCGCCGCTTCGAGAGGTTCTGCAGCTCGTGCCGCCACCTCTGGAGAAACTGCCATCGCCTGGGGCAGTTCTGAGGTGGTGTACGCAGCCCAAACGCAACATAGAGCGATCCCCATCAAGGGAAGCGCTTCTGACAGGGTAATTAGTGCAGGAACAGAATTTTTAAAGGGAGTAGGTTTGGGGATACCAGCTGCGCGTGCAGACCCCAGCGGTGCATCCCTCACACTGGAAACCAGACTGGGAAATCGAAGACTCTGGCTGGTCAGCGGTGACATGACGAGACCCTGGAAAATCTGCTGAGATGTGAAGAGACTTGTGACGATCAGTTGAGACATGACTTGACTTGTGATGATTAACCGTGACTGGGCTTGACTCGTGACGATCAACCGTGACTTTGCTTGACTCGTGACGATCAACTGTGCCTTGGCTTGACTCGTGACGATCAACCGTGACTTTGCTTGACTCGTGACGATCAACTGTGCCTTGGCTTGACTCGTGACGATCAACCGTGACTTTGCTTGACTCGTGACGATCAACTGTGACTTGGCTTGACTCGTGACGATCAACTGTGACTTGGCTTGACTCATGATTGGTAGCTGTGATGGAATGCGATGTTGTTGTGTCCGCCATCTTGTGAGCGTGCTCTGGTACGGCTGCCATTACCTGAGTGAGTGTGGAGTCGTGTTCCTCTGCGATACCCACAGTGAACGCTGAACCAACAGTCAACAAAGCATAGTCCATAAACTGACTGAGAGATGAACGGGGACCCTCACGGATTAAACGTGATTTGAGCGCTTGATTAATGCCCTCACAAAAGAAATCTATGAGCATACAGTCCGGCATATCAGAAAAATAGGCGAGATCTAAATACCAAAGGGCTAGGCTAAGGGTGAATCCAGGAAACAGGCAAGAATCAGAACAAAAGACAAGGCAAGACCAAGGCTGCTTTCACACTGCAGGGGCTTAATGCTCAATTCCAATTTTTTGAAAAAATTTGATTTTTTTGCAAGGCCGTTCACATTTCCAATTAAATGCGACCTTTTGTGATCTCCTGTGTGAACGTGAAATGACCCAGAAGTGACCCGCATGCGTTGAAGAGTACTCAGCGGTCAACGACGTCACTTGTTGTTTGCAAAAGTAGCTAAACATGGATGTCAACAGTGGAGCTCGTTTAGCAATATTAAAGTTATTTTCCCAACAGAGCCAGCACAATTACAATCTTCTCATTCCCGCCTACTTCAAAGCAGAATTATGACGTTTGTCGCATATCAATGGCATGCGGGTCGGATACATGTGACCTGGCCGTTCAGATTGAAGTCGCATTTCAAAAGATCGGATACATATCGGATTTGGACCACATACCCAAGTGGCCTGGGTCGCATTTGAAAAGATCGGATCTATGTCATTCAGATTGTCATGAAAAGATCAGATACAGGTCGCATAGGGGGAAAAAATTCAGAATTGGGTCGGTCGTTTCAGCCTGCAGTGTGAACATAGCCCAAGGTCAATGGAGTGCTAAACACAATACAATACTCGGCATCAGAGAGAGAAAGTCCAAGGCTTATAAAGAGTGTGAGATAGTGTGTGATAGTTCTCAGGTGTGAGCGTGATTAGTGGAATCAGCTGTGTGAGTCGTCAATGCAATGAATGACGGGGATTGTAGTGAAGTGCAAGAGTCCATGCTGTGAGTGGGTGACCTCTGGTGGTGATTGACCGGAAGTGTATGGACCAGATTCGTGACAAATATGACCACCAGTTCTGCAGACAAGCAGATGATAGTTCATTCTATGCTGTTGCTTAAGGGAGTTAAGTGGAAATAGTCCACTTTTTGCAGCAGTTTGTGAAATTGTAGAGCACACTCCGAATTGGAGCGCTTACCTTGACAGAGACAATAAAGACTTATTCACAGATCGAAAATGGGCAAGGAAAGCTTCAACAATAGGACCAGTGGTGGATGATGAAGCGGCCCGCACGGGTGCATGATGTGGATCTGGTCTTTTGTCGGAAAACCACAGAGAGGCAGGATGACAGAGAACCCAATAACCAGGGCCCAGTTGTTCAAACATAATCTGTTTGGATTTCAGATATCGGGATTGGAGGATTGGATCAAATCTTGAAAATGGGTGGTTCAAAAGAAAAAAGGGATTCTGAAATCAGATTAGATCTCAAAATCCAATCTTGGTTTTGATCTCAAATCATCAGTTTGTGTTGTTCATTTTTTTTTGTGTGTAAGATTTTTTTTTTTTTCCCCCAGCAGAAGGGTGGATTTCAGGAACAAAAAATTAATAAAACTTTTAAAAACTGGTCCAAAATACCCAGGTTTTTTTTTCCATTTTTCAGGTTTTTTTCTTCAGTTTTTCAAAACATTAATAAAAACTACCGTAAAAAGTATGCACTTTAACTTTAAAACTAAAAAAAACGGGTCCAAAAAAAAATAAATACAACATTTGTATCATGTAATAAACACATACACAGTTTTTTTTCTTTTGCTCTTGATTAGCTTAACTGTTAAAGCAAGAAATTAGAAGTAGACATTAGGCTATTAAACCTTCCCGGACCCTATACAGTAAATTAAAAAAGAGATTTTGGTGCCATAAAATAATCTCCAAACAGCTGTAAATATCAAACAAAAATATTATGTTTAATTTAAAGTATTTGTTTGGTAACTACATTATCAAAATCATTAGAGATGAACCATTCAAAAGTTCTTTGCGAGCAAACACAAAGATTATTGGGTGAATGCTAAGCAAAACTTTTCTGAGAGAATGCAAAAGCATTGATTTTTTTCCCCCTTAAATCTCATATTTTTTCCATCTCCATGTTCCGTTGAGCACTAGTAATCCATATTTGGTAATCTGAAAAAGTGTGTATCTGGATCAGGGTGATCCAATCCAATTTTGCTTTGAAAAACCGGCACAACATTAAGATGAATTACCTGATCCAGGATAGCAAAATCAGATCAATCTGATCCAGATTAAACTTTTTGAACATTGGTCCTGGAGTTTATTGCCAATTTGAACTGTGAAAAGGGTATTCAATAAAACAGAGGCTGATAGATAGAGGTCCTGCATTGTGCTGTATCAGACGTCTGATGTGCTGTTCGTGAACAAATCAGTGTTGTTTTGAAAATGACTCCGAATGGGTGACATTTCTGTCCCCAGGACATTATATGTATAAAAATGCATGAAAATTAACTCTAAAATACATTTTATTATTAAGCAAAGTGTCCAGCACATTAAGCTAACTGCAAATTTAATATGTATAATTAAAAACATTAATAAAAACTGCCTAGAACACTAAAAAGCACCCTCTATCTCTAAACTTTACCATGAAATATGATTAAAATCTCCCCCCTTTTGTCTTAACTTCCCTCTTTCTCCCTCCCTCTCTCTTCTCCTCTCTCTCCTTCTTTCTCTTTCCAAATCCTTCTCTGTGAAGTAGCTACTACTAAAACATAGTAAATCACTTCAACACAGAAATCTCATACACACACAGTCATGTACAGACACTCTCTCTCATACACACATATGGACCCTCATTCCTGTTACCCAATGTTCATTCCTGTTACCCAGTGTTCATTCATGTTTCCCAATGTTCATTCATGTTACCCAATGTAATGTTCATTCCTGTTACCCAGTGTTCATTCCTGTTACCCAGTGTTCATTCCTGTTACCCAGTGTTCATTCCTGTTACCCAGTGTTTATTCATGTTATGTTCATTCATGTTACCCAGTGTTTATTCATGTTATGTTCATTCATGTTACCCAATGTAATGTTCATTCCTGTTACCCAATGTTCATTCCTGTTACCCAATGTTCATTCCTGTTACCCAGTGTTTATTCATGTTTCCCAATGTTCATTCATGTTACCCAATGTTCATTCCTGTTACCCAGTGTTCATTCATGTTTCCCAATGTTCATTCATTTTACCCAATGTAATGTTCATTCCTGTTACCCAGTGTTCATTCCTGTTACCCAGTGTTTATTCATGTTATGTTCATTCATGTTACCCAGTGTTTATTCATGTTATGTTCATTCATGTTACCCAATGTAATGTTCATTCCTGTTACCCAATGTTCATTCCTGTTACCCAATGTTCATTCCTGTTACCCAGTGTTTATTCATGTTTCCCAATGTTCATTCATGTTACCCAATGTTCATTCCTGTTACCCAGTGTTCATTCATGTTTCCCAATGTTCATTCATTTTACCCAATGTAATGTTCATTCCTGTTACCCAGTGTTCATTCCTGTTACCCAGTGTTTATTCATGTTATGTTCATTCATGTTACCCAGTGTTTATTCATGTTATGTTCATTCATGTTACCCAATGTAATGTTCATTCCTGTTACCCAATGTTCATTCCTGTTACCCAATGTTCATTCCTGTTACCCAGTGTTCATTCATGTTTCCCAATGTTCATTCATGTTACCCAATGTTCATTCCTGTTACCCAGTGTTCATTCATGTTTCCCAATGTTCATTCATGTTACCCAATGTAATGTTCATTCCTGTTACCCAATGTTCATTCCTGTTACCCAATGTTCATTCCTGTTACCCAGTGTTTATTCATGTTTCCCAATGTTGATTCATGTTACCCAATGTTCATTCCTGTTACCCAGTGTTCATTCATGTTTCCCAATGTTCATTCATTTTACCCAATGTAATGTTCATTCCTGTTACCCAGTGTTCATTCCTGTTACCCAGTGTTTATTCATGTTATGTTCATTCATGTTACCCAGTGTTTATTCATGTTATGTTCATTCATGTTACCCAATGTAATGTTCATTCCTGTTACCCAATGTTCATTCCTGTTACCCAATGTTCATTCCTGTTACCCAGTGTTCATTCATGTTTCCCAATGTTCATTCATGTTACCCAATGTTCATTCCTGTTACCCAGTGTTCATTCATGTTTCCCAATGTTCATTCATGTTACCCAATGTAATGTTCATTCCTGTTACCCAGTGTTCATTCCTGTTACCCAGTGTTCATTCCTGTTACCCAGTGTTTATTCATGTTATGTTCATTCATGTTACCCAGTGTTTATTCATGTTATGTTCATTCATGTTACCCAATGCAATGTTCATTCCTGTTACCCAGTGTTCATTTCTGTTACCCAGTGTTCATTCCTGTTACCCAGTGTTCATTCCTGTTACCCAGTGTTCATTCCTGTTACCCAGTGTTCATTCCTGTTACCCAGTGTTCATTCCTGTTATGTTCATTCCTGTTACCCAGTGTTTATTCATGTTATGTTCATTCATGTTACCCAATGCAATGTTCATTCCTGTTACCCAGTGTTCATTTCTGTTACCCAGTGTTCATTCCTGTTACCCAGTGTTCATTCCTGTTACCCAGTGTTCATTCATGTTACCTAATGTTCATTCATGTTACCCAATGTAATGTTCATTCCTGTTACCCAATGTTCATTCCTGTTACCCAGTGTTCATTCCTGTTACCCAATGTTCATTCCTGTTACCCAGTGTTCATTCCTGTTAACCAGTGTTCATTCCTGTTACCCAGTGTTCATTCCTGTTACCCAGTGTTCATTCATGTTACCTAATGTTCATTCATGTTACCCAATGTAATGTTCATTCCTGTTACCCAATGTTCATTCCTGTTACCCAGTGTTCATTCCTGTTACCCAATGTTCATTCCTGTTACCCAGTGTTCATTCCTGTTACCCAGTGTTCATTCCTGTTACCCAGTGTTCATTCATGTTACCTAATGTTCATTCCTGTTACCCAATGTTCATTCCTGTTACCCAGTGTTCATTCCTGTTACCCAGTGTTCATTCCTGTTACCCAGTGTTCATTCATGTTACTAAATTTCCTTTATTTTCTAAAAAATAAATAAAGTTAACCCACTATTTTATCAGTTTTGTTTGGTCCATCATTTATTGCCTACTGTTTAATAAATAAAAATAAATAATAAAAAAATAAAAAAATTGATAAACTTGAGGCTTCGGTCTTCTTTAAAATGAAAAATTGGCTTAATTTATGATATTTTTGTCACAAATATAAATTATTTGAACATATAACCAACAATTTCTTTAAAATAAACATTTTCTTGTGGGGAAAACAAAGGAATTAATTTACATGTTTTTTAAATGGCATGTGAGTTTCGGTAACAGGACTGGTATGCGTCCATCTTCTGCTTAGAAATCTTAGAAAAAAATAAAGTTGAGATTGACCAATACACATTTTGATAGTTAAATATGTGTAGTAGTAGATTCAGTGTTGAAACAAGTTTAATTTTGAAGCACATGTTTTAAATTATAAACTGATTTGACTGACTAAATGATGAAATTCAGATCGATGACTAAATGATGAAATAGCCAGTCATTTAATGTGTTGCGTTGATATTTTTGTACCATCAAGAGAGAAAAAATTAAGATGGGGTGCTGGCCTGCTGGGTCAACTTGCCCCAGCAGGCATCTTTCCACATCTAATTAGGCTAATTATATTATCATGAAAAGCTACATCTTCATGTACACCATTATCCAGGGTGAATATAGAATATACTGGCTACGTTTTTCAATACAATAACACATTTAGCTGCTGATGTGTCGTTACCTCGCTCATGAACACTAGTGACGTTGCAGCCAGTGTGCGCGTTCTCGTGGAGCTTTTCCGGTGGCGTTTCCTGTGTTTGTAAACTGACCTGGGCTGGAATAAAAGAGCGAAATTGAGCAGTATTAAGGTAAGATTCATAAGCACTACGTGTATCGCTTCAATACAAATGATTACTGTTGTTGTTTTATCTCTTGGGATGATGTGGTCTCGTGCGCTTTTACAGGCCTCGAGAGATAGAGATTGGATTATAGAGAGCCATATGTACACGAAACACATTATCACACATGAACGCGTTTTAAATTAACTCCAGCTCGAACGAAAGCACTCATGACTGATTCGAGGTGTGCGGTGACATGTTTAGAGGGGTTCAGGTTAAAAAAGCTCACGAGAATGTAAGGATTAGTCGTGTTAGATGAGGATTGTTTGTTTGCGGGGGAGTTTTTAGTGCGAACATCAGCGCGCTGAGATGCTTTTCACATGCGTGTGTGTGTGTGTGTGTGTGTGTGTGTTCTTTCATCTGTTCTCATGCATTAGGCTACAACATGCATGGATGTCTTCGGTGTTTGTTTTTTAAACGCATAATTAAATTGTTATGCATGTGGCAGTAGATATAGTCGGTGTATGTTTTCCACTGCACCTCACTTTGTGGCTCTCTCCCATTAGCTGAATACTCGATCATCTCCATACTTCATGACCTGAATTAGACGTGTCAGATTAATGAGCAGGGTTGAGAAATATTGATCTCAACCTTTGATTTACATATGCCCCCCTTTTTGAAGGGGCTTGACACCTCTAATCACAAAGAGTGTGCTCACAAGGACTCTTTTAAAGGGATAGTTCTCCCAAAAATAAGAAAATCTGTCATTAATTACTCACCCTCATGTCATTCCAAACCCGTAAGAATTTAGTTCATCTGTCCCTCCGTGGACAGTCTACGCAAATTTTCTGAAGAGTCTCTGTCCCTTTATATTATGAACAGATTTAATTTAAGCTTTTATTCACATATAAACACTAATCAGCAAACTTAAACAGAAACTCAACTGAACCTGATTGATGCACGAGAACAACCCTCATTGGTTCTTGCAGAAGCTCAAACGTGCTGCGAAACACTAGAATAACCCTCATTGGTTCTTTTTGAAGCTCAAATGTGCTGCAAAACACAAGAATGAACCTCATTGGTTCTTGCAGAAGCTCAAACGTGCTGCAAAACACAAGAATGAACCTCATTGGTTCTTGCAGAAGCTCAAACGTGCTGCGAAACACTAGAATAACCCTCATTGGTTCTTGCTGAAGCTCAAACGTGCTGCAAAACACAAGAATGAACCTCATTGGTTCTTGCAGAAGCTCAAACGTGCTGCGAAACAGAGAATGAACCTCATTGGCTCTTTTTGAAGCTCAAACGTGCTGCGAAACAGAGAATGAACCTCATTGGTTCTTGCAGAAGCTCAAATGTGCTGCGAAACAGAGAATGAACCTCATTGGTTCTTGCAGAAGCTCAAACGTGCTGCGAAACAGAGAATAACCCTCATTGGCTCTTTTTGAAGCTCAAACGTGCTGCGAAACAGAGAATGAACCTCATTGGTTCTTGCAGAAGCTCAAATGTGCTGCAAAACACAAGAATGAACCTCATTGGTTCTTGCAGAAGCTCAAACGTGCTGCGAAACACAAGAATGGACCTCATTGGTTCTTTTTGAAGCTCAAACGTGCTGCGAAACAGAGAATGAACCTCATTGGCTCTTTTTGAAGCTTAAACGTGCTGCGAAACAGAGAATGAACCTCATTGGCTCTTTTTGAAGCTCAAACGTGCTGCGAAACACAAGAATGAACCTCATTGGTTCTTGCGGAAGCTCAAACATGCTGCGAAACACTAGAATGAACCTCATTGGTTCTCGCACATCAAGCGAGAATGCTTGAGCTTCTGTTTACCACAACTGTACTTTTGACAACCCAGCGTGTAGTTGATCCCGATAAGTGCTGATTGTCACAGATATAAACACGAGGCTTTCTTTTTCCATGAGGGGGTTTGGCATCACGACGGCTTTGTTTCCTGGCAAAGCGTTTAAGAACACGACACACACATCTCACAGAAATCCTGTAGAATTCAACCAATCAGAAGATGACTTTCAAACTCCAGAAGTGTTTCCAATTTTCTATCCCATATGCATCAGGCTTTCATCCAGCATATTTGGGCATTAGACCTAGCAAAGAAAACTCCCTTTCTCCAAAGCAATCCTGGTTTAAGTGGATGAGAGCCTGTAATTACTGTTACGCACTCTGATCAGTCTTAGAGCACTTGCTGTTTTTTCTTTGTGAATGTCTCATGTTTCTACTCTAATTCATCTTTGTCACCACAAAGAAAAGACATTGCTGCCCCATGATAGAGTCCGGTGAGACTTGTGTGACACTTGGTCCGAACTGACGTCTCATCTCCACATCTCGCCTGTCTCTCAACCGCTGTCTGCCACCATGTCACACATACCCGGCAGCTCGGTCCGGGACCACATGAAATGGGTTAGTTCTCTTCGCGTTTCATACAGGACGTGCATGTTTTTTTTTCTTCCTAAATTGACTTTGCTTTTCACTTTAAATCAAGTTCCAAATCCCTTAGTGGAACATGTTGCCAAATGAGTTTAAAGCAGTACGTGAAATGAAGTCTTTTACATTGAAGGTAAAGCGGTGATTTAAAATAAACCAGAACTGCACGCATATTTAAATGTAATAAATGTTTGTTTTAATTAGTTATTCATGCCAGGGTTGGAAGCATCCTTAAAATAGGTACAGGTCATTTAGGTATGTATTTGTATGTGTATAAAATACATGTTGTATTAGCTTTATTCTATGATTAGTAGCTTTTATTGTTTTAGAAAAGCCTTTCTAGGGACCCGAGATGCAAATTAGCTCTCGATGTGCAATACATATTTTCCAGTTTTCGACTGGAATCATGTTTTTTTTTTTTTTTACTGTGCCTATATAAATAACCTTATAAATAAATAAAATAGTGCTACGTAAAGTAAACACTTCCAACAACAGCTGGTCTTATATTCTCGGTTCTGTCTTGATGTTGTTTTCCTAAGGCAGGGCTGTTAGGTTGTGAAGCGGTGTTGTCCAGCATGGCTCTGATGCAGGCCAGTTCCATGGCAGCTCCTAAGAAAATGATGTCTCCGCTGGGTCCAGCTTCAGGACACGGATCCGCCCAGAGCGTACAGGACCGCGGGACGCAAGGACACATGCTCTTACCAGCGGGCATGACCTGTCCTCCACTGGTTAGGAGACCCCTTCAGATTAGTGTACAGTTGCAAATAGGTTATTTTGTGCCATCTGTAAAAGTTTACAAACTTCATATTAACTAGCGATAGACTGAAATATCGCTCAGGCTGATTAATCGTCTCATAATTAGACATTTTTTATTATATCTAGCACAAAACTATATTTTCTGCTAGTATTTCTCAAGGTAAATTTAGGTGTCTTTCCAAAAAAGTACAAAGGAGTAGGTTTCAAAAGTACACCAAATAACCAAATGATATAAGGAGTCCATACTTGGTATGAAATAAATGTATTTTAAATACTTTTTTTTTTCACTAAGTAAACTACAAATCCATTAACATATCTACTGACATAACACTTGAGACTTACTGATATAAATATAATTAAACTTAATTTGGAGTACTACGTTTTTTATTGCATAATGCACATTTCTTAATATTAAGCCTTAAAATGTGTTCACTATAATAATCACTATTATTAATCTTCAGAATATGACAGAGCTTGGAATGAATAATTCACTGAAAACTGGCTGTGTGTCACTGTTCTCACATTGTAGATGCTCAGTTCGAGAAGCTCCCGACTTCTAAACATCTTTAATAACCTCTTATTGTTTGAAAGACTACAGGGAACATTGCACTTTTGTATTTGTTTTTCCAGCACAGGACCATTTAAAAGTTGTCTAGAAATTATGATTTTTCTTAAAATATATGGTGATCAGTTTCAGTGCCTAAGATATAGGTTCAATACTTAAAATATTGATTAAAAAAAATACTCTATGGGCACATTATGCATCATCATGCATCATCTACCCAGTAACAACCTGAAGCTTGATGACCTCTACACACAACTAATGTGTGATTATTGGCACAAAATAAACTTTTAAATGCACTCTTTCAGGTTGTTAGGAGATTGTTTAAATTTATTTCAGAAATTTTATAGAGTTGTATAAAAATTCAGAGGTGTTTATTCCTCAAAGGTTTGTAATATATGTGTTTGTGTGTCCGTAGCTTCTGCGGAAGGAGGGTGATTTTACAGCTCCTCGAATGCTGGACGAGAAGGAAATGAGACCCAATGAAGACATGCAGCTGAAGAAAAAGAACAGGAAGTCGGGAACACCCTCAAAAGTGAGAGAGCAGGACGGGCAGGCGGGGAAGGTCAGTGTGTGTGGGGGTGGCGTGTAGTGTAGTGTGTCACAGTCCTGTGAATGCATTGCCAGTCGGCCACAAATCACACAAAGTTTACTCTAATGCTCTGCTTTCTGTGAGACATTTGAGTTTTGCAGTGTAGTTCGGTCGCATTGGAGGGTTTCTGAGAGTATTATAGAACATATTTGTACTGGATTTGACATTGCAAGCATTTGGACGGTCTGACCCTGTATGGTAATGGTGTGTTTGTGTTGTTGTGGGGGAGGAGATGGCTGGTTTGGGTCAGGGGGGGTGGGGCGTCTGTAAGGGAGGGGAACGCTGAAGCACAATAACGGTTATTGTGTGTTTTCATGGCAGCAGTGTCTACTGGGATTTAAAGGGCTCTGATGTTTTAGGAATAAAGCAGATCTGCTTCTTGTGAAGTTTGTTACTTAAAGTTTAGGTTATTTTATCTTTGGAATCTTTTGTTAGTTGATTTTTATGTTGTTTTTGTGTATTCATTTAAAGGAATGGTTAGTCTAAACGTGGAACTTTACTAACCCTGTGTGTGTGTGTGTGTGTGTGTGTGTGTGTGGGGTTCAGGTATTCCCTACACTGTGGGGACAAGAATAATATTAAAACCTGACATTTTTGATTTTGTGGGGATTTTTTTTTTGTCCAAAAATAATATTGTACTGCTTTCTGGAAATAACTCTTATGCATGCAGTTGCAGTGTAATTGTCTGTTTTGCTATTGTTTTCTCCCTCCTTGGATAATCATATAACTGTCAGTGATATAGATTCGTAAGCAATAAATATAATTATATCTTTGTAGTAGGGATGCACATATACTTTTTAAAAAAAGACTAGAGTATAATTAGCAACACTTTTGGGTACTTACCCAAAACTTGTATTTTAGTAATGCTGTTTTTTTTTTTTTTTAAGAAACAATTTATTGAAAATGAAATAGTAACTACATGGAATAGAGTGATCAGTGCATTAAATAATATGTCTTTCATTAATTTTCCTTGTAGGCGGTTGTGGATGAAAATGGAAATTGTCCACTTTCAAAAGTCCAGAAGAACTTTATCTGTGATCACTGCTACGGGGCCTTCAGGAGTGGATACCACCTGAAGAGACACATTCTCATCCACACTGGTATGAATATCACAGCTTTATGGACTGCAAATATATTTACTGTAACAAATATGTTCATGGATTATCCACATTTAACCTCGTTGACACACATCCATCACATATTCACACTTTTATCATGTTAGATTTTGGTGATATGTCAATGCGTTCTGTTGTTTTTCTCACAGGAGAAAAGCCGTTTGCTTGTGCCGTGTGTGACATGAGATTTATTCAGCGTTACCACTTGGAGCGACACAGCCTCACTCACACTGGTACAACTTCTTCCACTTTGCATCTCCGTTCTGACTTTAAACTGTGCCTGTTACCTTCAACATTGGTGATTTGACAGAAGTAAATACTGTACTTTTAATTATTTGTATGCGAACAATGAATTATTGGACTTTTGTGGTTTATGCATAAAATACCCAAATGTCTAAATACCAGAAGAGAGAGACGGTTTTCTTAAAGCTGCACTACAGAAGATTACATTATTGAGAAAATACATAACAAATAAGTGTTCAAGTGTGAGGAAACACAGCTGATGTAAAATAACTACTCTGCAAGTGATGTGCAATTTCATGTGACTGCCACAGATGGTGAAAATATGGAAGCTTGTTTCTAGTACTAAATAAAAAAATGTAAAAACATAATTGCGACTTATGTCACACATCAGACCTTTTAAACAGAATTGCGAGATTATACTCTCTAGAGCTGCACGATTAATCGTTAAAAGATTGTGATCTCGATTCAAACACCCACGCCATCTTATTCCTAAATTATAATTATTCACTTGTATATTAAACCTTTGACAAGTACGATCACAGCGAACATTCAGATCTGTGTTTGCCCGGCCGCTGATCCAGAGAGAACAGTTGTCATGTTTAGGTGTGAAACAGCTTCACAAACAGTCTTTTCAACCACACAGTATTGTTATTTCTCTTACAATAATGCAAAATATTACAAGTGCTGGGATAAAAGTTCATAGTTCTGATATAAACACTGATGTCTATGTCAGTCATCAAAAAGTAAATCACCTTTTGCACATAACTTGAACTTCAAAGAATGATCGTATTAATTACATCATTACACCAGTAGGTGGCGACAGGTGACTGTTAAATCATTCTTTCAAGAGATTTGTTCAAAAACACTGATTCATCTAGTAACGAAACAAGTCTTTGAGTCATTGAATCATTCACTCAAACCATTTATTTTTTTAAACATTCATTCTAACTGATTAATATTTTGTCAGATCCTCTTGTAATTTACATTTTATTTTATTTAGTTGTCTGTTCAGAATCGTAGGAGAATCGTGATCTTTATTTTTCAAACAAAAAAAAGTGTGATTCTCAATTTATCCAGAATCGTGCAGCTCTACGTAATTCTACACTTTTTCCTCACAATTGTAAGATATAAACCCGTTATTGTGAGAGGGTCTGAATTGTGAGATATAAACTAGCAATTTAAAAAGTAATTGCAACTTTTTATCTCACAATTCTGACTATATTTCTCAGAATTGTGAGATGTGTGTGTGTGTGTGTGTGTTTTAGTTTAGTTTAGTTTAGAGCTTTATTAATCCCCGTGCGGCAATTAGTTTGAGCTTACATGGTGCCTCACATAAAACACTTAGCACATACATTCAAATACATAAAAAAAGAGTAAATAAAGAATAATAAAAAGTGTGTGTGTGTATATATATATATATATATATATATATATATATATATATATATTAATATATATATAATCTTGCAATTGTGAAAGTCATAATTGTGAGATTAAAAGAAACAAACTTCCATATGAAAAAGATGCCAAAGTTCTGTAGTGCAGTTTTTATGCCAAGTCTGTTCCCTGTACATTTGATGTGTTTTTTTTTGGTTTTTTTAACCATCGTTTAATGACTATTTAATGACGCCTGTACCAGTGATGATCAGACACATTTTTCATCGAGCAAAGTTTAATGAACACTGTGCGAAACTTGACTTTTGAGCATTATTCTGGAGTAGGCATTAAAGCAAAGATCATGTACTATATCTTAAAGCAGCGAAACCCTTGCGGGTGTATTAAGCTTTACATTTGTTATGTGCAGGGTTTTGATTCTGTGTAGACGATCATTGAATTTGCCACTCTGTGCGTTTAGGAGTGAAGCCATATGCTTGTTCCATGTGTGACATGCGGTTTTTCCAACGTTACCACTTGGAGAGGCACAGCCTCACTCACACTGGTATGTGTCATTACATTGGACATTATTTCAAAAACATTTTAAACATGAAATGGAATAGTTTTATCTTTGTTTAGTCTTGCACACAAATCACATCATTATGTTGTTTTTGATCTACATTATAAAAACCCTAAAAGCTGCTCTCATTAGTCTTTTCAGTGATATAAACCGAGAATGGATACTCGTGTATTTAAACAGAGTCACAGATCATAGCCGTCTACACAGAACAAAACCTTGTTTCTTTTTAAGATTAAGGTTTTGCTTTCACGCCAAGTACAATGGCACAAAACACAAGTGTAAAATACTTTCAAATAGTTGTTGCACTAAAGCTATTCACAACACATACTAAATTTTAGTTTTTTAAGCATTTGAGACATTAGAAAGTTGACCCAGCCTCCAAATAAAAAGTACATTTAAAGTTATCCCAGGAATACATTTCAATAGGGTTTTAGAAAAGTTTCAGAATAGTTTAAGATGTATAGACATCCATTAAAATGGAACCTAGTACTCTGCTAATATGATGCTTACAGTTTCTAGTTAGCAAAATTGCTGTACTTTTGAGTAATTTATCATATTATGTAATGCCAGACAGCTTATTGACATTTTGTTCTGCGTTTAGGTGTCAAACCATATGCTTGCACCATGTGTGACATGAGATTTTTCCAAAGATACCACCTTCAGCGACACAGCCTCATTCATACGGGTACAAGTCATCTCTTACCCATGTGCTGCTGCTGCTGTCTGCATTGCTTTTGTTTGTTTCACTGGCATTTTTGAACCATGCAGTGTTACGCTCACTCTGCAGTTTCACAGCTTTCTGCTTTCGCTGAGAATTCCTGCACACGAGCCTCGTTGCTTTTTTAGCATGCTAGATATCGCCTGCATGACGTCTGCTTTGTCTGTGAGGCAATCACAAGTTCATGCTTCATATTTAATCTTCACAAAAAACACTTTTCTATTTCACCTCTATATTCCAAAGGGCTGATCTTTGTTCTAAGAGCTAATTTCCATGAACAAATGTGTGTGATTACGGTTGGGTTTTGGCCTTCAAATTGCGCAAATTGAAAATACGCCCAATGGAAGCACGTCAGTTTCGCAAAAACTTAACAAAAAAGTTTTTGCATATTTACAGGTCAACTGACGTAGTTGACGCGGTATGTTTGGACAGAATACAACAATTCGAGTTCTTTATTAAGTTTGCAAAAGTTTTGCGCAAATCTGTAATGGAAACGTGCCTAGAGTTAAAGGGGTAGTTCACCTAAAAATGAAAACTCTGTCAGTAATTACTCTCCGTCATGTTGTTCCAACCCCGTTAGACTTTCGTTCATCTTCGGAACACAAATTAAGATATTTTTGATTAAATCTGAGAGCTGGATCACTCCTCCATAGGCTTCTTAAGGGATCGAAACTGACCGGCCCAAAAGTTATGAAAGACATCGTTAAAATAGTCCGAGTGACTACAGTGGCTCAACCTTAAGTTTATCAAGCGACGAGAATACTTTTTGAGCCTATGGAGGACTGATCCAGCTCTCAGATTTAATCAAAAATATCTTAATTTGTGTTCCGAAGATGAACGAAAGTCTTACGGGGTTGAACAACATGACGGAGAGTAATTACTGACAGAATTGTCATTTTTGGGTGAACTTACCCTTTAAGTACTGAAGGTACACTCAAGGTCTGGCTCCCTTCAATGTTGTTGAAAAATGACATCTTTCCTATTTCCCTCCCTATTTCCCTCTAACTCCACCATTTGAGATGAATGTGCATTTCTACTAGTGTTGTCAAAAGTACCGACTTCGGCACCAAATTGATACTGAAATTAAAAAAAATGTGACGATACCAGCATTTCCCTCTAACATTTCGAGCGCTGTTGAACGGATTCTTAAACACCTCTGATTGGCCATTGTATTCACAAGCTCAACATATATGACTCTGATTGGCTACAATGATCAACGCTTTAAAAACATGTTGAAAATAGACGTCTTTGACACTCTTCACCGAGCACTTACACATACACATGGGAGCGTTTGAAAGCATACATCTATAAGCGTATTTTTTAGGGATCCACTGATAGACGCCTGCTTTCAAACGCTCCCGTGTGTATCTGTGTAATGACCGTCTGTTTACAACGTTTTTAAAGCGTTGATCATTGTAGCCAATCACAGCCATATATGTTGAGCGCGTGAACACAATGGGCAACCAGAGGTGTTTAAGAATCCATTCAACAGCGCTCGAAATGCTGTTATTGTCACATTTTTAAAATGCCAGTACCGACTTGGTAACGAAGTCGGTACTTTTGACAACACTAATTAGAAATTAGTGGCTTCCCCCCTAATAGTCGACCAAATGTTAGTCGATGAGGAGAGTCTTGACCAAATTTGAATTTGAATTTTAGAAAGAAAAAAAACAATGTTAAAATGGCTGGTCCATATGGTAATTAAATAGGACAGAAAATCCAAAGTGTGGGATCATTTAGAGATAGTAAAGGATAACCCTAAAAAGATGACGTGCAAACTCTGCAGGCAAACGTTCGCTTATCATTCATTTGAAAGTTGTAGCCCAACGTTAGCCACTTTACACGGCCGCTTGCTCTAAACTTTAAAGTTAACCTAGATAAATTTGTGCTATTATTAGGTGCATGCTTACTACATTTCTCTCTCTAGGCGTATCCACTGCAGAGATGAGAGTCAGCATCGTCAACTTCATCTTTGCAGCCGACACTGACTCGGAAAACACTAATTATTGTCATAAACATGCGACTAGTCGACTTAAATGTATGACTACCAGTCGAATAGGAAAATCTTTAGTCGGGGGCAGCCCTAATTTTTACAATGCAATCAATTTCACAGTCCAACCCTGGCAATCATTGGTCATGTGGATATTCATATTGAGTCTTATAAGCTCATTGACAAATTTCATAGTTTTACATTTGAAATGGAGCGAACAGTTGCCAGTCTTAAGTTATATCTTCTGCACCCCACTTTATTGACTTCATGCCCAATTTGGGCTTGGCAGTATGGCGATATATGTATCGTTATGATGGTATAAGATGCCGCAACAGAACTTTCTTTTTTGTGTATACTGTGGTATGCAAATATTCGTGGACGTGGCTAACTCAAGTTTCATGTTCACACAAACATGAAGAAAGATAAACACAGATCAGGAGAGCTAGGATTGGGCATTATGATGAGATATATTCCAATGATATAAAGTGTCAATCAAAAAAGTGTTGGAGTGATTTTGCGCGAGTACCGAATTGAGTTTCGTGACTAATTGAGCTTGAATGGTCAAATACACACAAAATTGTCAGTTCTGACTGTAAAAGAGTGAAAAACTTAAACATAGTTCAATCAAAACATCTCTTTAAAGCACAGTTTATGTCATTTGTATCTTTATTGTTTTTGTCCTGTTGTTTGGATTTTGCGTCTTTCTTTTAATTTTTAATAATAAAGATAAAATAACAAAAACAAGGATGAAAATTCTGGGCCGAAACCGAAAATTCAGGATGCACTTGGCTGAAAATAAATAATAAATTGGTACTAGGTTAATTAATCAAACTTATTTAATCAACCCCTAAATAGCTAAAACTGAGTTGTACAAATGTTTAAATTGCACATAAGGAACTGTTTAATGAACAGAATTGTTTCTACTCCAGTTTGTTGGTGAAATATAAACATTTAGATGACAATAAACTGCAATAACTTGTTTTCATGACAGATTTATTCAAACATACATTAAATAATGAAGACGCCACTATGCAATACAGTGCATATATTTATCAAAATGCTCTTCTCTAGAGTTATTTTTTCTAGCTACCTAATGAGTTTATGGACATTGAATAGCTTTGAGTTAAATGTAAGGTTAAGTGACATTGTAAAGCCTACAAGCTGTTTTATTGAAGTCTTTTCTCTGTGGAAACACTGATTGAGCGATTCCATGAGACTGGATTCATTTCAGTAAGTTGTAATGTATTTTTCAACATGCCTTCTGATGTTCACCCTAGTAGTAACGAGGAGATGAGATGATCAGTTCATGAAATTCGGTATCAAATTTATAGGCAAGACGAGTAGTTTGTTTAGGCATGGTTTGTAGGGAAATTACAAACCTGCGCACACATATTCAAACGAATATAACTATAGAATCAATTTTTAATGCGCATGTGAACGCCATCAGGCCACAGGTTCGTGTTTAAAGTCTGTTTAGAGAGACCGCCGTCGTCTTAGTGGCCCCTAATGTAATAACAAATGATAATTTCGCTGGAAGTGAATCAATCAAAACCAACTTTAGCCGAAAATAACATTATTCAAAATCGCTATAAAGCCAAAACAATCTTTGTTACCGTAAATTGTATGTTTATCTCTGTAAAGCTGCTTTGAAACAATCTCCATTGTTAAAAGCGCTATATAAATGAAGATGACTTGACTTGACGTGCGCTTTAGATTTAAGAAACCATATCATTACTAATTAAAATCGAGAAATCAGTTTTGTCAATCTATAGCTAGTCCACACAGCTGACATGTTTAACTGTTGTGACTTGTGCACGAAATAGTCGCTGAACACTGTCAAAACGTATTGTTTCAGTCACTGATTTCGGCCCTCCAAAACCATTTCTGCCGAAAATGTCCGGTGAAACAGCATGAAATAAAATTCCTAATGTTGTAAGGTTTTAGTCTTATCGCCTCCCCTTACTTCCAATCATTCATCCAATTTAATCAAGCCAACATCCATCCTGGTGTGTACACCACTTTACAAAATCGATAATTTTTTGGTTGGATATTATCTTTTCTTGTTGAATATCCTATTTCACTTATTAGCACATGTGTTGTGGGCCATGCACTTTAAGCTGTGTAACCATCTTTCATGCGCTTTCTGTGTGCTTGCAAGCAACTATTGCGCTCCGTTCTTGTGAAGCATGTGATTCCAGTAATGTCTAGCTCCTATATTGACATAAATGTGTTGCATATGCATGGTTTAAATCTGACACATGATTTGCTTTGGTCATTCAGGGGTGAAGCCGTATGCTTGCTCCATGTGTGACAGGCGTTTTTTCCAACGTTACCACCTGCAGAGACACAGCCTCACTCACACGGGTATGAGCCGTCTCTCCTTACCCTTTTGAATTGTTCTACCTGACTACACCGATGCACAGCTTAGCACTGTTGCCAACTTAATTAACAGTGTTTATGTCAATATATAAAGACATATTCCCCCCCCCCCCCCCACCCCCGACTGTTGCCTTTGCAATACAGACAGTTGTAATGTACATGAATGTTTTTTTTGACCTGTTTGAAACTTTCTACAATATTGTAAGCAGAGGGGAACATCCAAATATTTCTTCACGACACGTTACTAAAAAGTTGGCAGCAATGCTTTGTACACATTACTTTTTATAGTTTATACAAAAGTTTTCAAATATAGGTTTGGCTGCAACAAACTCGAGTTTGGCCATAGTTACAGACAATGCATTGGGGTGTTGGACATACTGAACGTTTTTATTCATCAAAGCGTAACACTCCGGTACTCTGTGTTTAGGGGTGAAGCCGTTTGCTTGTTCCATGTGTGACATGAGGTTTTTTCAGCGTTACCACCTGCAGAGACACAGCCTCACCCATACGGGTACGAGTCCAAGGGGGCAATGCACATTTAAGCACATTAAACACTTTAGTCCTCAGCCTGCACTACAGATATAGTAAACACACTCTCCATGGTTCTCCATGTGCATTATGGCGTTTTTTTGTTGTTTTTTTTGCCCAAAGGAGTAAACATTTTAATTTTCATTGTCGCCTGAGTTGCACCAATTTTATTTACTAGTACTTGTCCCCATAAACTGTTACTTTGTTTATTTAGGGGTGAAGCCATTTGCGTGCACAATGTGCCCCATGATGTTTTTTCAGCGTTGTCATCTCCAACGACACTGTCTCACCCACACGGGTATGTGTCATGTCTTGAAATCGCTGGCCCATTCTCAGGGAACTGTGCCATATCCCGGCACAGCATTTAAAAAAATGCTTTTATTTAAAGAGGTTTCTGCTGAACCAACAAAGAAATTATAGTTTAGCAAAACTAAAATATAGGATGTTGGCAAAACTCAGTTTGCCTCAGTTTTACGTTAAGAACATCAAAGTTTAAGTAAGCTGAAATGGCAGATTTGTATTTTGTACTCATACATTTTCATTTTTAAGTCAAATGTATGAATTAGTGTACTTAAACATTTCATGTAACTTCAATGTGAACATGTTCATTAGTATAAACTTAGCTAGCTGTAACAAGCTAATTCAGTAAATGCTAACTTTGTAATTTGTTAACATATTAACAATTGCATGGTATAGTACTTGCTGAATGCAGCATATAAAGCGTTTAGCGTACTTGATAGCATACTCAAACTAAGCCAAATGCACCACCTGTCACCATGACGGTAACTCTCCAAAAACCCACATTAACAGGAAGTCTTTTGCATATTTGAAACATTTGCATAACAAAAAATGAATCACTATTCACTACTAAATCTCCCACTTAACATTATTCTTGCACAAAAAATTTTTTTTAACCCCATTATATAACTCTTAATTTTAGCATTTACTCTTCCTTTCGGGTGCCATGGGCAAAGCAATAGAAATAGAAAATCCCAGCCCAGTTTCAGTTAAACTTAAGTTCGTCAAATTTCATAAAACTAAAAAAAAAACCACAGTTCAGTTTACTTACAATATATCAGTTCTGTGAACTTGAAAGAAAAAGAAAGTGCTAAATAGTCATAAAAGTTCATTTGACTGACCTAATTTGTTTAATTTAAGTTGGTCCTACTCAAACCAATTAATTATTTTACAGTGTGGTTATTATTTATTGTTTCTAACCCTAAAGCGCTATTATTTACATCACGTCACAGTAAAATTAGAATCCGTATGCTAATAATTTGAAAAGATGACTGGTATTTTCACCTAAGGTGTGTTCAAACTTGTAGTTCGGTTCTCTTGATACATTTAGTCCTGGTTTGAGTTCATACGATTATTTTTAGCACCAAACATAAAGATGCAAAACAGAAACAGCATTTTATGACATATTTTGCGGTGGAATTTAGTGAACATCAAAAACAATGTGGTGTGTTGGACTAAATGCGCTCTATGTATGTGCGTACCTATGATGGTATTTTCGTTGGGAACCGGATCGAGACTCAGCGGTCTCGGCCCGCTTGTTTGAGGTTCAGATGACATTCACACTTATTCAAATGAACCGCACTAACAGAGTAATCGCACCAGAGTTCATATTTATCGAACCAAATTTACCAAGTTTGAACATGTCCTTAGTTTCTTTATGCCTTGAAATAATGCTGCCTTCATATGGGAAACGGGAGTAATAATTTAGATAGCACATATGAAGTCATAATCATGTTCAAGTGCTTTTATTGTCTGATAAAATAGGAAACATGGAGAACTCCAGGTTTGTTGTAGCATATGCATTTAGGAAGTCATATTTTGACACTGTAATGCATGTTAAATCAGTGTGTGTGTGTGAGAGAGAGACACTGGTGGGTCTTCTCTTGGAAAAACATGCTCATTTAAATGCATGCTCTTTTCTTTGTGGAATTTAATCTACATCAAATACTCATTTATTTTCCCAGTCATAATTACTTCAGGGGGCGTATGTGTAACTTCAGAGTTGGGAACTTGTATTTATGATAATTTTGAAATCCTGAAAGCACATGAAGGCAGCATAAATCACAGTAGAATCAAAAATATATATTACCCCAAAAGGGGGGTTAAGGTCAGTGCAAAAATGGCTCATAATGGCCTTAACTTGAAGATAATGGCACACAAAATTGGTTCATATTTCTGTACTTTATGCTAAGTGTAAAATTAATCAAAATTTACAGTCTTTCTCTTCCAACAATCAATGATTTTGATGTAAAGAAAATGCTATTGGCTGTAAAAAGAAACAAGCTCTTTGACATGTCCTGCCCTGACTTCGTTTCAATCAGACATGTCAACACATTCTGAATATATATATATATATATATATATATATATATATATATACCAAAATGTCAGTAGTCGGTACCAACACCTAGGCGTAATAATCAAGAAACTTCACTGCCGTACCATGAGTGCAGCAGGCGTAATGATATGACGCAGCGCCTGAAAATAGGCCACCTTCCGTCAACACAACGGAACTATTTTCAGCCGCTGCATCATATCATTACGCCTGCTGCTCTCATGGTACGGCAGTGAAGTTTCTTGATTATTACGCAGGAATGAGAGTATAGTTCCTAGCCATATCAGCCTAGAAAATCGCAACTTTACATTTTCCGTCGGTCTTAGTGCACGATGTAACTACAGAAGAGTCAAGTTTTAAATAGGAAAAATATCAAAACTCTTTGGTCATTTTTTTTTAGAAATGCTAATGGTCTTGTCCACTTCAATGATGTATGCTAAGCTATGCTAAAAGTGGTACCGCCAGAACCGGAGATTGGCTGAATGGATTCAAAAACGGTAAAACTCAACAGTTTACCTCTGGGGGAGTTGTAAAATGAGGCTATTTCCAAAAAAAGTGGAGTATCCCTTTAAAGAGACAGCAGCCTAATATTCCTGCCGCCGTCTCTACAATAACTTTAATCAAACAACAAAAGACAGAGAAAATTCACTTGTTCTTGACTGAATAACTTTTGTAACTATATTTGTAATGTTATTTTACATTTGATTAGTTTCTGAACCTGAATATCTTGAGACACTGTTTATTTCAATCGTATATTTGTTTAGTTGTATTTGTTCTTTTTATTTGTTCTTTTTTTTAAACCATAGGCAAACATTTCTTGTGTAAGTGTTTTTAGCCTTTTGACTTTTGTTCATGATATTCAGATACAATTAAATGTTTTACAATAAGACTTAAAATAAAAGTGAATATCTAAGTTTTGGAATTGAAATTAGTAATCGATAAGTGGAATCGTTAAAATTCAAACGATACCCAGCCCTATTCCTTACCACTATATTTTATTAGATGTTTTATCATTTTAATGAAACCGGAATCGTTAGGCAGAACCGGAACCAGGGAAATTTTCCCAACCCGATTGTTTCCCAAAATTTTCTGATTCCCAACCCTACCGATGGTTTTCTGTACCAGAGCAAAAACTTTTAAATGAAGTACTTTAAGAAACGGTGTCCCGTTTTGTCTCATCCCTTGGTTATCCCTGTCAATCATGGCAGTTTCCGATTCAGTCGCACATTTTAAATACGGTTTTAAATCCAGAAAGCTCACTGAATTCATCCTTCTCGTGAAAACTCCTGTTATAATAAAAAAGCTCTCTTAATTGTACAACGAATCTATTATTTACATGGTGTTTACACTTTGTTTGTTTGTGTGACTCACGTTGGACAAAACTAAACCTGGTGTGTTTTCAGCGGTTAAGCAGATTCTGACTGACTTACTGAGCACCTCTGGGCAGCATTGGCCACGCTTAGCAGATATGATTGGCTACAATGCTCTACAATTATAAAAAACACGCTGTACATAGAAACAAACGCAAACTAGAGCGTTTGAAAGCAGCGTGTGCCATATACTCGGTACTGTAGAAATGTTGGTACCGTCAACTTAACAACCCTTTATATATAGTTTTTACCATTTTTCCAAAGATTTTTTTTGTTCATTCATGGGGTACAAATGGCACCATTTCCTGAGAATGAGCCTACTGTAATAAACACTGTTTTTAAGGGACAAGTATAGACATGTTTTTTTTTTTCCTCCGGACCCAGTTTGCAATTTGCATGGAGACGTTATTTGCTATTTTCATCTGTTTTAGACATGGAGGATTAGACATGTGTTTGTGTGGCTTTTTTGTTAATTTACTGTCATTTTTGATCATGAATTTACTTCGTTGATGCTGATATCTGCAAGCGCTTTCTAATACTAGTACTCTGCATCTAGGGGTGAAGCCATTTGCTTGCACAATGTGTGATATGAGGTTTTTCCAACGCTACCATCTCCAGAGACACACCATCACCCATACGGGTATGTGTCGTCTCTTTGTACCCCTCTGCTGGTTTTCTTCAGCATGTTGAGCAAATGAACATAAATTAATGTTCAAAATGATGAGCTTTTGCCATTTATATGTTTGAGAGTTTTGTAAGAGGAGCAGTCAAGCACCACATTTCCCGCAATACACCCATAGAGCATCAGTCATGGGCTTTTACATGAAGGAAGAATTTCTTAATTTCAAGTTTGAGAAAATTACAGTAGTTCATGTCTGACTTAGGCTAAGAATAGAATATATTTTGTACTTGTTATTTGGAAGACGCTAATCTTTCAGAAAATGCTAGTAGGTAGTTAATTTACTCATGCAAATATGCATTATCTTTAGTCTCTTTGTGAGAGAACAAAAAGGTTTTCAGGGAATCATATATAGGCAATAGTCAGCAGTGCTCGCTTTTTGCTGCAATATTTTGAAAGAACATTTTCAGTTGTTTTAGAGGATGAAGTACAACTACAGTCAATTAATGATGGGAGAGATTTCTGTATTTGGCAGTAATTATGAAAATATGAATTTCCAATTTTGACCTTAATGCACTTTGTTGGAGAGTTAATGTTTAATTGGACTCTTTGTGAACTTAGAACTAACTAACCATGATGTTGTACTAACATAAAAGGGTCAGAATGTAACATTAGGCTGTTATCTTTGATTCTTAGATGGATGTTTAGATGATGCGTTTGGTTAATATTTTGCTTTGGTCATTCAGGGGTGAAGCCGTATGCTTGTTCCATGTGTGACATGCGTTTTTTCCACCGTTACCATCTGCAGAGACACAGCCTCACTCACACGGGTATGTGTCTTTCTGTCTTCCCCCCCCTTAGATGATATCTGAGCTACTGCCATTGTGTAACAGAAAATAGGAAGTATGCAATTTCAGTTTTAATCAGTACATTAGGAGAACTGGAGCATTGACGAATTGTAAAAATGTATTTATTTATATTAAACTAATGTGCTCTTGGGTTAAAGTGCACACTGTCAGCTAGGCTTGACATTACAGATGTATACATTTCTATAGTTTAATATTTATTGTGCTAATGATTTTTTCAGAAACAATAATTTATTATTATTATTGATATGTAAATAATGACCATTCTGTTTCACGTCCATATTCACATACGCCTATTTATTGCTTCTGTAGAACACCAAAGTAGATGTTAGGTAGATTAAGGGCTTGAAAGACTCAGTCATATTCACTTTTTTTCAATTGAATTAAAGTGAATGGTGACTGAGGCCATTTTTGAGGAAGAAATCTTGCATGGAATATTTTGCGTATATGCACATAAATTAAGTATTCTGTGAAAATAAAATGTAAATAATGTATTAATAGTAAACGCTGTACAGCCCTGCTTTAGCTCTCTTGCTTTTTTTTTCTAACTCCAATGCTGTCTTGCACAGGGACGTTTACAGTCAATGCACAACAATCAGATTAAAGGAATAGTTCACCCAAAAATTAAAGTTATCTCATAATTTACTCACTCTCAAGCCATTCTTGGTGTGACTTTCCTCTTTCAGCCGAACACAATCGGAGTTATATTAAATAATATCCCGCCTCTTCCCAGCTTTGTAATGGCATTTAATAGTTTGTAGTTTTTGAAGCTCTTAAAAAAAGTGCATCCATCCATCATAAAAGTAATCTATACGACTCCAGGTGGTTATTAAATGCCTTCTGAAGCAAAGCTAAGCGTTGTTGTAAGAAACATATCCATATTTAAAACTTTATTATCACTGGTTTCCGGCCACACGAGAGAGTCGAGTTCCAGCGGAAGGGTGACCTCTGACCTTGACGTATGACGCAGCGTAACCCTAGGTAAGAATTAACGAACCGCCATATAGATAGAGCAAAACAAAACGCCGGTCACTAATTAGAAGCCTTAAACTATTTTTTTTTAAGAAAAAATGTCAGAGGATTTCAATATAAGTAAAGGAGCTACGTCAAACATCGGGTCAGGGGTCGCCCTTCCGCTGGATCTCGAGACTCTTGTGAACGCACGTATGGTCGTTGCCGGAAGCAAGTGATTTATAGTTTATTAAGCTTTAAGTATGAATTTTTTCTATGCCTAAAACTATAAGCTCATAGTTGACACTTTAACCCAGAGTTTTTAGCTTTTAGCAGTTCAGAACCCAAGCAAAGTTATTTCCACATTTCTAAGCTCTAATGTCTAGTAGATGTTCAGTTTGTCAGCTGCTCTTAGCATTGTGTTTGGCTGATGAGACTGTAGTGAATTTTTATTTTTTATTTTTTATTTTTTTGCAATGTTGTATATGTTGAGCAGTGTTCATGAGTGCTTGGTTTTAGTTTACATGTGGCGGTGAGGTTAATACACTGCTACTCTGTGCATTCAGGGGTGAAGCCTTATGCTTGCACCATGTGTGACATGCGTTTTTTCCAACGTTACCATCTACAGAGACACAGCCTCACCCATACGGGTAGGAGAAATCTCTGTTTATATATTATTATGAATTGCCTCTCAAAGCTCTCAGTATGTTACAGAGAGAGACACAATCTGTTAAAACTACAACAAACTCGAGTTTGTATTTTCATAATTGCTTAAAATATGTATTCAGCAGGCATGAAATGAAAGAAACAGTCCATGCTGGTGATAATGCCGCCTCTTTTTTTCACTTTAGTTTGGGAAACACATATTCACTATTAACTATGATTTTTACCTCAATAAACTTCTAATTGGCTGATTATTAATAGTTGGTAAGGTAGTTGTTAAGTTTAGGTATTGGGTAGGATTATGGTCATGCACAAAAATACATCACTATGTGCTTTATAAGTACTAATACAGCCAATATCCTAGTAATATGCAAGCTAATTAGCTAATAGTGAGAATTAGACCCTAAACTAAAGTGTTACCAAACTATGTTTGTTAAAGACATCATAAAGCATATCTGTTTTACTGGAAATGTTAAAGAGGAGGTGATTATCAACAGAGGTGGTTAACAACTAATACTTTGTGTCACACAAACATTTTTATGTTAAATATAAAATAAATATAATACACGATTAATACATCTAACTAAAGCATCTGCTTTGAAATTAAGTTCTGCAGATGCACTTGCTATGAGCAGTATTTTTTTACCCATAAATGCTATATTAATAGAAAGGCATGCCTGAACTGTTGGTGCTCTGTGCATTCAGGGGTGAAGCCGTATGCTTGCTCGATGTGCGACATGCGGTTTTTTCAGCGTTACCACCTGCAGAGACACAGCCTCACTCACACGGGTATGTGTCATCTCAAACCCCTGTCTTTTTGTACTTAAAGTTGGTTTTCTGCATGCCAAATGACTTTCGATTCGGTTTGCGCAGCAACCATTTTCAGATTTTAAAATCAGAGTCAGTGACATTTAATAATTCAACAAATACAGGTGAAACTCGAAAAATTTGAATATCGGCCAAAAGTTCATTTATTTCAGTAATTCAACTTAAAAGGTGAAACTAATAAATTATATAAACTCATTACATGCAAAGTGAGATATTTCAAGCCTTTATTTGTTATAATTTTGATGATTATGGCTTACAGCTTATGAAAATCCCAAATTCAAAATTAGAATATTGTGAAAAGGTTTTCATATCTGTAAGCCATAATCATCACAATTATATTCAATATTCAAATTTTTCGAGTTTCACTTGTAGTGCTACTACTTTAGGCACTATTTTTATTTCTTACTTCACACTATGGTACTGAGAACAACTATCCCATTACTATGACCTGAATAAATACTTAAATTGATTTTGAAATGAGATTAGCATAAATGTATCTTTAGTTTTATTTTTTTGAGAGTGAGGTGAAGCTTTATAGTGAACCTTTGTGGCTAAAGTTTGATTACTACAGAAGATCATTTTGACACGTCCCTCATGAACTGATTAAAAAGGAGCCCCAGAAACATCTTTTTACTATATTGCTTAGAAAGATTTCTTTCCATTTAAAACCATCCAAATGCGAACTGAAATGGACATAATAGTCGTGTCCCCGTTCAGAGGCTGCATCCTTCGAAGTCCGCGAAGCTCGAACCTAACGTTGTTAAATGGGACGCTCTAGCATACGGAGGATTGTTCATGTGGCCTAGAAGCTGTGCCAGTAACGTTTCTTTCTTTGACTTTTTATATTCAACTGTCTGTAAACAAAACAGGGTTCAAAACCTGTCTATATAGGTTCTCTAGAGCTGCACGATTAATCGTTAAAAGATTGTGATCTCTATTTAAACTCCCACACAATCTCATTCCTAAATGACAACGATTTGCCTGTGTCTATTAAACCTTTGACAAAATCACACAGAAACATTCAGATCTGTGTTTGCACTGCCGCTGATCCAGAGAGAACAGTCAAAATAGAGTAAATCCCCTTATAAAAGTAACTTGACCCTTCAAATAACGATTGAATCAATTAAATTGTAACGCTAGCAGGTGGCATCAAGTGACTGTTAATAATGTATTTGTCATTAAATCATTTATTCAAGAGATTAGTTCAAAAAACGCTGATTCAACAAGTGAAGTCTTTATGAGTGAGTCATTGAATCATTCATTGAATTTTTTTTTTTAAATAAGTCATTCAGATTCATTAAACATTTTTAGCATTTTCTCAAAAAAAAATCCAGTCGTCACTGGCGTGCAATGCATCTTGGGATAGACGAGTTCTGTCCTCAGTGGGCCGGGAAACGAAGGACGCATGTGTAGGCCACATTCGAAAGAGCCTTTGAAACGGGACAGCCGCCGTGACGCATTCGGCTCTCGAAGGATGCAGCCTCTGAATTGGGACACGGTTAACGTCAGCATGCAGATCAATAATCAATCAATAGAATGTTCTACATTTTTAAACGGTATTCAAATTGTTTGGTGCTTTGAATGTTTTGTAAAGACATTCACTAAAAATTGACTCTACGTTTAGGGGTGAAGCCATATGCTTGTTCGATGTGCGACATGCGGTTTTTCCAACGTTACCACTTGGAAAGACACAGCCTCACTCACACTGGTATGTGTCCTTTCTTTGTAACCCAATTTACTAAGTATTCCTGGATTGGAGTTTGTCTATTTTGTGTGTTTGGGGGAAAAGAAACAATGAGATAACAATGACTTTAACATTAGTTAGAATAGGAACTCTTACTTTTGATATTAATTAACCATATCCTGCATCATATAATATTTGCATTAACATGAAGACATTTAAAAACATTTTTACCTGCACTTGGGGGGCGAGTTTTGCGAGTCATTTCAGACTTACTTGGTGGCATCAATGTCTATGTAGGTGCTCTTGCCTCGTTTCTCCGTGTGTTTTTTTGTTTTTTTGTCTGTCCTAAAGGGTTAGTTCACCCAAAAATGAAAATTCGGTCATTAATTACTCTCTCATGTCGTTCCAAACCCGTAAGACTTTCGTTCATCTTCGGAACACATGAAGATCTTTTTAAGGAAATTGCGCAAACAAACGCGCATTTCGTGATTAATATTCTGTAAATAAAGTCTGTAAATGGAGGGACAGAAAGCTCTCAGACTCAGATTACACCAAAAAGATCTTCATTTGTGTTCTGAAGATGGAAAAAAGTCTTACGGGTTTGGAACGACATGAGGGCGAAAAATTAATGACAGAATTTTCATTTTTGGGTGAACTAACCCTTAAGGGGTGCAAAAACAGAGACAAAATGACGCTAGCTGTTTCTTTTTAAACATTTTAATGCTCAATCGTATTTATTCTCCAAACAGAAAGAGTAAAACCAAGTCTCAAAGCAGGTTTCTGATCTTTAAAACCAAAACCCCAGTGTGCCACTTTACAATCGAGCAGTTTTTCATTCCATATTAAACACACTCTACAAACTCGAGTTTGTATGAAGTCATCTACTTTATTTCTAAGCATGGATATACTCTATTTAAAGCTTCATGGAAACCCATATGACAATCACAGTCTCGATCCTTACATGACAATCGGTGTTTCAGAGTCTCTGTTGTGTGTTGTTGTGGCATGCTGTGAGAATGAAGGTGTGGGGCGCTTTAATAAAGACTGTTTTTCTCTGACAGGAGAGAAGCCGTTTGCATGTGACATGTGTGACATGCGGTTCATTCAGAGGTACCATCTGGAGAGACACAAGCGTGTTCACAGTGGTGAAAAGCCTTACCAGTGTGAGCGCTGCCAGCAGGTAAGATCACGCTTTATACATGGGGTTTGTAAGCCAAGACAACATCTATAATTCATACTGTAGTTAAATAGAAGAATACTGAAAGTTGTTGTTATTAAGCTTTTTACATTGAATCAAGGCTATTCACCGCACACATATTGTCAGGGAAAATAGTTCAGTGGTTGTTTGTGTTCTCCTTTGTGTTACATTTTTTTAAAAAGTGCTAGAAATGGATAGCCTGGATGCCAGCCCGAACCCCGCCCACAACATTTTTTGGTCGGGAAGTTCGGTCTGGACTCGATCCATTGAGGGGTAAGTATGATCGGTTCAAAATTAGTCGGGCCAATCAAATTGCCAGGGCGGGCTTTATAAGATGATGGACAGATGATCTGCAATTACGTAATCATCAGCGCTTGGGTTGAACTGGTTTCCCTCAGAGATGACTGCAGCTGGAGAACTGAGATGTATAGATTCCTCTATCGCGTCTGTTGTAAAAGTAATCGACAGCGCATTAACTTTAAAAGACGAACAGAGAACTGCAATCAAGGCATTTGTCGATCGGAAAGATGTGTTTGCCGTCCTTCCTACGGGATTCGGCAAAAGTTTATTTTATCAGCTGGCTCCGATGGTCGCTAAGAAGATGGGACGCAATAAAAACCCTGTGGTCGTTGTGGTTTCTCCTTTGGTCGCACACTCGCACTCATGGAGGACCAAGTAAAAGAAGCAACACTCATTATTTTACTACTTCTTCCAGCGTGAGTGTAGTTGAGTTCTGCTGTTGAAAAAACACTTACTGCGTTGCTCTGATTGGTTGTAGGTCTATCCAATTGAGTGCAGTTTTTTTTTTTTTTCTGGTTCGGTTAAGAAACGTCTCATAATCAAAGCCCTATGGAGCAGTATCAGACTCACGTCTGACTAGAATATGAGAATGACGAAGTCAGGCTAAGAAATGGACATTATCCAGCCAGAGCTCATAGCTGCAATGATAGAGAGCTTGCTTTGATACTTGTTTGTCTTTGATTTTATGCCTTAATTCAATTTATATACAATTTTCCCATAGAATATAAAAATACTTGTTTGCATATAATATGAGGTAGGTATTTTATATTATTTAAGCATCTGGAACCTTATCAGTTTGACAGAATTTTCTATTACAAAGTGGCATGGTAAGCCAATCTATCTTGACTGAAAGGTCACTAATTACTCGCCCTCAAACACAAATTAAGATCTTTTTAATGAAATCTGCACTTTCTGTCCCTTCATTGACAGCGAGCGACGACCACTCCCAATCCCCAGAAAGGTAGTAAAGTGAAATTAAAGTAATCCATGTCACTCAGTGGTTTAACCTCAATTTTATGAAGCGCCGCGAGTGCTTTTTTTTTTTTTCAAAACAACAATTTACCACTTTATTTACAAAATATGAATCTACATTGCGCGTTCATGAGAGCATCACGATGCATGCGTGTTGTTGATACAGTTCACTGCTGATATGAATGCAGTCGTACTAAATTGACCTGCTGGCATATGATTGGATCAAACTGTGTGTTTGTGTGTGTTCTCACTCACTTTCCTGACAGAGGCATGAGGTGGTTTTTCAGGCAATTTGTAAAAGTAATATTTCTTTCAAAACTGCTATGGAAACAGTTTATTTCGCATTTACAGGTCACCTGGCGTACTCAAGTCAATCATTCTTTAAAGAAGGCGCGTTATGTTTGGACAAAAGATGAGACCGAGTTCTTTAATAAACTCATAAAAGACAAAAGTATTACAGTAATACTGGATTCTAAACGACAAAGAAATGCCACATTCAAGACCTCGAAGCAGAAATGAGGGAGAAACACCCAGAAACACCTCATATGTGCCGCTCCCAAGTATAAGGGGATTTCATTGCCATTAATGCTGGGATAACACACATGCGTCTCCTTCCATTAATAATAACGGCTAGTGCGGTGACTTAGCCTGGTTAAAACCAGACCATTCTCAGTTGTAACTGAGTTATGGTCTGGCAAAGCGTCATAGACAAATCATTTCCAGAGGGGCGTCACCAACGGACGTCGCGGACAGACCTAAACCCAATCAGAGCGATGAAGGAGATGACGTATGCAGAGCGAGTGTTGTTCTTTGCTCGGTTTGGAAATGGGTTTGAATGAGCTCTTTGCCAGACTAACTTTCAGAGCAAATCTAAATTAGCCGGAAGTTGTCTGGGTTTTCCCAGGCTAGCGGTGACTGGGATCTACGTAAACCTACCGACATCCATTGCCATGATTTTTGGAATGACTTATCACGAGAGGAAAATAATTACGTTTTAGTCGTATAACATCAGTTAATGTAAATGTAAATGGCGTCATTTCGCAATAGGTTTTTTATCGACATTTAGAAAATATCGCAAAAGTTTTGCGCAAATCTGTAATGGAAAGCCGGCTTATGTGTATCTACCGCGCTGGTATAAGCCTACGTCTCCGCCGGTTTCAAAACACGTCTCCGTCATATTGTCATTTTCTGCTGGTCCGGCACATTGCAACAACAACACAACCTTGTTTCTGCAGTGACTTTCAGCGTGTGTCCTATAACAACGTCTGACGCTTACGTTTTACGTGGCGTGAGAACGACACAAACCACGCAAAGTCCGATCAGAGCGGTCAGACTGAAACAGGTTTCCAGAAAAGCCATTTTAATACGATTTCAAACCACATATAAATGTAGCCTGAAACGGGTTTGTAAAAATCGTATTTCATCTGATTTTTTTTTTTTTTTGCCGTTCACATTAAATCGGATCGGATTTCAATCGGTTATGCACAAAAATCGACCCTAGCCTAACGCACTGCAAGCAGAGATAATGTGTATCTCATTGTCTTACCTGGCAACATGGGTACACAGCGGCAGCTTGAGGACAGAAGTCTACCACGGTTCAGACCCAAATAATATAATGTGAACGGAGACCGGCAGCGGGGCTAGGGGGGTGGGAGCAGTCGAACTCTGGTTTGGACCAAGCAATCAAACCAAGTGTGAATGAGCACAAGGGAGTAGAGTTGTCAAAATTTGTTACAATTGTGATAATAATAATAATAATAATAATTCATTACATTTATATAGCGCTTTCTAGGCACTCAAAGCGCTTCACATGGAAGGGGGAATCTCCTCAACCACCACCAATGTGCAGCATCCACTTGGATGATGCGACGGCAGCCATAGTGCGCCAGAACGCCCACCACACACCAACTTACTGGTGGAGAGGAGACAGAGTGATGAAGCCAATCAGTGTATATATATATGGGGATGATTAGGAGGCCATGATGGACAGAGGCCACTGGGCAAATTTGGCCAGGATGCCGGGGTTACACCCCTACTCTTTCGAAAGACATCTTGGGATTTTTAATGACCACAGAGAGTCAGGACCTCGGTTTAACGTCTCATCCGAAGGACGGTGCTATTTGACAGTATAGTGTCCCCGTCACTACACTGGGGCGTTAGGACCCACACAGACCACAGGGTGAGCGCCCCCTGCTGGCCTCACTAACACCTCTTCCAGCTGCAACCTGGTTTTCTCAGAAGGTCTCCCATCCAGGTACTAACCAGGCTCAGCCCTGCTTAGCTTCAGTGGGCAACCAGTCTTGGGCTACAGGGTGAAATGGCTGCTGACCGTATCACCCTGTAGCCCAATGCTTTGATGCTTTGAGCGCTGTTGAGCCGAATCGTAAACACCCCGATTGGCCATTGTGTTCACGCGCTCATCGGATATGTCTGCGATTGGCTACAATGATCAATTCACGGAAGCGTTTGAAAGTGTTTTAAAAAACGGGAGCGTTTGAAAGCACAGGCAGGCGTCTATCACCGGATCGCTCCCGTGTGTATCAAGCGCTCGGTGAAGAGCGTTATTTATGGATATTTACAACATTGTTTTTGTCTGAGCCAATCTCAGACATATCCAATGAGCGCTTGAACAAAATGTGAGGTGTTTATGATTCTGCTTAAAGTGCCACATTTTTTAAATCTCAGTACCGACTTGGTACCGAAGTCTGTACTTTTTGACAACTCTACAAGGAACAATAATCATTTGGGCGCAATGATTCAATGATTTCAACAGCAGTCGAACCCTAGTGTGGACCAATCAATCGAACCAAGTGTGAATGAGCACAAGGAAGAATAATTATTTGGGTGAAGCAATATAACAAAGTCAAACGTCTGTGTTTTTCACCTTTAGAACTTCTCACGGACGGACAGACTGTTGAGGCACCGGCGCTTGTGTCAGGGTCGCGGCGTGACAAAGGTCGAGGCCCAGCCGTGCTCTTTCTCCCAGGAGCCTCCCCAAGCCCCCCCGTCCACGTGGAGTCCCCTACACCCCGCCCCGGGCCGGCTCGCCGTCTGACACTATACTCTCCACACACAAGCCCTGAGAAGACGGCACACCCAGACCTCTCTCTCGACGCCACCGGCTCTCGGACCCGCTGCTCACAGAGAGATGCGCCACAGAGAGGACGAGGGAAACTCCCGTCTTTTATTGCTTTAGTGAGAAACACAAGGCTCTCTTTTGATCATCGAGGGTTGTTTTATACTTTTTGGTAATATAATATGGGGTTAGAAGGGGGTTTTATGGTACTTTTAAGACGTGAGGAACAAAAAACACACCTAACATGGGAATTTCATGTGACTAACCAAAAAAAAAAAAAATTGTGCAAAGGTACAACCCATCATCTATTGACTGACACCTATTGATACACACTTTATGTAAGTTCAACAGCATTGTGTGGTTAAAATCCGCATCATGTGATGTATAGGCCTGCTGAGGGTTCGTACCCTACTGTCCTGAGGACTCGGGTAATGTCCTACAACCATCGCAAGATTTGTTTGTAACATTGTACCCGTGTGACCATGTGGAAGTGCACAGTGCGCTTCCGTATATGACTTCATTAAGCATTCACAGGCTTTTTCTCAATGATAAATGTTTGATCTGGTATTGTAACTATGTAAGAATTTGAAAGATGTGTATATTACTATGTGTAACAGCTGGTTTGTTCTCTATCAGTTGAGTTCTGCTCACAGGAAGTGACATCACTCCCTTAATGACTGGGATAATCTCACAGAACCTCTCCAGGCCGTGCGTGGGTCTTTGGTCCCTCAAAATCACCAATTATATTTTGCATAAAGAAAATTTGGTCTTTTTGAAGACCATTAAGTTTTTCAATGTTACATTATTTTGCATTTGACTGATACTTTTATTAGTATAATGTAAACATTATTTTAAATATACTTACATTTCAAATGGTAATACATTTAAGTTTGTACTGCCTTAAGTCATTATCACAGAATTACAGAACAACTCTAAAATTGGTGCATTATGTAATGAGAATTGAAGGGTTGAAATGTCACAGTGCAAAATAATCAATTGGTCCTAAAAATAGGCTTAATTTTCTAAATGCTAAACATTTTTTGCTGATTTTAGAGTGATATATGGCAGAGCTCTTGTGAGATTCACTTTAGTATTGACTACACTGTTAATACATACATTACACGTGATGAAAACGTCCAAAAGACCCACAATATTATGTACAGATTTATATGTGCAACATATACGATCTTGTGGCCTTAGGATGTGCTCGTTTATTTAGTTTTGTACTTTTTTTTTTTTTTTACATCTTAGTTATGAAATAGTAATTATATACATATTATTTTACTGAAATCTTGACACGAGGACAGATACACTGCCTTTTGTTTTCTTTCTTAAGTCTTTTTAACATTATATTGCCTTGTGTTGAAGCACAGCTGTGTTGTTTTGTTGATGATAAACTGATTTGTTCTTTTCTGAGGTGGAGGAGGATGAAGTGGAGGTTTTCAGTGTGATATAGCAGTGTTGTCGGATGCACAGGTTCAGTCTAATGCGATGTCTTCATACCTGTGGGCCACTAATAGAGGAAAATGGCAGAGATCTGATGTTATTGTTGTACCAAATGATATTGTATTTGTCCTTTTATTAACTTCTCATCTTATCATTAACATGATATCTACTGTTTGACGAGAGTCTCGTCTGTATTTTTTTTTGGGCCGATGGACAAACTAGGGATTGAATTGGGCATTTCAATGCTTTCTGGTTATATGGCAACTAAAAACAGAATATAGGCTATCTTCAGAGGAATGTCTGCTGTTTATTGACAAAAGATTGCTGCATTTCTGTGTAATGACTGATTTTTTCCCCCTTTTCTTTATAATGTTACATGTATGTTTATATAACTGAATTGGTTAAAACTGTTAGTTCTATAGCAACAAACTTTGTGTATTTTAAGGACCTTTTTATGCTAATATAATTTTTAAAAACACTGGAGAGATACGTGTGTGAAATGATAAACTACATAGACATATATACAGTTTGTGTGTGTGTTGTGTGTATGTGTGTAGCTTATTAAATGCATATTGCATACTGTTAAGTGCATATAGTATTTCACACAAGATATCAGCATATCCCAACAAAATAACTGAATTTACACTAATAATCCTATTATTTATTATATTAAGTGCCAACATTCACTGATGCTCAAGGCAACACATTTTATAAAGAACCTAAAAATCTTGTGCAGCTTTTTAAGGACAATATTGAAAAAATAAATATGATCTAATCTGTTATCTGCAGGGCACTAAGGATACAACATGTATGTTTATACACATACGCGCACACACACACACACACATAATTAGCCTGTAGTTACTAGATAAAGCCTCTCTCCGAAGCGTTGGAAACGATATTACAGTTTGCATACTTGGATATCCATGAGTCCAATTTGAAAAGAAAGAAGCAATAGAAGTTGTACCTTCAAAATGTTTTTGGGAGTTCTTTTGATGGAAGAAGAAACTTAACTTACTTTCTTGCATGATATTGCAGAATCTGATGTACAAACTTTCCTGAATTCGTTTTCTTTATCCGAAGGATTTTCCATAAATCTTCTGAATGCAAAAAAAGGACCGGTTTTGTTTTTTGTTTCTTTAAAGACTTCAGACAGTGATACAGTGAATTGCTTTTGTGTGGAGACGAGAGAGAGGGGCTTCCTTCATGCATAAATAAAATACTACATAAAGTACATGGTTTTCCTATTTTACTTTCTAAGTATTCACTTTTAAAGCAGGATTGTTCTGGCAGAAATAAAATTCCCATCAGAAATTTTCTTAGAAATGTGATATTGCCACGGTTTATTTTTAGCAGGAAAACATCAAAATAGTGGGACAATTTAACTTTATGAATTAAAAGATTTTTCTCACCACTTTAAAATAATAAATTAAACGTATAAAACAATTACAATATAGCCTTAAACAGCAATCGTCGGGTCCAATGGTGCAGTGGACGTTACGTGGTACAATTGAAATGTATCTTTTCAAATGAGGGTGTTTTTTTAAATGTGATTTTTACAGCAAACTCGGTCTTGAGTCTTCACTGATGAACGGGTTACAGCAACACATGCTGTCAGGAGGAAATCAGGCCCTCTTACTGAACGTGAAGCCCAAAAGAAAACCTCTGTCATTTGTTACATAATATATGTGATAGGCCTATGTTGACTCATGTAAAGCATTTCCATTTAGATAAATTGCATGTCATAGGACATTACAGTTCAATTTCAACTGAGCATTTTCATTTACGGCACAAAAATGTGTAAGTCCCAATGCATTTATCTTAGGGCCCCTTCTTTATTAATTTCTATAATAAATACATGGCCTTCTAACCTTTAAAACTGTGTATTTGTGTGAACTGTTGCATTTTTTAGATCCGAAACACTTTAATAAATATATTATAAGCTCAAAAGCTTAAACTGCATTCGTGGTTTTGTCCATTAATCACATGCTTACTGGTGTACAAAAACAAGCAGAGGTTTAGATCAGATTTTGCTGTTGACCCACCGAGCAAATTCATGATTCTGCATGTTTCTTAAGAATGACTTGCAGTGTTTTCGGGAAAGTTACTTTTAAAAGTAATGCTTTACAATATTGTGTTACTGCCTATATATACACTTACCTAAAGGATTAGGAACACCTGTTCAATTTCTCTTTAATGCAATTATCTAATCAACCAATCACATGGCAGTTGCTTCAATGCATTTAGGGGTGTGGTCCTGGTCAAGACAATCTCCTGAACTCCAAACTGAATGTCAGAATGGGAAAGAAAGGTGATTTAAGCAATTTTGAGCGTGGCATAGTTGTTGTTGCCAGACGGGCCGGTCTGAGTATTTCACAATCTGCTCAGTTACTGGGATTTTCACGCACAACCATTTCTAGGGTTTACAAAGAATGGTGTGAAAAGGGAAAAACATCCAGTGTGCGGCAGTCCTGTGGGCGAAAATGCCTTGTTGATGCTAGAGGTCAGAGGAGAATGGGCCGACTGATTCAAGCTGATAGAAGAGCAACTTTGACTGAAATAACCACTTGTTACAACCGAGGTATGCAGCAAAGCATTTGTGAAGCCACAACACGCACAACCTTGAGGCGGATGGGCTACAACAGCAGAAGACCCCACCGGGTACCACTCATCTCCACTACAAATAGGAAAAAGAGGCAACAATTTGCAAGAGCTCACCAAAATTGAACAGTTGAAGACTGGAAAAATGTTGCCTGGTCTGATGAGTCTCGATTTCTGTTGAGACATTCAGATGGTAGAGTCAGAATTTGGCGTAAACAGAATGAGAATATGGACCCATCATGCCTTGTTACCACTGTGCAGGCTGGTGGTGGTGGTGTAATGGTGTGGGGGATGTTTTCTTGGCACACTTTAGGCCCCTTAGTGCCAATTGGGCATCGTTTAAATGCCACGGCCTACCTGAGCATTGTTTCTGACCATGTCCATCCCTTTATGGCCACCATGTCCCCATCCTCTGATGGCTACTTCCAGCAGGATAATGCACCATGTCACAAAGCTCTAATCATTTCAAATTGGTTTCTTGAACAGGACAATGAGTTCACTGTACTAAAATGGCCCCCACAGTCACCAGATCTCAACCCAATAGAGCATCTTTGGGATGTGGTGGAACGGGAGCTTCGTGCCCTGGATGTGCATCCCCCAAATCTCCATCAACTGCAAGATGCTATCCTATCAATATGGGCCAACATTTCTAAAGAATGCTTTCAGCACCTTGTTGAATCAATGCCACATGGAATTAAGGCAGTTCTGAAGGCGAAAGGGGGTCAAACACAGTATTAGTATCGTGTTCCTAATAATCCTTTAGGTGAGTGTATATACACTGTATATGTGTGTGTGTATATGTGTGTGTGTGTGTGAGTAAAAACACAAATGTGATTTTTATCTAAAGTATTTTTGCTTATCAGCATATAGTTGAATTGGATCGTCGAAGGTCAGCATCAAAGACATGGTTTATTAAAGTGAGATTAAAGTAGCTATATTTAATTATTGCAGGTTTATATTGTAATATTCAGAGTTTGCATTTCACTGTTTGGTAACACTTTATTTTACGACCCGCAAACAACTGCGTAAGTAAACCGAAATTACGGTGTAGCCTACGTTTCTGTAATTATAGTGTACTTCCGTGTAGGTATAAGGGAACAATATGTTAAGTGTTGGGTAATAAAGGGGTAACAAGCAGATATACAACCTGCAAATAACTTCGTAAGTAAACCGAAATTACTGTGTATGTTTCTGTAATTATAGTGTACTTCCGTGTAGGTATAAGGGGAAAATATGTTAAGTTTTGGGTAATAAAGGGGTAACAAGCAGATATACAAGCAAATTATTTATAATGTAATTATTTTAAAACTAACAGGTACCTATTCTGTTAATATATTCCAGGCAAAAATTGTACGTCTGTTGTATATAAAAGTTATCACCACATTTATGGCAAAATATGTTCTTGTGCAATGTTAAAGGGTAATTGTGACATCTGTGGGTTGAAAATTAAACATTTTAATTGAACGGTTTTTTTTTTTTCTTGGTTTTTTTTCTTAATAAGAGTAGGCCCTACCTTTCTCTGTAATTACTGTGCGAATAGTGTTGTTTGTTACCCGTTTCAACTATGTTTTTTACAGGGTAAGTGTAACTCCAGCGGGCTGTAAATTAAAGTGGCGCTTGTTACCTCCTTGTTCTGTGTAGTTACAGGGTAAGTACAACATTAAACCAGTATGCTGAAACAGACAAACCTAGCTTCACCATTAGCATTATCAACAAATTTCTAAATTGTAAAAGTACAGTAGCACAATTAAACCAAAACCATTTATTAAAACAAGTTTAACAATAAACAATCACAATGTTGAAATTACATCAACACAAACTGTAAACAGAACAGAAATAATCTTGAAATCACACTGTACATATTTTGCCAATAGGTACCTGTTAGTTTAAACATAATTACATTATAAATAATTTGCTTGTATATCTGCTTGTTACCCCTTTATTACCCAAAACTTAACATATTGTTCCCTTATACCTACACGGAAGTACACTATAATTACAGAAACGTACACCGTAATTTCGGTTTACTTACGCAGTTGTTTGCGGGTCGTAAAATAAAGTGTTACCCACTGTTTTAATTAATTTTGAGAAATACTGAATGTTTTTGTGCAAGTGAGATAATGAAATGCTCACATTTAGCAATAGGCATGTTTACACATGTTTACACACAACGACTCCTGATTTCACTCAACAAATGTCAGTCAATACATGGAAAACAAAGTAAATTGCCTTACTTATTTGAAAAAGTAACTTAGATATTTTAAAATTAAAAGTAATGCATTACTGTAGTTACTTGAAAAAAGTAATTGATTATGTAACTCACGTTACGTGTAACGCATATGTTCAACATTTTGATAAGTTCACTTCCAGTTCTATTGTCCTGAAGTCAATGCATTTAAAAAAAAATGTTTTGTTATGTTTGTTTGTTAAATGACTGAAATTAGGTAGGCTATGTGATGAAGTTAAGCACAAGCTCAAGATATTTTCACGTTTTATTCTACAACATAAAATACATCAGTAAACCCCCTTCTGGTTTTTAGCTTGATTTGTCTCGAAAAGTGTGTTGCTAACACTTGTTCAAATGGGACTACGGAGGTTGTTTGGGAAATTACTCTCTCTCTCTCTCTCTCTCTCTCTCTCTCTCTCTCTCTCTATATATATATATATATATATATATATATATATATATATATATATATATTATGTACATTCGTACCTCTGTGTTCCCCTCCATTTAGTTTTATGACTGTAATCTGTAATCTGAGTTTCTGTGTCCTATCAGCACCAATGACATAATTCATCTCAAAGAGGCCTAACAGCAAATCACAGCATGTCAATAAATCTCTCTGTCAGAGCTCAGCCAATAGGAGGCAAGCATTAAATCACACATGTCGTTGGTGGCCAATGGCATGGCAAAGGCAATATATCTGTCAGAAAGCAGAGCCTCTTAATGACTGCTGCATTTCTGCTGGGATCTGGAGGAAACATTCATGAAGAAGGGAAACGACAGGCTCAAAAGAAAGAGAACATCCACTGCATGTGTGTGTGATCCAGCCTGTGGCGAATAACAACAAGACAGCAGTCAAAACCTATGGTCAAAACAACAGAAGTGCTTCCACTTATATTAATTGTTAACTACTATGTAATAACATTTAAATGAATCATTTGAGACAATGCACTTATTGTGCACATACATGTTTATAGATTGTATACTTAAAAAATACCTGCATGTAATTACAGCTGTAATTATTTTCTGTAATTACATCTAATTATACGTTTGACGCTTTGCTTCCCTCATACACCCTAACCAACACAATACCACCATACCACACCTCAACAGCAGCACAAGTGTTTTGCAATACATCAACACAATAAGCACTTTTTTTATGTAAGTACATATAGGGCTATTGAAGAAACATAATATAAAGTGTGACGGTGAACACAGAAGCAAAGACAAAACATAAGAATTTAGCCAAACAAAAGGAATGAGGCAGCAACTGGATCAAATGTAACATTCACAATTTTGGGGTCAGTAAGATTTGTTAATGTTTTTGAAAGAAGTCTCCAAGACTGTATTTATTTGATCAAAAATACAGTAAAAAAAAAAACTAATATTTTGCAATATTATTACTATTTAAAATAGCTGCTTTCTATGTGAAATAAAATGTAATTTATTCCTGTGATCAAAGTTGATTTTTCAGCAACTCCAGTCTTCAGTGTCACATGATCCTTCAGAAATATGATGCTCAAGAAACATTATTATTATTTTGCTGCTTAATGTTTTTGAGGAAACTGTGAAGTGTGTATTGTCATTCTACATCCTATCTTCATTGCTTGCTGAATAAAAGCATTCATTTCTTTTAACAAGAAAAAGCCTACTGGCCCCGCAAACGTTTGAATGTTAATATCACTCAGTTAAAAGCAAAGATTGATGAAAGCAGGGCAGTTACAATAAAGTAAAGTTATATATTGTTACTGGCTTTGAACTTCAAAATCTTAAGTCAAAATTGAACTAAATATTTATTAATGTATTCTGTATTGTGCACAATGCAAATTATTGTGAAATATTACAAAGAAAGAAAAGGTTTGTCTTGGTCATCTTGCACTCTGCCTATGAAATTACTTTAATGCTTGCTTTTGAATCGCCTGATTAAAGAAACTGGCATTTGTGTAACCCTCACGCCTTAAATATAAAATAACCCCCAAAAAGTTCTCTGAGGACACATATAGCCTACTGTATATCCATGTTTCTTTTTTGTTTTGTTTTTCGTTGTTGTTTTTTTGCATTCCAACATTAACATAACTGGCTAACATAAGTGAAACTATAAGACTTCACAGACTGATATATAACAATCGGTAGGCTATTACATAGATTGGGGGTTAAACAAAGTCAGGCCTACTGGTTATACAAATCAATTAACTTATTGGTTCTCATAGGCACATTTTTAAGGCATCAGCATATAGGGCTGCTCTTTTTAAAGATATTAAACTGGGTGCAGTTCTCAAAAATGTACATTTGTAAATAAAATATTTTACAAAATATAGACAATTCAAAATGTGCACACACCCTATTCGCCATTTTCTCACATGAAAGAAGAAAGCGGCCGTGGGTGGTCCCGCCCTTGCACATGACGTAACGACGCACAGTGACCTCACGACGTAACGGCGCACAGTGACCGGGTACGCGCACGCACATTTTCTGCGAGACTGCGCGAGGTCTGCTGTCAGTCACCGGGAGACCGCCATGTCCAAAGAGGTAAAAAAAAGCCAAAATATTATGCTTGTATCTTATATATTACATTATAACTGCAAAGTTTCCTGTAGTTGTTAAAAAGCAAAATGCCGAAGAGAAAATTAATTCATTTAGAAAGATGATAGTGTGATTAAACGCCCGTTTCTTCGCGGCTTCGTCTCATTTCTTTGTTCGCAGCAGCGGCTCGCAACGATGCACGAGCCGAAACGCATTTCGTTTATTTCGAATTATTCCAACCAGTCATTCTGCATTCGTTTGGGCTTTATTAATACCCATGTTTTTGTTCGTGTGCATCTATTTTACCGTCGGCGTTTTGAAAATACATGTTATTTGTTTTGCCGCTGTAGGCCGCGCGATGCGCTCGTGCACAACAGATCGAAAATATCTACACAACATCGGCCGCGCGCACCAGCAGTGGCAATTTCGATGTGAATGAATAAACAAGCTGGTTCAATTTGCTTCTTTTCTTTAAAGAAACTTGTTTTACAGTGTTCATTGGGATTGTGTAATTGCAAAACGCATAGATGCCTGATTAAATATATATGCTGCTTCTGTTTGATTAGGTAAATAAACGTAGAGCTGTTTGTATTGTTGTCATTTAATATATTTCCTTTAATGGTTTTGTTTCTCTCAGCAACAGACCCCCCGTGAGCCTGAGCAGCTCCGAAAACTCTTTATCGGGGGTCTCAGTTTCGAGACGACAGACGAGAGTCTAAGGGCCCATTTCGAGCAATGGGGAGCTCTTACAGACTGTGTGGTGAGTCCATCTGCAATGCATTCACATGCTAATGACCGAAAGCATGCACTGAAACCAGCTGCGTAACCCTTCTCTACTCGCAGGTGATGAGGGACCCCAACACAAAGAGGTCGAGGGGTTTCGGGTTTGTGACCTATAGTTCAGTGGGTGAGGTGGATGCAGCGATGGACGCTCGTCCGCACAAAGTCGACGGAAGAGCTGTTGAACCCAAGAGGGCGGTTTCTAGAGAAGTAGGTTGCTTATTCTGACAAATCTTACTCACACAACCAGTATTCCAGCTTATATAAAATAAAATTAAACCACATTCTGGTATTTACCACTAGAAATCTCTCTCTTTCAAATTCAAAATTGCTTCATTGGCATGACTGTACATAATAATAATTGCCAAAGCTTGGAATACATAGAATAATTATAAAGACATCAGAATAATAAAATATTATAACATAACTTAAATTTAAATGTACAAATTAACAGTGTAACAAATTAGAATGTGTAAACATTCTCTGTCTCTCTCTCTCACATACATACATACATACACACACACACACACACACACACATATATATATATATATATATATATATATATATATATATATATATATATATATATATATACATATACATATACAGTAGTAGCCAGAAGGGGATATTAGTTTGGATAAAACCATCCAATATGAGGAGAATAATTTAGGTTCTTTAAATATTTTAAATATGAGCGACAAACAAAAACTAAACTTGGTTAAAGTTTTTATCTGATAATTATTTGGCAAAAAATGTTTTGTTCGACTACAAAAAAACATAGAAATACAAAGTTCACAGGAAAAGCATACATCGACTACAACATAATCAGCTATTAATATTTAATTGGTTCTCTCTTACTTTTGCATGTGTTTATAATTTCTTTGTATGACAGGCAGGCTTTTTTTTTAGATATATATTTGAAGATTTTTTTTTCGTGTGAAATAAAAAATTTCTCAGTTTTTATAAAATCGAATTAAAAAACACTACCACTAACAATTTTTAAAATGCCTCTTTTTTATTTATTATTTATTTCTTTTGTATATTAATAACAATATGTTTTTATCTTACATTTGTATTTGAATAATTGATGTCAGGACTGTAATTTCCCTGATTACAGGACTCGTCCAGACCAGGCGCTCACTCCACAGTTAAAAAGATTTTTGTGGGCGGAATCAAAGAAGACACGGATGAGGAGCACCTGCGCGAGTATTTCTGCCAGTTCGGTAAAATTGAAGAAGTGAACATCATGACAGAGAAGAACAGTGATAAGAGGAGGGGGTTCGCCTTCATAACGTTTGATGACCATGACTCCGTTGACAGGATTGTCAGTAAGTGATTGCTATTTATTTGTGTGTCAGCAGTTTTATATACAGTAGTCTCTCTCTATTAGAAGAGAATCAAAACCATTCATCAAAGTTATACATACATTTTGAACAATACCCGTTCTTGTCTTAGGTCCGTTCTTGATCCACTTCAAATGTTGACTACTGTATATAAATATATTTCTTTTGAAACAGTCTCAAATCTATTTTTACTTTGATCCACAGTTCAGAAGTACCATACAGTGAATGGACACAACTGTGAAGTCAGGAAAGCTCTCTCCAGAGAGGAGATGAACCGAGTCTCAATGACTCCACGAGGTGAGAATTGCACACTGGAAATGGTATGCCATAAAATGTACCTCAGAGTCAATAATTTTAGCTGTCGCGTAGTCCTGTGATGTTTTGTTCTGACTATTAAAATCTTTCATAAAACCCATCTTAGGTGGGCGAGGGGGTGGTGGCGGCGGAAACTTTGGCAGAGGAGGTGGTGGTGGATTTGGAGGAGGTACCGTTTTGCATATGTTCTTATTTTTATTTTATCGTTGTAGTGCTCTATAGCAGAGATTCTTTAATTTCCCCTAGTATTACTTTAGTAAACATGAAATTTAACTTACTCACACATATTCTTAAAATACAATTGCATACATCATCAAATATGAATAATTAGATTAGTCCTAGTGATGTAGCAGTGAAGGAAATTGCAATATTGCCTCTTTTTTTTGTGTGCTATACAAATAAGTATTACGATGTGGTCAGAAGACACGAAGACGGAGAGTCGAAAAAACAAAACAGGCTTTATTAATATTCTGAACACGAAGCACAATAATGCAAACCATATGCATAAACAAGAACTGACCAAAAACAGCTGAATTCCGGTCTATATAAACAGGCGTAGAGAACATAATCAGAAACCAATGAAAGCTAAACTGAACAGAGCGGGGGAACAGAATGCCAAAATAAGGGTCCGCATAGCAGAACAGAATCCTGACCGTTAGTCATTTTCAGCCGCTTTAGTTCCTTTTCCCACCACACTTGATTGCTCTGGTCTGAATCCGTTGGTGAAACGAACCAAAATGCAGTTACGTGACAAAATCCACATCACTCGTTGGCCAGATGTGTCTTTGAACGTGTTTCCTAAACTGCTCTTCGATTGGTCAGAATTAACGTGCGGGAAAATTTCGGAAGTAATCAAAGAGGAAAAACACATCTGCGCAGTTTAATTGTATCCCTGGTCGTCATATACTAGATAGTTTGTAAGTAGGGCTGCAACGATTCCTCGATTAAAGTCGAGTGCTCCTCCTTGATTACAATTTACCCATGTCGAGTAACCGGCAAAATACCGGAAATGGCGCGTTCGACGGACGAGAATCCATTTCTGAATATCCCTCCGCTCGCTCATTCAGCTCAGGGTCGCGCGCTCAACACAGGGCCTGCTGGTTTGAGAATATGGTACATGGACTGGATTTATATAGAGCTTTTACAGACCCAATGGCCACCAAAGCACTTTACATTTGCCTCACATTCACCCACTCACTCATTCATACACCGACGGGCGACGGCAGCCATGCAAGGCGCCATCCAGCTCGTCGGGAGCAGCTGGGGTTAGGTGTCTTGCTCATGGACACCTCGACACTTGGTCAGGTGGAACCGGGGATTGAACCACCAACCTTCTGGTTTGTAGACAACCTACATGAACCACTGAGCCACTGCCGCCCCAGTGGAATATGTGAAATAAAAACTGCCTCCGACTTTTTATTCTAGTCGACTAGTAGTTGTTCATTTAAGCCATTAGTGGACAAATCGCCCCTTTAAATTAATTTAACTACTTAAATAGGCTATACGGGATATTGAGCGTTAAAGCCGCACTCAAGCGCACGACCGCACTAGGGCTGGGCAAAAAAATAGATTTTTCGATTAATCGTTTTTTAGGCCCTGTTTACACGAAAACGATTCCGGGTGAAAAAGTAATAATATTTTATCGGATGTGCCTTTCGTTTACACGGCGACGGCGTTTTTGGGGCTTAAAAACGCAAAAAAGTGAAACCACCCTCCAAAGTGGAAATCTTAAAAACGCTCCACCGTCGCGTTTCCGTCTAAACGGGTAAAAACGCAAATCTGCTCATGGCGGCTCTCGTCGCGTACGCATTTACGTCACAGGCATGCGCCAGTACAGGAAAATAACAACCAACATGTCGGATTATTTCCATACGTCGGACCTTCAAGTTGCCCTAGCAGCTCTGATAAACGTCCAAGAGTCTTTTCAATTTCGCGCTACTAGGGAGAGAAGTAGAAGGAAGGTTGTACGCAGGCGCACGGACTTGTTGTTGTTGTGTGGCAGTGCTTCACATTGCCACCTAGCCGCCTGGAGTGCATACTACATCGCATTTCTAACACTTTTGCGTCTCCATATGCACGCAGATTTCCCCCCCATAACGCTCGTCTAAACGCAGAATAAAAAGTGAAAACGAAACGCCACTTTTGCGTTTTCTCTTCAGATTGTTTCCGTGTAAACATGGCCTTAAAATGTGCTCGATTCAAAATCGATTCTCAACGGCCACGAATCGATTTTTTCCATATTCAGGGCTCTGAACTCTTACGGAACTCTTAAGGAAAAGTAAAATAAATATAATATGTCATTGTGAAGCTTCAATGATTCGTGTTTGAATTGTTTTGACGCAGTTACAAATTTGGACAGTCCTGCAATTGAAGGCCCACAGAATTTACAGTAGGGCTGCACGATATTGGTAAAAAAATGACATTGCGATATTTGATTTTTCTGCGATATATATTGCGATATAAAAACAATTTCACCAGACGACTTGAATAGCTCTACTTGGAAAGAATGAATCATTCTAGAATGACTCTTGAGTTCAGTGTTGGACAGATCAGTTGTTATTTTAACCATTCATTAAAGTGAATCGGTTCAAAGGAGTCAGTTCGCGAATCGGACGTGTCATTAACGGACCACGGCACACGTTGTGTGATTATCCAGGCAGTTTAGGACATCGCACAAGATTTGTCTCAACACAGAAAACATTTCATCACCAGATAGATTTTTTGTTTTGTTTATTGAAAGAGTGGTTTATGCCATCTGAATGTGTGGAAAGCTTTTCAGAGAAGATGAGGCAACGTTATTTTAGCACAATTCACAACCAGTGGTAGTTCAGAAAAAAAAAAACTTCGGTCTTCCGACCTTTTACCATCGTGTATTCTCAAAGATATTCAGTCAACTCAATTCATTATTATGAGCGAGGGAGGGAGAGAGAGCGCGCGCGCGACTGGGGCTTTCACTCTCTCTGCTCGTTCTCTCAGTTAAACAAGCGCGAATCCGCGAAGCCAACTTGATGTGTTGAATGCTCAGAGCGCGTTATAAAACGTATTCTTAAAATACACATTTCTGTTTTAATAAATGCTCATAGTAAATCATAGCATATTGCCTAAAACATTAGGTAGGTACAAAAATAATCAAACGGTGATACATTTGCGACCCATTAAAAATTAGGGTCGCAATGGCATTTCAAAAGGTCGCATATGCGACCATTTTGGTCGCAGTATAGTTCCCTGAATATATACACACCTTTTCAGGGGGTGCTTAAACTTTATATCCATAAGACGACTGGATGAGCTGTCATGAAGTGTGTGCTCTCACTTTCATTTCTGCCGTGATCAGTAACGTTAGGCCTATCGCTGCGGAGACTGTAACGTTAAGCTGTATCACGAACTGTTGGTACAGATCCATCCTCGAGTAACAATGTTCATTCTTATCCAACAACAAAACACCTCAATCGCTTGGAAGGCATTCTTGTCTACAACTGCTCCGGTGTCGAAACAGTGTTGGACTGTGTTTGGCTCACTCAGGGCGGGTCTATGCTAATACGGCAGTGCAAAAGTACGTCACATTGCCCCAAATCTGAGAACGGCTTGTTCTGAGACACTGCTTATGATTTATGGGGATTTAACAAAAAAAGCACTGGGTGGATTTTTATCATTACAGGGTGGTTGCATACACACACTGCCAACACATATTTATGTTCAAACACCATGCAAAAGTGAATTTTGCATAATAGGTGCCCTTTAAGTCATTTTAAAGGCTGTTGTTCACTTGGATCTATTTTTATGACCAGAGTTTTTTATCCGATTAATCGTTAGAATACTCGATTTATAAAATGATCGATAGCTGCAGCCCTATTGGTATGCTCCACTATAGGCAAATTATACATTTGAAGAGAATGAAGCACGGATGCAGCTGGAAAATAATGTTTTGATGCACTGCAAACGGCGAAGGCGCATCGCAAGTCACTACAGGAGGAGACATACTTTAATTTTGCTGAACTGTGACATGCTCATCTTCTGAAAATATTATATTATCAGGGGTTATGGTATGCCCTCTCTTTAAAATGCACAGCGGGAGTTGGGTCTGTTTGAGGTCGGATCACATTCTCACCACAAACAAACCGCTCCAGTGTTCGTTTGAAAGCGTATCGAGACCGGCTCTTCAAGGACGTCTCGGTACGCACCCGGCCAAACGAACCACACCAAGGGGGTCAACGAACTCTAGTGCGATTCAACTAAGGCCCTGTTTACACGAGAACGCTCGCGGGTGAAAACGTAAAAATATTTGATCAGATGTACCTTTCGTTTACACGGCGACGGCGTTTTTGGGGCTTAAAAGCGCAAAAAAGTGAAACAACCCTCCAGAGTGGAAATCTTAAAAACGCTCCACCGCCGCGTTCCCGTCTAAAGGGTAAAAACGCAAAAGTCTGCTAGACAGTCTGCTTCACATTGCCACCTAGCCGCCTGGAGTGCATACTACATCGAATTTCACACACTTTTGCGTCACCACATGCACGCAGATTTCCCACCCATAACGCTCGCCTAAACGCAGAATAAAGTGATAACGCAACGCCACTTTTGCGTTTTCTCTTCAGATCGTTTCCGTGTAAACATAGCCTAAATGAGGCAGGTGTGAAAACACCCTAAGACCGCTGATATTTTACCAGTATCAGCACTGCTTGCCTCACTCACTGTCCGTTTAGGCTCGTTTAGTGCAAATCTACAAGGTAGAAAGAAGCCAGCTGGAGGAAAAACTTACATTCTTCACTTGATATCGTTATTAACTCAATACTGATGCATGAAGTGTAAAACAAGGGCAGAGCTTTATAAAAAAGAAAAGAAAAATCATGAACATCAGGGTTGCTTGCATTCTTCTGCACTTGGTTCGTCAGTATCACGGTATTACAATATTGTGGTTATCGTGTCATCCCCAATTAGTCCTTCATTTCACGTTTTTTAAATGCATATTTCAGGGAATAATTGGAAAAATGTTATTTGGGTTGTAAGGACAACTCCGATGGTGCTCTGCTCTGAGTTTTTTAATTTTGAGATGTTTTTTATTTGTAGGTGGATATGGAGGAGGCGGAGGAGGAGGTGGTGGTGGAGGAGGAAGAGGAGGAGGAGGTTACGGTGGAAATGATGGTGGATATAACGGCTACGGAGGGAATGGTAAATCAATAGGCTTAAAAAAAATTTGATTTTTATTACACTTGACTGTTAAACAGTGTTTCCATAATAATGTTTGATTTATCCACCATCTATCAGGCGGCTATGGTGGAGGCGGGCCGAATTACGGTGGTGGAAACCGTGGTTATGGAGGAGGAGGTGGTGGAGGAGGCGGTTATGGAAACCAAGGTGGAGGATACGGTGGCGGCGGCGGATATGATAACTACAACAATGGTGGTGGAGGAGGCAACTTTGGAGGAGGTCAGTTATCTTGTCAGCACTTCATCATGTTCCCATTTTTGTTTTCTTTGTTTTAACCCTCTGGTGCTCCTCGGAATTTTTTTTTAAATTCATCGGAATGGTACAAAACTTGGTAAAGGCACTTGCTGTGTGAACATGAAAATAATAGTCACACTTGTGGTCTCAAATTAATTTCATCTAGTGAAAACTTTTGGTACTGCGGCCAAACAGAATCTTACTGAAAGCTAATTTTTTTAGCTCAAATTTGGACCGTAAGTTGTTTAGATTTATGGCTTTGATTTTATTGCAGTTTTAGAGTAAAACGTGATTTTTGAAAATATATATTTCATATAAAAATGTAAAATAGTATTTCTGTGCATTTTTCATAACATTAAACACAAAATTCTGTATTTTATTTCACTTTTTTGAACTTTTTTTCACTTCAGCAATAATCTGCCACGTGTCATCTTTAAAAAGAGATCAAACTTGAGTCTTTGCTCTAAAGCATTCAAGATTTACAACAATTTAAGTTGGAAATTAAATTTTCAGGTCTATGCTCAAAACCTGGATAAATGGATTATAAATACAGCGTAAATATAAGTATCATAAAATCCCCTAAAAATTATTTAAAAAATATTATCAAACTAAAATATAGTGCATTCATTTAATTTAAATAAATAAAAAATGTTCTGGTCACTTTGACCGACACTTGAAGAGCACCAGTAAGTCATAAAATGTTAATACTAAGTACGTAGTGTCAAAATAGTTCTATATATGGGACCCTGCTTCTTCTGTAACAAATAAGATTTCAAAATATCACTGAATTTTCACAGGCAACTTTGGAGGTGGCGGTGGTGGTGGCAGTGACTATAATGACTTTGGCAACTACAACAACCAATCTTCCTCTAACTACGGGCCGATGAAGGGGGGAAACTACGGAGGTGGTGGTGGAAGGAGCGGTGGTGGCGGCGGCGGCGGCGGTCCATATGGTGGTGAGTGAATATTGCAGTGTTGTGCATGGTGTTATTAGCCTGGAAATCCAGACCCAAATCTGACAGATTAAGGGTCTGGCATTGAGTAATGAAAATCGCCCAACTCGAGGGGCGGCACCAAGCATGCATTTGAAAATCTCACTGCACGCAATTGGATAACACTACGACCAATCACAACAATTAAAAAAAAATGCCCCGTTAGCTTAGCTAACGTTAACAACGGAGCTAACTGGTAGATTACACTCTTGCCTATCCGGTCGGCAAAACAACAAAAATGTCGATTAGAAAAACGATTAGAGCGCCATCTTCTGTTCCTCTTTTAGCCCTCTGGGGTCCTTCGGCCCAAATGGACCCGAAGCATTTAAATATATATATATTTTTTAAATCATTGCTTTATCGGAATGGTCCGAAATTTGGTGACTTTGTTGGTACTTGGCATATGAACACCCCAAAAAATTGGGGACAGGATTTGAATAGTCTAAGTGGTTGTAAAAAAAATAGTCACACTCAGGACCTTCGGGTCCAAATGGACCCGCATAGGAAATGAATGGGAAATTGCCAAAAATGTGAAAATACAGAGTTATTTTGTGCGTACAAACTACAAATCAGCCACGATCCAGAAAAAAAGCACACAACAGTGAAGGGGTGAATCTATAAAACATCAAGAGTACAAAACAGACACATCCACACACACAAACACACTTTTATACACATACACACTAATAAATTCAGATTACATATGGGTTTTGAATTTTTAAAATGCTCAGTTTGTCCACCAGATGGCATCCATCTCATTTCAAAAATTGCTTTCATGAGGCCTAGGCTTGACTCTAAAATGAAATACAGCTTTAAAAAAAATAAAAAATATTTTTTTTAAATTTCTATTATATTCAATAGGGAAAAAATGGGTCATAATTATTGCATTAATATTAATTATAAATCATTTTTATTTTTGAAATTATCTCAAAACACCAAAAAAGAAAAGAAAAAATATTATAAAACAACAAGTAAAAAAAAAAAAGATGATTTTTTTTTAATAAATATTAATCCCACCCTTCCGGCCCATTTGGACCCGAAGGTCCTGAGTGTGACTCTGAAATGAAGGACCCCAGAGGGTTAAATGAAAAGCCAAGTCTAACTCGTTCATTGTAGCGGTCAAAGCCATTTCAAACAAGTGGTGTTCATCCATAGCCATCTTGCAATGTTTACTAATGACTTTGACATCGCAGCGCTGTAGTCATCTCGCCTCTGGCCCGCCTATATCAGATAACCCGATGTGATTGGTGCAGCTCGGATACAAGGGCATAGTTAATGAGCATCATTACTCAATGCCAGAGTAACTCGCTGAGCAAATTCAATTTGTACTCTCGCGAGAACTCTGGAATTCCAGGATATGGTATTATAACATTATATTTCAATTCAAACTGTTGCACTAACTCCGTGTCTTAACCAGATGCGATAAAATTCCAGCGACAAGCAATTTGTCAGTCTACTCCAGACGTGACGCATCTACAGGACATGACAAAATCAGTCATAAATCACAGCCAATCAGAAGAGCGTGTGGGCGGAGCTCTTTCTGAAAACGCACTGCACTCGCACATAAACAAATACATAAATGTTTCAAGATTTTCGCATTATTAAAAATACATACTGATTGACTGAAACCATGTTTGTCATAGAATACACTTTTTGTTTATTATTTAAACATTCTTGTTTCCTTTCATTTATTTTCAATATCTTGGTTGAATTATCCATTGTAGCTTTGAGTATGGCTATAAAGGTCACACAAAATGATAGTCATTTAATGTTTAAAGAATTTAATCAATACCTTAGATTATCATTGTCATACTTTGTATGTTGTTGTTCCAGCAGGGACGTCACAGAAATACAAACCATTTCTAAAAGAGAATCTCCTGTCGCTCCTTGCATATTGTCATTACAGCTAGTCTGATTAAAGCCGAAAAGACACCTTTTATCACGTGTAGCATATGGTTAGGACACGGTGTAAAGGCCCGTTCAAACCAAGAACGATAACTATAATGATAACTAAATTAGCGCCCACACTAGCGGACGATATCGTTGTTTTTTCTAAGCGCCTGCTGGTCGGTCGCTTTAAATGTTCGAGCTCTTTACAGCAGGATGGATTCTGATTGGCTGTCAATTTTTTTCTTGTTCATTAGCAGGATAAAATCGTTCTGAAAGTGATTCCAATGATATTGTTCCTCTGTGCCGTTATCATTATAGCTGTGGTGTGAACTGTGCAATTCTTAAAAATTGAGACCGATTTTTAGAGCTATATCGTTATCTTTATAGCAATCGTCCTTGGTGTGAACTGGACTTAAAGGTTGTATCAGCGATTTCAGGCCCAAAAAAGGCCAAAACATAAATGATCACATTCATCTAATCTTTCCTAACGATCCGCTTGCTGCCCACCCCATAAGCAGGCCGTCAAAAAAACCCGCGTCTTTGTAGCCAGACATGGGTTGGTCACGGACATGGGTTCGTTGATAGACGCTGGCTTCTTCTTCAGCTCCGACTTCGCCTGCAGCTGTGCACAAGCGCAAAACTTCACAACACCCGCCCCCTGTCGGTGATTGGTTGGAACACTATTTATTTTGGTTTTGAGTGGTTGGTGAAACCAATTGTTTTTGTGTGCAGATCTCAGAGCCTAGGCTGCCTACAGAGACGCGTTTTTTTGGCGGCGGGCAGCTAGCGGATCGTTAGGAAAGATTACCGTATTTTCCGCACTATAAGGCGCACTTAAAAGCCTTTAATTTTCTCAAAAAACGACAGTGCGCCTTATAATCCGGAGCGCCTTATATATGGATCAATTGGTTAATAACGCTCCGCGTTATTAAATTCGCCCGCAAACTCGCGCTCGTGTCCATCTTATGCCCGCTCAGTCACACGGTCAGTTCAACCTCGTATAAATCAGGTTATGCGTGTAATGGTGTGTTCACACCGAACTCGAATTTAATTATTTGCGCGAGTAGATTACATACAAAGTCAATGCAAAGACGCGATAGACGCATCATTCGCGCCGGGCGTTGTGAATGACGCGAATTGGGCGACGCGTTTGCCGCGAATGTCTTCCACGCAAGTTGAAAAATTTTAACTCGAGCGAATGTTCAAGCGTCTTAACTAGACGCGTATTTGACGCTCTATTCGCGTTCGGTGTGAACACACCATTACTAACAGACACTCTGTCCCCGGCGCTGCTCACGCGTCACAGAATGTTCATAAAGCGCTCCCCGTTCACAGTAACCGGGTCGTCTCATTCAAAACAGCCAGCTGTTGCTGTCAGCGAGCCGCCGCACATTAATACTCATGAGTCAGGCTGCGAATGTAAGTTACGTGCCCGCCCCAGCGCGCTCAATAAACGCCTCGCCTCCGACACCGCGCACTCGCTACATTCCCTTTAGCACATCTAGTGGATGCATAACGCAAACCCAGTCAAACGTTTGACTGCAGTATCTTATGCGCCTTATAATCCGGTGCGCCCTATATATGAAAAATGTTCTAAAATGGGTCATTCATTGAAGGGGCGCCTTATAGTGTGGAAAATACGGTAGATGAATGTGATCATTTATGTTTGGCCCTTTTTTGGGCCTGAAATCGCTGATACAACCTTTTGGAAGTTGGGATGTTTTATCAAAAGCAGCAATTATGGCACTATTATGACTGAAATTTTGTCTTAGCTCGATCATGCTTCTTTTTATAGGTGGTTATGGAGGAGGCTCCAGTGGTGGTTATGGAGGCAGCTCTGGCGGGCGAAGGTTTTAAATACCAGGGTAAGAATCGGCCCGCTTATGCAAAAGGGGCTCTCCGAAGTTTGCCATCAGTTTGTTTTAGCTCATCCATGTCCAAACATCTCATAAGATGCGTAACCTATGCAAATGTTAGCCCCTAATCACTCTTCAATTGGTCGGTAAATGAGTAAAACCATTGAGTTTTCAGTGCAGGGGATCCAGCAGCAAACCTTCAAATCTTGTTAAGCTAAGATCCAGTATCACAAGACGAATGTTGATTTTGAGTTGCTCTCCAAACCTTCTGGCTGCAGCACATGCAAACTCATCCTCATTGTCCTAACAATGCAGTCTTAGCTGACCTGAAGGTTTGCTTCTGTGCTACTACTACTCATTCCCCTCCAGTTCAGCTCTTGATAAAGACAAAGCAAGGTTGCAAAGTGTAACTGAATTTATGTTCCGTATTGTCCAACAGGCCACAGTACTTAGAGGAGAGCCAGAGAGAGATGACAGGGAAAGGAGAGAAGCAAGCAGGTTTACACCTAGATCTGCCCAGCCAAGCAGCGTGGTGGCGATATTAACGTCTGCCACGCGAAGAGAACGTGTTCAGTAGGGGAGGAAAATCATGTGGGAATGGGGTTGGGGGTCTTGAAAGTGTTAAAAAAAAAAAAAAAGAAGAAAAAAGGAACGTTTCAAAAGTACTCTTGTCCTTGAAGACACTTACTAGTTTGTAGTTTTCCCTCCCTTTTTTTTTTTTTTTTTTTTTTTTTTTTTGTTGTTGTCTATGAAGTGCAAAGCATTCCAATGAGGATTTATGCAGGGTTTAATTGTGTTGGCTTTTCTCTTGAACCAGTAAGGTGTCTGTCTTTTGCTTTTCTTTCTTTTTTTTTTCTTCTTTTTTTTAAAATGTAAACAGTCACCAATCAAGATTAAATAAACCGCTCCAGTTTTTTTATTTAATTGCATTCGTCAGTGTTTTGATTTGGTAAATGATGTTCTTCAGCACTCGCCCAGTTGCATGATTGTGTCACACGTAACCCACAGCGTACTCTGATGCCGTTGGGTATCTCAGTGTTTTGTAGCTTTACCCTAAAGTCACGTTGAAACCTTGGTTGCTGACTAATTAATATAATGCTGGATCGTTTTAACTTCCATGTGAAATAGCAGTAATCAGATTGCGTACATTCACAAATCAGCTTGCTCATTTACTTTTATAATTGGGCCTAGCACACGTTCTAGTGTTTTTGTATTGTGCAACATATGGGTAGCACGTAGTTCATCCTTTGGACAAACTATGTTTCTTTGTACGTATTCCTGTGGTGAATGAAATCCGTAAGAGGATTTTTAGCAACTCCGAATTGCCACCCGAAAGCAATCTCGCACGTAAACGGTCAGAAGTGCCAGCAAAGGAGGAAGGAGCCAGCTTAAAGTCTAGCCAAAGAGAAGAGACTGTTGAGAAGCGCTTCATCGAAGAGAGGCTAGCCGTTGGGATGAGCCAGCTGAGAGGCTAGCTTATTGGGATCGCCAGCAAGTCTTATTGAGAACAGATGATTGCTGTTGTAAGACTAGCGAGAAACAGCTACCAAAGTAAGGTGTTTAACATGCCAGACTGGTAGGTAAGAGGAGAATTTTAGTTTTCTTTCATGTGAATTATTTGTGCTCATCAAAATGAGGTAACAGTGTAAAGATTTTGTTGCTTGGTTGTTTTCGTGGTTGTGGTGAAAACATGACTGCCGAACTATCACAGTGACCACATTTTCAACTGTGTCTTAAGTAAGGTTCGGTATCTAAATTTTATGTTCTAAAAGTAGTCTTTTGTGTCAGTGGTGCATGAGACACTTATGACTTCAGTCTTTCTGTGCTTGGCTACATGTCTGTTTGTTTGTCTCCTTGTTTGGGTTTTAAGTCGATTCCTTCTTTTTCCAGGGATATAAACTGGTGGATTTTATACCTGTGACACAGTTGCAGCAAATGCAAACGACCGGTGATCTTGAAGGTGAGTTAATTTCATTCGATTTATCATCGTTTGGTTCGTTACCTAAAGTTGTTTTTCAAATGATTCTTTTCTTTATCTCTAGGTTAGTTCAAGTGTGTCGCAAACAGCAACTGCACAAACATTTTAACATTCATTCCTATTATGAAACTGCTGTTTTACCCACGTTTGCCGAGTCAGACGGACAGAATATTTGAAACGGTAAGCTATCTTTTGACTCTGTGCCGCAAGATTTTATCTTAAACAAATTAATGAATACATTTTGTGTGGGAATTTCCCTTTGTTACAGTATGTCACCGGTTTTATATGCATATGAACGTTTAATGCCGGGCAATTACAAGTAAATAATTAAGTTTAAGTATTGCATTTGTGTTTTTGGTACTTTTGACAAGTTTTTCTCTTCTTTTCCTCGTCAGGTTATCAAATCATGGAACCAAACAATCGCTGCAGGACAGCATTAGAAAAATGTTTTTTTTTTTTATTGTTACTTTAAATTGTACAATTTTTTAATGTCTTTTAATAAAAGTTAACATTACGGCGTGGAATTTGTTTAATTTAGTTTCAGTATATGTTTGCATGTCAACTGAGATTAAAAGCATAACATAGGCAGTTGCACTTTATTTTACATTACATGCACTTTCAATGTACTTATAGTGTACTTAACCACAAGAGTACTGAGTTGTCCCAGAAATGTGAACAATGTTATGCATTTTGAATAAAGAAAAATTAACTGTTTCAAATCAAACAGAATCTTGAAAGAAATTCAAAACGAGACCAATATAATAGCATTTCCTGCATTTGAATTCAACGCTCAACTTCATTAGTTAAACCACTGGCACGACTTACTCTGAAGCATTAAAACCTCTGCCATGTTCGGGAAGCTTTCATGGCTCACAGTTTTAGTTTTATGCATGTAGACCTGAATATTAAGCAACCAATTTTACTTGCCATGTTATTAAAAAATGTACTATGACATGTAGTTACCTTTATATTACTTGTTCATTTCTTTGGTAAGTGCATATACTGTAAAATAAAGCACAACCCATTTATCAATTATAGACAAATGTCAGATATCAAATGTTCAGATTTGTTAATGCATCACAGAATTTGGCAGAAGCTTTATGAATTCAGATAGAAATAGAATAATGTATGTTAGGCTACACATGGTATAAGCTTCTCTGTATCAGGAGAGGTGGAAGTAGAGAAGAATATGCTCCGGGTCATTTACGCAAGAATGCCATCATGGTGGTCTGGCAAGAGGCCTCGGGTTTGGACAAAGCCTTTTCTATTTCTTCTGCCCTGTTGGGTGAGAAATTAGTCCAAATCTAGATGGGGCAAAACAGCCGCCTGGACAGACTCATTCTCAGCAGGACGAATGAATGCGGTTTTTCATTCCTCTAGGATTTTCCCTATGGTTTGTGTTTCTGTCTAGCTCTCCTCATGCTCTTACATGAGGCTGAAACTAAACCTGATTGCTCACCTGGGAATTACAGACCTGACCACATTAAACAACAATGCAACTGAATAACAGACAAGCTTTATTCAACTCAGCACTTTCTCTAAAATGTTTGTTTTAGGCAATTGTAGAGAAGCTTAGTTATGTTAGATTGGGTCTTCATTATTTAATTTCGACCATGGTTATTTTGCATGTATATCGAGAATTAAAATCCAATTAGATATTTCCATAGCTAGAAGCAAAGTTAGGTAGATGGTAGATTCAGTCTATGGTTCTTAGCAATTCCCTAAAGTGTGAGGGCCAGTGTGGTCGCACCAGTTGCACCACTCTAAGAACTGCCCTGCATACAGTCATACATCATTTCATAATGTGGAAATTTGTATTTTGCTTTAAATTATGGTGCGTCCATTCATGCCGGAAAGACAGTATTTACATAGTAGAACTTGTAATTACAACGTATAAACTCGTAATTTTCTGAGCTACAACTTGTACCACCTGACCATTGCAGATTTAAGGTGTGTTCGAAGCGGTGTATGACGTCAAAGTACCGCGAGAGCGATTGGAAATGTGCTTCAATTACAGTAATTTAGACATGGCGTGAACGCAGCAGAACGCCACCACAAAGTCGTAAATACGAGTGGGAAACTCAAGAAGAGCCACGAGTTGGGGGCGTGTCAGTGTGAAACATGGTGGAATACTATAATAGGCTATTTAGCAGTGACATTGTCGGGCTTTTATATTTACAACAAAATAAGTTAGTTGTAAAAAAAATGTGTGTAGGCTACCTAACGATAAAGTTTAGTGGCTTCTTAAATGAATAACAAAAAGCAAAACACTAGTGATGCACATTCATTGTTCTTCATTTTCTAGAAGTAAGTTTAAAAACATTTCTGTATTTAAGTGTAGCCCATTTAATTATGTGAAGAAGGTACACCGCCATCTTGCTCACGAAAGTGATGCAATAGGCCTAGACAGAACATGACATCCCATCTCGTAAACGATCCTCCCAGGAGGACTTGAACACGGTGCCATTAAGGTGATGATGATACACAGCCAGGGCAACTTTTTGAGCAAAGTTGCTGGGCAATCTTGCCGAGCGATTGTTGCTTGGACACTTTCCCATTGAAAATGGGCTATACATTTCTATCTGAATAATCGGTCGTGGGCCCTGTGTCTCATCTGGTTGCCCGTTGACGCCAACATTTCCCAGCAACATTGCTAAAAAAATTGCCCTGTGTATCATCACCTTTAGACTATTAGACTATGTCTAATGCAATACAAATATTCCCATCGAATCATTTACAGTCATAAAAATACTGTATAGGCTATAGATGCCCTGCAAATGAATGCGTTTCTAATTTAGCCTAAATATATCCGATAATTATTAGAAAATAATCTAGAATTTTAAATAAAAAAGGCAGGGCTGCGACCATATAAAATGACCAGGAATATTGTATGGGGGAATGTGGCAGGACAATGAGGGAAACATCTTCAAGAGGAGAATTCATGTCAGGTAAAGACTGAGATTAAATGTGATTTAAAATCCCCAGACAGGGAGATGAATTGGCATAGATATGCGTTGTGTTTCATGTGATTGCTACAATAACACATATAGGCTACAGTAAATAACAGGTAGGCTAAAGATATTATTTTAAATGAATAATTTAATGTAATTGTATTACACAATTTAGTGACTGAGTGTAGCTGTGGTTTGACAGCAAAACTTCACAACAGTGGATTGTTAAACATCTCCATTGTGGATTGTTCTTAATATTTTCAATGGCAGTCTACCTGCACTTGCTTTCGAAAATTAAAGAAGCAACAATGATCTACATTTTGTTAACGCTTCTGAAAATAGCCAACATAATAGCAATTTTTTTGGAGGCAAACCAGGGCAAAACACTGAAAAATCACACATCGTTATCTCCACGCGGTGGCGCCAGAGAGTTTTTAAAAAGCTTATGGAGAAGTGTGTGCAAATGGTAAGGTCTTCACAAGGCATTATGTGTTTGCTTACTGGTCCGAGTAAAAAGCCCTATGCGCTAACATCTTTTGGTCCTTGTAGGCCTACATTTGGGATTTTTGTACAATCAAATGCCATATATAAGCCATTGTTTGCACATTCTTTCAGACTGCAGTTCATTTGTCCTCTGTTTTCTGAGGACTACAGAAACACACTAACGATTTCATTTAACATCACCATGCATTGCCTCTTTGAGATGTGTTGTCATTGCCTCATAGTGCACTCTGTAGATATAAATAATGATTTACAGGCCCCACACTTCATGTAAGAGATACTGGCCAAAATGAACCTCCTGGCGCTGTGGAAGATTATTTATGAGCCGTTCAGTCGTCTGGTATGTGCTGAACTGAATTTGGTAGATTAAATTACTAACTTTCTAATTAGTCCTCTATTCATCTCTGATTTGATGATGCTTTTGTGAATGTTTGTGGGTATATGTGACATGGCAAGTGCACAGTAAGTATGCATATTATTGTAAAGTCCACTGTTAATGTGTGTGTTCATTACAAGAATACCAAGCAGACAGTTATCAGTTTTAATGCAATTCTGCATATGCATGCAGTTTTAAGATTAAAACTGTTCATTTAAACTGTGTTTTACCAACGCCACAGTGACGCTGTGGATATTGGTTGCATTTATTTGTGTTTGCATTCACATGAATGTAAATGTTCTGATATTGTTGAACTCTTGTTATTAATTAACCCCTTAAGTTGCCATAGCCATTACACATTTAAAACAGTAATATCCTATACTAAACATAAACTAATATTGACAAATTATATATCATTTGAAAGCTTTCAATCTGTACTTTTCATATTTGGTGATTGATTTTCAAAATAAATTACAGAAGAGCCGTAATCTATCAATTTGCAACAAGAATATTTTCATACTCCTAAGGCGTGTTAAAACCTTTATTTTGAAATAGTGATGAACATGAAAATCATGAAAGAATGGTAGAAACCTCAGTTTGTTTCCATGCCAATAGTTATAAAAAAATTTTGTTGCAAAAAAGGTCTGAAAATGTTTTAAATAAAAAGAAAAAATTATAGATTCACCATTTGTGACGTGGCAGCGAGCTATAATGCACATGCGTGTTATTTTTATGTGATTATTGAGTTTGAAACAAAAAATTCTAATATATTTTATATAAAATATGAATAATTATTTTTTTTACATTTTCATAAACTCACACTTCTATAACTTTTTTTCTGTTTCACTTTCTTAATTTATTTAACTTCTACAAAAATCTGCCAAATGTCTTCTGCCAAATGTCCAAAGGATTGTGCATTTTCATGTATATTCAAAAAAGGGGGTGCGACACTTAAGAGGTTGGATATTGAACTCTTGATTTTATTGAAACAAACCATATTTAATAATACTTCAAGGAGTTCAATATTTCAACCATGTTAAAACAGACAATACCAGACAAAGAGCTGAATGAACTGGAGGTTTATAATGGAGGATATTCAACAGAACCTAAAGTATTATTAGGAACACCTGTTCAATTTCTCATTAATGCAATTATCTAATCAACCAATCACATGGCAGTTGCTTCAATGCATTTAGGGGTGTGGTCCTGGTCAAGACAATCTCCTGAACTCCAAACTGAATGTCAGAATGGGAAAGAAAGATGATTTAAGCAATTTTGAGCGTGGCATGGTTGTTGGTGCCAGACGGGCCGGTCTGAGTATTTCACAATCTGCTCAGTTACTGGGATTTTCACACACAACCATTTCTAGGGTTTACAAAGAATGGTGTGAAAAGGGAAACACATCCAGTACCATGGAACATCCATGCTAGAGGTCAGAGGAGTATGGGCCGACTGATTCAAGCTGATAGAAGAGCACCTTTGACTGAAATAACCACTCGTTACAACCGAGGTATGCAGCAAAGCATTTGTGAAGGCACAACATGCACAATCTTGAGACGGATGGGCTACAACAGCAGAAGACCCCACCGGGTACCACTCATCTCCACTACAAATAGGAAAAAGAGGCTACAATTTGCAAGAGCTCACCAAAATTGGACAGTTGAAGACTGGAAAGATGTTGCCTGGTCTGATGAGTCTCGATTTCTGTTGAGACATTCAGATGGTAGAGTCAGAATTTGGCGTAAACAGAATGAGAATATGGACCCATCATGCCTTGTTACCACTGTGCAGGCTGGTGGTGGTGGTGTAATGGTGTAGGGGATGTTTTCTTGGCACACTTTAGGCCCCTTAGTGCCAATTGGGCATCGTTTAAATGCCACGGCCTACCTGAGCATTGTTTCTGACCATGTCCATCCCTTTATGGCCACCATGTACCCATCCTCTGATGGTTACTTCCAGCAGGATAATGCAACATGTCACAAAGCTCGAATCATTTCAAATTGGTTTCTTGAACATGACAATGAGTTCACTGTACTAAAATGGCCCCCACAGTCACCAGATCTCAACCCAATAGAGCATCTTTGGGATGTGGTGGAACGGGAGCTTCGTGCCCTGGATGTGCATCCCACAAATCTCCATCAACTGCAAGATGCTATCCTATCAATATGGGCCAACATTTCTAAAGAATGCTTTCAGCACCTTGTTGAATCAATGCCACGTAGAATTAAGGCAGTTCTGAAGGCGAAAGGGGGTCAAACACAATATTATAGTATGGTGTTCCTAATAATCCTTTAGGTGAGTGTATATATAGGCTATATATATATATATATATATATGCACAGCTCTCAGTAGTTTACCGTTTTTTAACAGGATATTTTTGAAGCACCAAAGTTATGAGAGAAGCTTCATCCACAGAAGAGAAAGTTGATGAGGAGCCACTGCTTATGAACTACCTCTATCCTGAAATCTTTAATATCAACCAACAAACTGAAACATGGTGTCATGCAGTAATAGGGGGAATTTGAGCTATAAATATATAATATATGGCTATTTTTCCCTATAGCTGCAGACGAAAACAACCCAGAAACAACACTATTCTTTTATGCTTAACTTACCAACAGTATGTCTGAGTCAGAACAAGAGTTCGAGTTATATATTTACAGCTGCATATGCATCATATGTTGCATAATATTTGATTAAACTTAGGAATAACAATATGAACTTTGTTGGGTTTCTAATTCATCCTAATTGTTTGAAGTTACAGTAATCCACTGTGTGTGTGTGATTACGTTTTTAATATAATTAAATGGGTATTTTTTTTAAAAACCAATGTAAATCTTGTTGTAAATCCAATGCATCATCATTATATATTTCTAATTTAATATTAATTGCATTATAATTACTCATATCCATTGGCTTTATGGCAGTGTAATGCAATTGAATTAGTTATTATAAATGAGATGACTGTTCTTGTTCTCCTCCTTGTTTTTGTCAGTTTGGCTTTATGTTTAACATACTAATAAAAAGTTTATCCACAAAGTGACGCTGTTGAGCTTGTACTTCTACTCACTTTTTATCAATCTCATGGTGATCGTGATTTCTGTTCATTGTGCTCATGTTGCACCTCTCCATATTTTAACATAATATTTCCATATTTTACATTATAGCATGGTCAAGTTATAGTTGGCAAACAAATCTCTAGTTTTGGCCAAACTGCATACAACTGCCATTTAAGGAAAGGAATACAAGGAACAAAACCAAATCAACAACACATGAAAATAAGGATGAATTTAAAGGTATACGTTTTTTTTATTCAAAATTAATACATCATCAATATGTATCAAACATACAATCTTTCTTCTAAAACGTGTTTTTGTCTTACATGATTCACTATGGTAATCCGCTTATTCAATGGGGGAAATAATGATTTGATCTCCTGCTGATTTTGAGAATGTTCGCCCACTTGCAAAGAAATGAAGGGTCTATAATTTTTATGGTAGGTTTATTTTAACGGATAGAGACAGAATATCAACCAAAAAATCCAGAAAAAACACATTAGGCTATTTAAAGGTTATAAATTGATTTGCATTTCAGTGAGTGAAATAAGTATTTGATCCCCAAGCAAAACATAATTTAGCACTTGGTGGAGAAACCCTTGTTGGCAAGCACAGAGATAAGACGTTTCTTGCATTGGTCACCATTGCACACATCTCTGGAGGGATTTTGGTCCATTCTTCTTAACAGATCCTCTCTAAATAAGGCTGCTTTGCTGTCGCTTTGCAACTCAAAGTTTCGGCTCCCTCCACCAGGGCTGGACTGGGACAAAAAATCGGCCCGGGCATTTTGGCCCAGACTGGCCCACTATATAACACAACCGAACTTTGCACGCCCTTGAATATGTATACCAACTCCTATTAAAACCACTAATGCCATAAGTGAATAGGAGTGAGTAAGGGCCGTTACATAGTCAACGCGAGCAACGCGAGCAAGCAACGCGAGCGACGCGAGCTACGCGCTCCTTTTCATAGTACACAAGCGTCACCGGCGATGCGTGAAATGCAATACACCGATCGCGCAGCAGGGGGTAGTAGAGTCTAGAGTCGGGTCACGTAATATTCAGATCAAAATGGCAACTGAAGAGGAGTGCATATTGCTGATTTTACATCGGCGGCAACAAAGGATGTATACGAACAAGCTCGCATAACTTTTCCTCTTCGCCCGCCATTGTATTCAAATCTTCTTCTTCTGTAAACATAATAATATACCTTTTTATGTACATTACTTGCAATGTCGCCCCCACCGACAACGCATAGTATTGCGTGTATCGGCGCGTCGCGTTTCAAAAACTAGGATGACACATTTGGCTACGCATCGACGCATAATGGCGGCCGAAGCGTAGCGATGTGTAGCCTTGCGCACGCGTATGCGTACCGATGCGTTGACTATGTAAGGGCCCTAAAGGCCAATTTATACTTCTGCGTCGGGTGCGCGCAGTAGGTACGGCGTAGCATACGCACAGACGCGTACCATACGCCGTACCCTTCGCCGTAACCTGACGCGCACCTCCTCAAAAATGTAACTACACGTCGCGACGACGCGGACCGCAAGATCTGTGATTGGTCGGCTTGGTAGCATCGCGTTTCCTCCTATGCATTTCCGGCGTGTTCTTCTGCACCGCCCGCCATTTTTAAATTCTAAGTACAGCGAAACTGTTAAAAAAACTAAAAATTTACCTTTTCCACCTCGATAAGCTCCAACTCCAACATGATCTGCTCTCTTTCAGTCGCCATTGCTTGTAGTAACCTAAACTCAAAACAGCCGCGAGGAATCTTCTTCTTCTTGCCGCGAGGAATCTAAACACAGTGGAACATTAAAACCCTCCGCCGCCAACTAGCGTTTCGGCGCTGTACTGCAGAGCAACGCAGACCTAAACGCAGTAGTATAAATGCTCATGACGCCATCGCCTACGTGCGTAGCCTACGCCGTACATTACGGCGTACACTCGACGCAGAAGTATAAATTGGCCTTAAGAGTTAACCGATGAAATAACTATTAAGTTGAACTATACTCCACACAGTGATGTATCTAAAGAAAGCTATAAGCTGGGATAGCAATACCGTTTTTTCCCACAGGTTTTTGTGAAATCTGTGGTGAGTGCACCTCTGTCCCTCTAGGGGGGTTCGGGGGCATGCTCCCCCGTAAGAAAATTTTGTGCTTTTTAATGTTAAATTCATCAATCTGGTGCACTTTGAGAGTTAAAAATAAAGAGCTCCAACCCATATTCAGTGTGCAAATTGAACAAAGAAAAACTCAAAACTCTTTTAGTTGTGATATAGTGTCTGTCTACATTACACTACTACATAATAATAGTTATAATATTAATCCCATGACAGTAATAGCCATATGTTGTAAAACAAATGCACTGAAAAAAAACTTTCATAAATAGTTTCGTACTAATTTCTATACAGAGATAAGCACATGATCTTTTATTTTGACGGAAACGGCATCGAGCTTTTATTTTGAAGAATAATATGGTTTACAAACTCATTACTCATTATTGTCTCATTACAATTCTAATCAAATGCGTAATCGTCAAATTTGCAGATGTGTAAATAATGCGTAACTGGGTGGGTTCCTACATAGCCTAATGGTGTGTTCACACCGAACGCGAATTTAATTATTTGGGCGAGTAGATTACATACAAAGTCAATGCAAAGACGCGAATAGACGCATCATTTGCGCCGGGCGTTGCGAATGACGCGAATTGTGCGACGCGTTTGCCGCGAATGTCTTCCGCGCAAGTTGAAAAATGTGAACTCGAGCGAATGTTCAAGCGTCTAACTAAACGCGATAGACGCGTATTTGACGCTCTATTCGCGTTCGGTGTGAACACACCATAAGTGTTGTGACAGTATAGCCTAGTTCTGCTTACCACAGTTCTCTGCACTCACTCATCTCTCTCCTTATCCTCCTCAGACACTTGAAGGGCCTTTGAAGTTTCTTTTTTCACGCTATTTCTCTGCACATTCCTTGCGTTTCTTCTCCATCGCTCTGACTATTTTGACAGATACACACTGACACTGCTCGCTCACTCAGAGCTCAAAGGGGGAGGAGTTTAAAGATGTGATTGGACCAGCCCAGTGTCAATCAAGAAAATAACCAAATGGGCTGCTGATTTACGCGTTTCATCATGCGCCGGTCTGTGAGAAAAAGAAAAACCTACGCTGACTTTTTTGTCCAATGCATTACACCGGCACAAAGATCCCAGAGCCGCCATGCAATTAAACAAAACTAAACGCAATGGGCCGCCGATGTACGAGTTTTATGGGCCGTTCCAAAAAAAAAAAAAAAAAAAAAAAAATTAAGTATGAGATGTATCGGCCCACAAAGCACGTCGGCCCACCGGGCAAATGCCCGGTATGCCCGATGGCCAGTCCAGCCCTGCCCTCCACGTAAATGCGTCTCTATAGCACGCATTGTGTAGCCTATTATCGTGCAATTTATACGCGAAAATGAGTTTTTACGTGCATATGATACGCAGTTTTCGCGTGCATTTGATACACAGTTCATTTGCGTGTAATAGCCTACACGCGCACCCCACACCACTAATTCTACCCAAATGTATAATACACACGCACCCCACACCACTACTAAACCTATATAACCAACCCATGCGTATCCTATGCACGTAAAAACTCATTTTCGCGTATAAATTACACGATAAACACACTGCGTGCTATAGAGACGCATTTAGTGTGATCAGGTTGGATTTTCTATTCAGTGGCCACTCCAATGTGCTTCTTCTTGCGCCACTCCTTTGTTGGCGGTATGTTTTGGGTCATTGTCATGCTGGAAGACCCATCCACGACCCATCTTCAGTGTTCTGGCTGAGGGAAGGAGGTTCTCGTCCAAGATTAGACAGTAGCCTATGGCCCCGTCCATCAGCCCCTCAATTCAGTGAAGTCTGGGAGGCAGAATTCTTGCTGGTTGGTTGGGGATCAGATACTTATTTCACTCGATCAAATGTTAGCCTAATCAATTTACAACATTTATATAATGGGTTTTCTGGATTTTTTGGTTGATATTCTGTCTCTATCCATTAAAATAGTCCTACCATAAAAATGATAGACCCTTCATTTCTTTGTAAGTGGGCGAACTTACAAAACCAATCTGTAAAACAGAAAAAGTACTGGCAGCTCATTACCAAAACATTATCCAGTAATTCTATACAGACATTTTTGTTAACCCTAAAACACAATGCAAAGAAGTGCATAAATCAAAATACAGATAAAACACGTGTAAAAAAAAATCGTTAAATTAAAATAAAATTTCGTTCAATGAATACCTACATTGTGCCCTATTTTTACGGATTTCTTTTAGAGTATCGGCTAGGTGTTAAAATATTAGACCTGACTGGATGGTTTTCGCGGGACACTTGCCCGTACGTGCGTGACTCGTCATATCCGGAAATAGAGAAAAGTTGCGCATGGCGTACGATATAGGCTAACGAGAAAGTTTGACATGAAGCAGCTAAATCTCCAACCTCTGGGGAATCACCTGTGTAAAACAAACGAGGAGAGTCTGCTGGCAAAAAGGGAAAGAGACAGAGCTCCTAATAAAACGAGAATCCATGCATAAACAGGCTAATATTTTTTAAACATACAGAAATATTATTGTTTTTAGTTATTTTTATAATTAGTATTTACACGCGTACAGCGTTCAAGTGAAAAGCAGTAACAATAGCCAAGAATAATGTCTTGCATAACGAATCACGGCTGAACATTAGACTCGTTTTGGTCTATTTCTCAGGCTTGACACACATTGCTTCTGCTGTCTCTTTTAAACTATTTTTGGACAGATTTATTGTCATGCGGATCGTTTAGCGGTGACTGCTGATTCCATTAAAGCACAGGTTCCTTGTTTTTGCTCATGTAAGTGTAACATTTAGACAAGACAAAAGTGCAAACAATATCAGACTGTGACAAAATACAGAAAGTTGACCTTTTTTCAGAAAACCAAAGTGTGAATCCTGTGACTTTCCCCATCGTAAAGCTTGAGTGGATCTAGGCAGATTAGACCACAGACTATTGATTCCTGACAATTCCCTTGATTCTCTTCTAACACAGCATAATAATCAGAATTTGTGTGGGCTTGTTTACATTGAAAATGTGACATTTAAATTCATTAGGTAAGTTTATTGCTGCCAAATCGGATTGAGAGGCCATTCAACTCAATAATGGACGTTATGAAGTGGCAACATGGGACTTTAGAGTGTCACATTGATTTCAGAGGAGCACAGATGCTTTTAAACAGCTGGAAACATGAAACATACGCACTAATAATAATTTATATCCTCTAAACGCACCAAACAGGTTTTTTTACACAGTGGGTTTCAGAAGTGACCCTCCAGTTTGCATCAGCGTCCTGATTCTTTTGTGTATTTCTGCATTTGTGTACATGTAGTCAGAATTGTGATTTAAAAATCCACAATTACCCTTTTTTTCCCGTGGCAGAAACAAGCTTCCATCAGTAAAGCTGCTCACCGTTCTTAAGAAAAATGCTGCAAATTATTTAATATTCAAGCATCTTCTGCACATTTGCGCTCCTCCTAACAGTGCACAGATGCTCAGGAAGCCAAAGAAAAGTATGTAAAAGAAATGACTGGTGTAAATTGTTAATATTTTATCTCGTGGGAAACATGTAGCTTCTGAAGAGCAGAATGTATGCAGTAAATTCATATACAAACAGTTCACACACAGCAAAGCAAGCGTGAGTTATGTTGTACTGTGGTGGAAATGACTGATCAATGAGAAGAGATGAGAAGATGAGAGGAGAGGAGAGGAGAGGAGAGGAGAGGAGAGGAGGGGAGGGGAGGAGAGGAGAGGGGAGGAGAGAGCACATCTGTTTCAAATGAAAGGAGAAAGACTGTGTTTCTGTGTTTTCTGCTAAAAAGTACAGCATCTAAATGTATCAGCTCATGCATGTAGTCTTATGAATTGTGATCTATAGACCAGGAGTTTTCAAAATCAAAGACAATAGGTCTCACTTCAGACACAAACACACACCACACACACACACACACACACACACACACACATACACACACACACACTGACCTCCATCTGAACCTGCCTGAGGTCGGAGGGCGACAGTGAGGGATGAGAGGTGGAGAAATGAGAGAGAGATGAGAAAAAGAGAGTAAGAACAAGAGAGAGAGATAGAGAGAGAGTGAAGGGTGAACTGAGAAGTATGCAGATGAGCAGAGGAATAACAGATGTGGAGGGGCGGGACTCAACATGAAATTACTGTAAATCATAAATGGGGATCACATGTCGATCGTCCTGTTTCTGCTTCTGTATCAAGGCTTTCTTTTTTTCATTCGTATATTTCATCCCAGATGACAAATATATGTTCTTGATTTGCCAATGTTCCCATAAAGTTATGAAAACATTATTTCTGAATGTCCAGTTTTATAAAAAAAAAATTTTTTTTGGTATGCCATTTTATCATTTTACACATCAAACATTTTGGGAACGTTACATTTGAAAGTTCTCTAAAGATTAAACAAGTATTCACATTTAAAGAAATTAAGTTACTACAACCTAATAAAAAAAAAGAGCCAATTAACGCAGAAATTTGAGTTTAAATTACAGACGATATTAAGTTGATGCAATGATCAACATTATTACGTCAACAGAACTCCACAAAATAATGATTCCAACTTAAATTGTTTAATTAAAACAATAAATTAACATTTTTAACTTGCAACATATGCATTTATTTAAGTTGTGGTAACAGGTCCCATACATTACCTCTCAGAGTGATATTGTAGCAACAGAGTATGAAAAATTAAAGACGTGTTGCTCCTAATATTGCAGGAAAAAGGAATCCAAGACATGTCTTTAAAAAATCTGTTGGGAAGAAAACAAGGAATGAAAGATGAGGCTTTGCAATAGGCTTTGCTGATACTTGAAAATATAATTAAGTATTTATAATTAAGTTCTAAAGAGTCTTCCGCTAAATGCAACCTAACCACAATTAATAATATTCCAATTAAAGATAAGATATTTTATTTAGTTATCTCTAAATGTTAAAATCAAAATGATGTATGTGTATTTAATTCCCCCCCTTGTTATTCATAAAACACAAAGACAATTTAATTTACTGTGTGTCTTGCAGAGAGACTTTTCTCTGAGGGGAAGATGTGGATAACAACATTATCAAAAGTATTGACAAAATGTTATTTAATTTCATATGGGAAAATGACATACATTATATCAAGAAATCTGTTGTTTTAAATTCTTATGTAAATGGTGCTCTCAATATGTTAGACGTTTGTACATTTAATAATACTCTTAAAATGAATTGGTCCAAACACTTTAAAAAAAATTCAACCTCTGTCTGGAACATTATATTTTCTCCAAATTTGGTGGTTTAAATTTTTTTGCTTTGTAATTATAATGTTGAAAAAATACCAACTAAATGATCTAAATCATAAGCAGGTCCTTCTCGTCTGTTTCTGCTATACAAGCACAAATTTTCTCCTCAATAATATTTGATCTGGCATAACCAAGATTGTCACGATCCTTGTACGTGTCTTGCGTCTTGTAGGACTTTTATGTTAAAGTGTATTCTTAGTTCCCCATTGTTTCTGTGTTCACTTCCTGTTTTGCCTTGTCTGTCGCCATAGTTACCCTCATTAGTTCCTATCACATCTAATCACCAACACCTGTCACTCGTTTAGCCCCTTGTTAACCTGTCTATGTAAACCTCTGGCTTCAGTTGTTGTGTCGGTCGTTTTGTTTGTCAGTTTCCTTTTGATTTGACCATTGTGTATATCCTGTTAATACCTTCTTAAAGAAATTCAAAAAAGATATTAAAGCTACAATTTGTAATTTTTTCGCCGCTAGGGGTCGCTAACCTCAAAGGCGTAGATTGATGACGCAGTGAATAAGCGGAATCGTGGAACTTGCCTTCATACTGATGGATCTAATAATGTTTATGGGAAATAATGTTTATGGATGAGTGAATACATTGATGTTTTTAACATGACTGTGGTGTGAAGCAGGGCGCGATTGCTAATGAGAGACACATATCAGCGCCACACGCGAGTCTCGCGGATATAAAGGAATAAGGACATTTAATTCTACCGAACTACACGCAAGTGCTGAATTACTCACACAGGTCAGTTTAATAGACGAATGAAGCTTGTGAGGTAACGCAGCGCTGTTTCACTTGGTCTAACGTTACACTATCACACTAAACTACATTTGAGTGTGTTGAAAGATATAATGTTATTCTATGTGTTATTGCGCTTTTCCACTGCATGGTACGGTACGGTACGGCTTGCTTTAAATGGTACCACCTCTGTTGAGGTTCCAAGCGTAACGTACCGATACTAAAATGTGATGTTAACACACTGCAGATCACTGATTGGTCAGACAGAATCGTCACTACCAGCGTCATTGTATTTGCGAGACATAAAACCCGCTAGATTTAAATAGCCAGTAACAATCACCGCTGTAGCACCTGTTTTAAAACTACTTGCTTGAAGAAAAAAGAAAGAAAGAAAACTTCCAAAAAAGAAAAAGCTGGTAAGAGTAAGCTGGATCAACATTAGAATAACATACTGATCATATTCTAAAATTTCATGTTGAGTTATATAACATTGATTAGTTGTATGTACATTTGCTCACCTGTCTAATAAAGTATGCAAGAGTGGCTTCTCTCGAAGTTAGTCACGGACGTGGAGCTCTCGGCATCCCAAAAACGCCACACTGATATTGATCCTCGTTTTATTTCTCCTTTTGTCCCAAAGTCTGCTTGCCATGGTCCATAATGTTTGAACGAAACAACAACAGCGTGAGCGTGCAGCTAGATGTAACACAGTTGTCCACGTCTGTCGCCATGGTTACTATGGCAGTACGAGCGGAAACCCGGGATAACGCGGATATTACGTCACTGACAGGCAACAAGTGAACAGGGACGGGCACTATTTAAAATTTTGAATTTCTCTGAATTTACACATTTTTGGAAACATTTAGGATAATGGAAGTACACAATTGAAAGAAAAATAACACTGTGCAAGTGGTTTTGGGATATTTCGATACAAAATTCTTACATATTGTACCTTTAACACAAACTTTTCTTTTTGTAAACGGCACCCAGAAACTGCATTTGTTTTGGCCATTACTCTAAAATGATTGTGGAAAGTCTTTTGACTTTTAGTTATATACCCCAAGTACTTTTTTTGTTTTTGTTTTTTCTTCTCTTTATTTCTACATTGTGACTCTTTCCTTCTTTGTTTATATTATTTTCTCAATACATAAATAAATAAAGAGTAGTCTTCCGCATTGCGGTTCCTCACTCCGGTCAGTTGGTGGCGATAAAGCCCCTAAACGCTGGTTTGCCTACCGCCAATAAACAAGAAGATCCCAGGATGCCTTTTGTTGCCGGAAAGAAACCCCTTTGGGAGAATGCAATCACAGCCAGATATTGAGAGGTAAACCCCCAAATACCTGATAAAATAAGCTCTAATAAGCGCTGTTATAAGATGTGTGTTTTTAAGACTTTACTCCAATGAATAAAGTGGTTTTGCCTTCACGAAATCTCCGTGTTTGAATGGAAGAAAGACTGTATGAGCCTCGTATCGCCAAAGAGGCATGCTTTTTTATAGCAAAAGACACTCATAAAGCAGCGTTACGAAATTAACTTCAGTCAAACATTAGTAATAATGTAGCAGTAATACTTAAACAAACATTTGATGTTTGTGTGAGGGATTAAAGCAGTGGAACCTGTACTATTAACGTTACCTCTCCTGTAGACATATTATGTGTCTGTACATTATACAGTTCAGTCATATTGCCTTCCCCATAATATAATAGCATTTAACGAGCATACAAATATAGTTCTGCATTGCAGGGTAAATCAGATTAAATACAGCAGAACATCAGTTCAGTCCGATATAACCACAGCTGTACTGCAAAATGAACTATTCACAGTTACTTTGTCAATCATTGTCGTTACAAGTTATGTTAATTCTCAATTAATTTCCCATCTGATTAAAGTTCTTGAAACAAGCATTCGTTGGTATGATTTTATTAAAACAATCAAGTTCAGTTTTACAATAGTCATCATGCCAGCAATCTGTTTAAACTGAGTCAGTTATGATTCTTTTTTCTTTGCATTTGTAGTTTGGAAAATGGAGAAGCATCTCAGGGAGACTGTTTACTGGGAAAAGATCCCACCGGTCTTCCTGACCAGCTGTTTAACAGCTCTACAGTTGCTTCAAGGTTCCTGCAGGCTGAACTGGAGCTGAATCTAAGGTTACGGACACTGTCGTTTGGAAAACCAGTGCGATACACGTACAACCCGCTGGAGTACGCCTGGGACACACACCGATGCTACGTGGAGACGTTCTGTCAGGCAGGGCAGAGCGTGCTCTTTCTGGGCATGAACCCAGGGCCGTTCGGCATGGCACAAACCGGGGTCAGAAGACTTTCATTCTTTATTCTCAATTCACAATATCTATCTTTGCTGAGTACAGAAATGAAGACATAGGTAGCACGGGCGGCCTTACATACACACAAGGGATAATTCACCCAAAAATGAGGATTCTGCAGTTATTTGCTCATTGATCCCACGCTTTCTTTTTTTTGTGTCTATATAAGTCAAGTCACCTATATTTATATTTATATAACACTTTATACAATGCAGATTGTTTTAAAGCAGCTTAAGAAAATAACAGAATCAATAATGCACAAAAAAGCTGTAAAGCTGGACTAAAATAACAAAAGTGTCATTATTCAGCTCAAATCAGTTCAGTGTTAATTCAGTTCGGTTAAATAACTTCATCAATTTTAAGTTTTGAGTTTTGTCAATACATTGAAAGTCACTGGGATAAATGTTGTATGGATCCCGACATCACTCATAATATCTTTTGTGTTCAGCACAAGAAAGACATTCTTACAGGTTTAGATGAACTAGCTTATCACTTAAATTATTCACAAAAAGACAGAATCAGGTCCAAAATAGATGTACAAAATTGCATAAACATACAGCTGTTAAAACAAAACACTGAACATCATTACAAATGATTTTGGTATCCTCACATAAAGTGAAGCTAAAATGAATAGCAGTGTTCTGAACTAAGCTTTAGTAGGAGCTTGTTCAACTAATTTAGTCAAATGTCTCAATGCAAGAGTACAACTCTCTACATTAGTTTCTTTTAAAGCCCCCCTGTAGTCAATCATTTTATCCCTTAAAACTCATCTTTGATCACCAAAATTATATATTTAAAAGTTTTTTTCCTTGGGAAAAAAACTTCTTCATGCCTTAAAATATCTTGAACGTAACTCGACACCTTTGCTTCGTTTAGTATATGCGGTTCTATGAATATGCAAATGAGCCCCGCCTCCACTCACTCACTCAGCTCAGAGATCCACTGGTTGACGATCACACGTTGATCTGATTGGTTACAAGGTCGTTTGTGACGTCAGAAACACCAGCGATTTCAAACCGTGTTTTTGAGACTGTCTTTGGTTCACTGCAGTTTAAGCAGAAAATACTCAGCAATGCTGTCGACTTATGAATTTACACATGGTTTGTCTTAAAGCATTTTAAAAACAACACATAGACATATAAACAACATTAATAACCGGATTTAAGTTTCGGCCAATTTATTAAGTTGTCTAGCTTTGAGTCTCGATCTTGGGCCTTGTATCTGTACACATGGACATGTGAAAGGTGGTTGCTGCAACGCTTGGCCCAGTTGGGAATGTTTAAAATAGCAGAAAGACAGTCACTCCTCTGTGGTGTTTTTTAGTGGCTGCACCTAATATTAGCAGCATCTGCATTTGTGAGTTCTCATATAAAACATTATCCTAATAGCACAGTTATTATAGTTATTGCAAAAACTGTAGATATTCAAAGGGCCAGTCCAAATACCCACACTTGCGGTTGAGAGTGACGGCACGCAACAGAAAGTAAGTACGCAAGACCGTCCTAGGTCTTAGAAATGCCAAAGCTTTTTTAATGCTATTTGAGCACGAGAAAAAACATTTATGTGACAGTTCATGTCAGATTTTGTTGCTGATTTGAAATATGTTATTTAAATGTGACTTTTTTGAGATTTTAGGATTCTCCCATTAAAAATAGATACTGCAGTGCATACTGCGTAGGCACCTATTGTAATCGTTGGCGTTCTTCTTCTTCTTAATATTTTCTTCCGCTCTGAAAGTCTATGGCAGCCCATTGAACCGCATGTGGTAAAGTTATGAAATTTTGGCACACCTGTATACCACAGCAACAAAGATGAGGCATGATGCCAAAATGACTCTGAGGCTGTATCTCTGCAATGCTTTGGCATATATTGACACCGAACTTTGTACGTGTCATTGTCACCTCACTGACCACACCACATTAATGTGGTCACAGCGCCACCTATTGGTTGAAAGTGATAAACCATTAAATCAAATTACTAGTGAATGTACTTATGATTTTTCAGACATTTTGCCCAAAATCATCTTAAAATGTATTTAATTGCTCATTGTTGCAGATGGTCTGATAATTCCAGGCATGTTGGCATGACTTATCCTGTTCTTTGTGTTTGGCCCCGATAATTGCTGCTTGCAGCTATATTTATTGGTTACTATTGTAAGATTCTTACACTGTTTGCATGAGATTTTATAATAATTTCTCATGGTTTTAAAAAAGTAACAATAATTGTAGCAACTTTGGTGTTTTTATGGAAACTGTGGTTAGCAAATTTTTGTGAGGGTCTCATTTGCTGAACATACCCGCTAGTGTAACAGAAGTTCCTGGAGCAAACAAATCAATCTCTTTATCCCTTAACAAGGTTCCGTTCGGCGAGGTGAAAGCAGTTCGTAACTGGTTGAAGATCAGTGGATCGGTCGGCCGGCCGGCAGAGGAACACCCGAAGCGACGGATCACGGGCCTCGACTGTCCTCACAGTGAAGTGAGTGGCGCCCGTTTCTGGGGCTTCTTCCAGGAGCTCTGCGGTGAACCTCACAACTTCTTCCGCCACTGTTTTGTGCACAACTTGTGCCCTCTCATCTTTATGAGTGAGTCTGGCAAGAACCTCACCCCGCCTGAGCTCCCGGCTGCGGAGCGGGATGCCCTGCTGTCCTGTTGTGATAGCGCTCTCTGTCAGGTGGTCACCGCTCTGGGCGTCTCAATGGTCATCGGAGTGGGTAAACTCGCTGAGCAACGAGCTCGACGCGTGCTTTCTGAAGCAGGGATCACCGTGAGGGTGGAGGGGATCATGCATCCCTCCCCGAGAAACCCACTGGCTAATAAAGGATGGGCAAACATAGCTCGAGAGAAACTAGATCATCTGGGGGTGTTGAGTTTGCTTACCAGATGAGGATGATGATGATGATGATGATGACAGCTACTACCTCATACGCATTTTAAAATTCCCCAAGCAATGCTTTTGAACCTTACTCTTTCCATTTTCAGTTACTTAATGAAATGAGACATCGGTGGAAGAGGTAATGCATAAAACAGATGTTATGCCCATTAATGGAATACTTCAACACTTTATTTCTTTTTACGTGTATTTATCTGTGTGTGTGTTTGTATATATGTCTAGATTTTTTGATGGTCATTTCTTTTGGGTGGAAAAATCTTTTGTATGTTAAAATGTAAAGGTATACGAATATGTGGTAATTTATTCTTTTTTTTTTTACAATTTTTAATCTAAAATGTATTTTTATATACATTTGGAATTTGTTTCTGGAATTTTATATTGTGTTGAAAGGGTTAAACCAACGATTCCATATAAATCTAATTACTGCAAATGTACATGATTGAATTTGGCTTAAAAACTACTGTACTTACTATATATAAGTATTTAATTATAACACACTAACTAACCCACAGTGAGTTGAAGGGGTCATGAATTGAGAAATCAAATTTTCCTTCATTTTTTTGTACTTATACGAGGTCATATCCTGTAAGTTTCAGAACTGAAAAATGCCTTTTATTTCTAAATTATGACAATTTTCGATGTAAAAATCTAACATTATAAGTGCACCCCAGGAAACATTATAAAATAATGCAGTTCATGAGCTCTTAAGCAGGACGCTTGTATAGAGTTCAATCTCGTTTTTGCTGTATGGAGTGTATTTCATTCTGTGTGGTTAACATTTAATGTCGAGTCAAATGTGTAGGTGATGGCAATAAATTCTACCTCATGTTCATCACCATTCTATAATGTTGTGTTCTTCTGTTAACCAAAGTGTCAAATAAAAACAAATATATTCATCATATCTGATGTGAATTGAGAAGCTTCTTTCTTTTTGGCATGATGGTCTGTTACTCAGAGCCTTTAATTTGTTGTTTTCCAGTTTAAACCAGAAAAACATCCTTCACATTTGTATTAATAATTTTAGTGCCATGTAATCGCAAGGCAATTAATATAGATAATCTGAAAAATAATAAAAAGATCCAGCCTTTGAATGTATATTAATTGAAGGAAGGGAAATAGTGGATCTGAACTGGATCTGGATATACGAAGCAAACAAAATGTTTTCCCCATGATACCTGTATACCTGAGCAGGGGCATTACACTCGTCTGCCTTGAGAATCAGGTTTGCAGAGTGGGTTTATTCGGTCATCTGTCCGCAGGACTGAGTCTGTCTATTGTAGTACGAGAGTTTTAGCCCAGATCTCACACAACAAACATATAAAGTGGTGCACACACCACACACTTTCAAGGCACTCAATTCTTGTTGTTCTCCGCTTTTTGTATATAAACACTCTTGCCTATTAAACATGCTCTTTCTGCCATGATTGAAATACACACAGAGACAGAGACGCCCTGCTGTCCGTTGCTGAGACTCTTTGCCTGGCAAAAGCAAGGCACATGGCTTCTACCACGACCACATCAATGCAGAGGATACACACAGCTCTGTTATTTAAATTTGCAAAGACAGCTCCTGGTAAGTTTCGATGTACGTCCTATAGGGTCTGGTCGCTACAGTACTTCAGACTTTTTGAAGTGTAGTAATGTAATTTTTTTTTTTAATGATTGAAAAATGTCCATGCAAAACTTTCTGTGCGGTTGTTTTGGTGTTTTTAGTGGTTACTAACTGGCCCAAGTAAAATGACCTCACTCATTTTGTTCCCTAGATAGCTTGAATTGGATAGCTTCTTCAAATTAAGTGAATGAAACCCAACTAATATTCATCAGCATCTCCAGTGCTATATTGTTAGTGAAGTACATGAATGAAGAACGCTTTATGTGGTCTTGACATGCTGACCTCCCGGTGACCACTGGCAGCATGGACACATTGAGCATTAGCTTCTGTTTAATGGCGGATGCTTGCCAGAGCCATCAATACAGTGACAAATGAGTGCGTGGTTTATTAAAGTAGAATTAGACCAGAGAGAGAGAGAGAGGGAACCAGAGTGCCAAATGAAGAGGTGTGGAGATCCACTGAAGAGAGTTGAGGAAGAAAGGAATGCAGAATAAAAATATCATCGTTCTTTATTTTTCTCCAGAGCTCCTCTGGGAAGAGCAAGTGGAAGCAGTCAAAACATGTGACAGAAGGAAAGACACTGGGATATATAGAGCTCAAGGTAATCAGGTCATAAAATAACTATTCTATATTAATGATGTTGACTGATTTTTCTTTTCTTTTTTTTTACAAATAAATTGAAACTTCCCCTTACTACAATATAAAGATGAAAGACGTTTCTTTTTGTAGGCTATATATCCCTAATTAGTGATGCTTGAAAAAAAAAACTATATTTTCAGTTCTCTCTCTCTCTTTAAATATAGCCTACTATGTCACTTTTATTTAAGCATTAACAAAATTTAAATAATGGGTCAATATCAGCAATCATTTTCCCAATACGTGTTTTTGTCTTACCCTGATTCACCATGGTAAGCCTATTTTTGTAAGTGTTTATATTATGGTGCGTTCACGTGCTATGGTAATTATGGTAAATACCAAAAGCCGACATGAAAAATGCACATGAACACCCCCTCATGTGGTATTTTCCACTGGGCAACTCGTAGAATATTTTGATGCACGAGTTGCCGAGATGAGATAACCTTTGACCTTTTCAAAATGGCGGAGAGCAACGCAAGAGTTGTGAATGGTAAAAATATGTACTATTCATGATCTAGAAAATATACAGCATATATTATTTACGTTTGAGTTTTGATAAATCATTTTCTTGCTGTAGCAGATGACTTAAGCAATCTAAAATAGTTTTAGCTAAATAACAGGTCTGGATCTCCATCTTTTTTTACCACATTACGACAACAAAAGCACTTGAACGCAACACACTGGTAAATACCAGTTCACAAGTGGAAAATATCATATTTTCCGTAGCACGTGAACGCACCATTAGACCTGACAGAATGGTTTTTGCATGCAATTTGCATACACTCGCCGCGCATGTCTCGTCATATCCGTAAATAGAGTAAAGTTGCTCAGGCTGCTTTGACATGTCTGGTGTGGGAGTGTCAGACTCAGAGGTTAGGTGTGTGTGTACTGTGTGTGGTGGGAGTGGCGCTGCTAAATCTCCAACTTCCGGGGAATCACCCGTTTTACAAATACGTTTTTGATGTCCCCAGTGTGTGTGTGTGTGTGAAGTTTTAGCTCAAAATACCCCACAGATAATTTTGAACAGCATGTTAAAGTTGTCCCTTTTTGAGGGTCTGTAAAAACTCATCGTTTCGTGTGTGTCCCTTTAAATACAAATGAGCTGCTGTTCCCGGCTTCAACAGCTCTTGTGTGTGTGTGTGTGTGTGTGTGTGTGTGTGTGTGTGTGTGTGTGTTAGCAGCTCCGATTACCTCACACAGACAAGCACTAGAATGTCAGAAACTGTTCTGCCTTTTATGTTTAAACTGCCGTCGGACAATGATGGAGAGACTCAAGAAGAAGTGACAACATGTAGAGCAACAGGCAGGCCCGGATTAACACAGTGTAGTGCCCTAGGGTGACCACATTTTAAGTGCCCCCCACCCCCACCCCCACCCCCACCCCATACAACTCACATGCTAGTGCAACATGAACATGTCATCCTAAATATCTTTATTTCCATCATAAATGGCATGTATGAGGACTACATGCAAAACCTTATGTCTAAAAAAAACCATATACCAAATAAGCAAGCCCAAGAATCAGCTAAATTCAGCACCACAGACGCACAGCAGCAAAACATTTAAATGCAACCAAATCCATTAGTAATCGGATTGACGGCTCAATCGAACTGAAAAGCTTTTATTCAACCTTTATTGATCCGATTGAGCTCGATCGGAATCAAATTTCGATCGGATTGAAAGGGGTGGGTTTTTCCTTTTTTTTTATTCGGATTAAAAAGCGAAACTGAAAGGACTGCGTATGTGCAGCAATGACGTTGAAATAGCGTAATGACGTATGACGCTCGAAATGTTCTTCCTGTTGAATAAAGTGTCATAAAATCAAGTGTCCCGTCATTTTAACCCATAAGAACCCGGACCAATTTCCCCTTATAGGAAAATTATGGGGCATATAAAACAGACTAATTGGACCACTTAAAACATGTTTCTGCCGTTGTTTTTTAAAAACAACCACTCCTTGTCAAAGATCTGTAATGTGACATATATGTCACATTGGGCGTTTATGGTGCATTTTTAATGTGACATACACTCACCGGCCACTTTATTAGGTACCCCATGCTAGTAACGGGTTGGACCCCCTTTTGCCTTCAGAACTGCCTCAATTCTTCGTGGCATAGATTCAACAAGGTGCTGGAAGCATTCCTCAGGGAGTTTGGTCCATATTGACATGATGGCATCACACAGTTGCCGCAGATTTGTCGGCTGCACATCCATGATGCGAATCTCCCGTTCCACCACATCCCAAAGATGCTCTATTGGGTTGAGATCTGGTGACTGTGGAGGCCATTTTAGTACAGTGAACTCATTGTCATGTTCAAGAAACCAATTTGAAATGATTAGAGCTTTGTGACATGGTGGAAGTAGCCATCAGAGGATGGGTACATGGTGGCCATAAAGGGATGGACATGGTCAGAAACAATGCTCAGGTAGGCCGTGGCATTTAAACGATGCCCAATTGGCACTAAGGGGCCTAAAGTGTGCCAGGAAAACATCCCCCACACCATTACACCACCACCACCAGCCTGCACAGTGGTAACAAGGCATGATGGTTCCATGTTCTCATTCTGTTTACGCCAAATTCTGACTCTAACATCTGAATGTCTCAACAGAAATCGAGACTCATCAGACCAGGCAACATTTTTCCAGTCTTCAACTGTTCAATTTTGGTGAGCTCTTGCAAATTGTAGCCTCTTTTTCCTATTTGTAGTGGAGATGAGTGGTACCCGGTGGAGTCTTCTGCTGTTGTAGCCCATCCGCCTCAAGGTTGTGCGTGTTGTGGCTTCACAAATGCTTTGCTGCATACCTCGGTTGTAACGAGTGGTTATTTCAGTCACTGTTGCCCTTCTATCAGCTCGAACCAGTCTGGCCATTCTCCTCTGACCTCTGGCATCAACAAGGCATTTCCGCCCACAGAACTGCCGCTCACTGGATGTTTTTTCTTTTTCGGACCATTCTCTGTAAACCCTAGAGATGGTTGTGCGTGAAAATCCCAGTAGATTAGCAGTTTCTGAAATACTCAGACCAGCCCTTCTGGCACCAACAATCATGCCACGTTCAAAGTCACTCAAATCAACTTTCTTCCCCATACTGATGCTCGGTTTGAACTGCAGGAGATTGTCTTGACCATGTCTACATGCCTAAATGCACTGAGTTGCCGCCATGTGATTGGCTGCTTAGAACAGGGCTCCAGACTAATTTTTTGCCTTGGTTGCACTGGTGCGCCTAACTTTTTTATTTAGGTGCACCAGCACAAAATTTAGGTGCACCCAAATGTTTCCTCGGCTCGCGTCGCCTTTAACGCCACAATTTCAAGCTCAGCTTTTTATCATGCTCCATATACATGCATATATATTATGTAAATGATTTTAAACAAGAACAAGGTGTAGGTAAATACTTTTTTTTAATTTGAAGCACAATTATATTGTATAAAAAAAAAAAAATTGTGCTTCACTGAGCTGCCAAACTAACTATTTTGAGTCTCTAGCTCAGGCTCGGTAGGCTCACCGAGGAAGGACCAGGGCTTGGCATCTTACAGGGACTGGGGAGACGGGTGGCTGAAGTAGCTCCATGTCTGGGCTGTTGTCGGAGCATTGACCGGGGAGTAGGGATGGGTATCCATAAGGTTTTAACGGTATTACTACTCTTACAGATACTCCTTAGCGATCCGGTACTTTAACAGTATTCTTATCGGTTCTTTTTGTTTTATAAACAAAGATAAACAATTAAACAAAGATGCACATTATATAGGCCTACACAGTGCTTTAATTTCAGGAAGGTCTACTAACATTAGCTACTGTTCAAGTATGGTCTAAAAAGAAATCTAATAAAGTAATCAAATGTAAAATAACACTGCATATTTTATCATAGATAGATAATGCTTATTAAAGCTGAAGTTATTAATTCAAGAGCTGTGAATACAAGCCGGTCATTTTGACATATTTTTGTGTACATTTGATAGTTTAGACACGCACATGAAACCCAAAGTATAATTTGCTTGTCTCGTTACGTTCTGTTTTTAGAGCGTGCGTCGCCTTGGGAACAGCATCTCTTGTGCAGACTTTTGTGCTTTTAATAGCTCTTTTTATTATTAAACGCGTCCCGCAATTTAGCAACAGTAGCTGGACTGCATTTTACAACAATCACGAGCTGATTCTGTCGTTAATTTTGAGTTTTAGGGAGAAGTGACAGCGCACTGCTGCGAATGGAAGGAAGCTGCGCCAGACCGAATGTGTCTGTAGTTTTTAATGGTTTTACCTCAATATATTTTTTTATAATCTTTGGAAGCCGAAATCTAAAACAAAATCAGACTAATATCACAGACCTAAAGTGTAACCAGGCTACGTTTGAATGTTTAGTTCTGCGTCGTCACTCATTAAGCAGAGCTGTCGTGCTTTGCGCGCTGTGGCTCCGCGTGAGAGATCTCTCTCTCTCTCTTGGACTGCGAATAGCAAAAATGGTGTAATATTATTATACACAGAAAAGGCTCGCAAGATAAATTCTTTTTTTAAATAACGTCTTTATAGTAATAATAAATAGTATGTGTATTTTCTTAATTTCTCCAGTAAGTTACCGACATCAGAACACATCACGTCCGAGCTGATCGACACAGCGGTCTTTCAGAAGTTGAATACCGGGTTTCGGTACCCATCCGTACCGGACAGAGTGTTGGGGGAAACAGGCCTACTTTTCTAAAAGAAAAAACTCTATGGGTCTATTTCTTTTCATTGTTCGTCGTCTGTTTTCTTGCGTTTCTTTTGCTGATGCTGATTGCCGTAACTGATTCTCTGGTGCTCAGGTCGCAATTTCAGTCACACAGCACGGAGCAGTGTAGGCCTACCACAGCCAATCAGAGGCAAAGACCCGCCCTATCTCTGTCTCTGATTGGTTTAGACCACGATATGATCCAACCATGAGTGTGCTGTGAGTTCCGACAAAGGAGAACAAGCGCTTCGCTCGTGGAAACTTGGCAGCGGACGCGAGGACGTTAGGTGCACCGGTGCGACCTTGGAAAAAATTTAGTCGCACCCTTACAAATTTTGGTCGCATATGCGACCAAATTGGTCGCACTCTAGAGCCCTGTAGAAATTAAGTGTTAACGAGCAGTTGGACAGGTGTACCTAATAAAGTGGCCGGTGAGTGTATATGTCACATTGGGCTTTTATGATGCATTTGGAAAAAAAATAATTTGGTCAGTTTTCTTGCTAAATAACATTTTTTTTCTGTTTATTTTCTTTTCCACAACATTTTCTAAATTATTACTTTTCTGTGAAGATAAATAAAATAAAAAATTTTTCAGAAGTAATAGTTTTTGCATTTTATTTGCTTTGCCACATATTTCAAAACCACACAACTGTGACCATTACATTTTACAACTGTTTTGTAACTTCAAAAGTTAACCTTCTCAGTTATACGGTTTAATCATAAATACATTTTTAGATTATTTTTTCACAACTCGAAAATGTGCAAAATGAATAAAAATAAATAACTACCTCACACCGGAGGTCAACATGTTGAACATACATGTAGTGCAATAACATTGCAAAATTCTACCTTTTCAGGTATACGGTTTAACCAGAAATACATTTTTTGATTATTTTTTCACAACGCGAAAATGTGCAAACTGAATAACAATAAATATGGTGTTTTGTACCATATGTTGCATAGCTGTTTTAGTTACAGGTATGCAACATATTTTCAAAATACATTTCATAAAAGGGTAAACCCTAAACCAGTGGTTCTCAACCTCTCCTGCAGGGACCCCCTGACACACCATGTTTCTGTTTTAACCCTGAAATGGCACACCTGATTCAATTAATTGAAGGCTTAATGAGTAGTTGACTAATTGATCAATTAACTAATTCCTACTTCCTACTCTAATAATGACTCATTAAGCCTTTAATTAATTGAATCAGGTGTGCCATTTCAGGGTTAAAACAGAAACATGGTGTGTCAGGGGGTCCCTGCAGGAGAGGTTGAGAACCACTGCCCTAAACCAACTTTCTTTAGTTAATGATCTGTAAGACTGGGGCTTTATTATTGCTGTTCATTGATTCAAGTCATTTTTTAGACATTTGGGTATAAAGTGTTTTAATTCTACAATATATGGTGTAAAAACATCTGAGTGCTGTCCTCTTCAGGTTGAACGGTGGCTACTGCAGTTGAATTTTCAATTTGTGGTGCCCTGTGAGGTAAGCAGGCACCAGCTAACCACACCCATGCCTACAGAGAGATGCGTCTCAGGTGCACGCCCCTCCGTCCGCTGGGCTCTGCCCACTTTTACAGCATTTTTCAAATATTGCCAGTGGGTGGAGTCAGGCTCTGATCAGGGGCTTAGTTACCCTTTAACAATGTTATTAATTTGACATTTTTTTGTTTAAAATATGCTTTGAATTGAGCAGCAGAATATATATAATACTAAAATAATTGAATCAGCTAAATTATTTGAGCAGTTCATTAGCATTTTTCTTAATGTGACACATACGTCACATCAAAATTCCACTTACTGTTTTACTGTTAAAAGCCCGATGTGACACATATGTCACAACAACATTTGCAAAACTTGTTTTATATCAATTTGTACAAGAAACGTTTTAAAATCAAGTCAAGTGTAATCTAGGATATGTTATTAAAACATTAGAATTGTTGCATGGGTTGAAACATACCTTTAGTAACAAAAATAAGCATCTTTAAAAAGTGCTGACACTGCAACATGTGCACACAAGACAGACCACCATTTTGGAAATGTTACCATGGCAACAAAAATGCACACATTGTCACATGACTGAACCTGGATGTTCCTTATATGTCCCTTAGGGACTTCCTGGGTTGAAAGTGAGGTATAATCGTTTAAAAAAACCTTTTCCAATGATCATTAGTGTTTGTGACACCCACGTCACATCGGGTTCTTAAGGGTTAAAATTCTCCTTTCACTCAGCGTCTGTGAAGTGGAGCAGGACAATGTCCCACCAGTCATTTTTCGGATTATCACCCAGAGACGACTGGTTTTGGGCGCGAGAAGGGAGGGGCATTTTTACAGATAAATATAAGCAACACGGTACAACAACGGTTCATGTGCTCATTGTCCCCAAATTATGACCAGATATGGATAAATATTAAGCCTGCTGTTTAAAACAAATAAAGAACCAATGTAGGAGATGGGTATGCACAGTATAGCCTACGTTACCTTTTCCGATTTTAAGCTTGCGTATAAACGCGCACATCATCAACTCGATCACGTTTAGCGTTCATGTAAACATAACATTCAGATTCATCGATCGGAATGAATTCAGTCCGATTGAAACAAAAGCTGTGCATGTAAGCATCTCTAACTAAGCAACCAGCTAAAAGAAAAAACCGTTCCAAATTTCAAATCGACAACAGCGTCACATACAGTAGCCTATTTGCCCAGAAATAATGGTAAATAAGCCTTACCTTTAGCAGAACAACTTTTTCTAGACTTTGTGTTAGGCTACCGCCTTTGCTCACAACATTAGCTGCTGCTTGAGTATCGGTTGAGGCATTTTTCGCTGCTAGTGGCTTCTGCTGGTGATGCCGATCGATGTCTCTGTGACTTTTCTTCATTTCGAAGAAATAGGCTACACTGTGACCTGACCCAATCGCAATTCTTTATATGCATATTTTATATTCTCTCTGTATATATGTTATCAATAACTGTTCATTTTATATCTTAATCTTTTCCAGCAAAATAATATATACAAAACATGAAAACTATTTTAAAGGTTTAATCATTCTCTTAATCATTTGGTGCCCCCCTATTGGCTGGTGCCCTAGGGCACTCGCCCAATCCCGTCTATGGATAATCCGGCCCTGGCAACAGGACGTTTCTGAATGGTTGAATTTATGAATGAATTTATGTTGCTGATGTGGAGTTAACTATCTTCTAGTCATTGATTAGCTTATTCTGTCATGATAATCTATAAATCGCTCGTGTGGGCACTGTTGTGAGACGCTACAGAGTGACATGATATTGCATTTGTTGCGTACTGTATTGCATGTGAAGAGAGGGAAGCGACAGCTTGAACTCTCAAATGTGCTCAACTACAACAACATTTCCTCTTCTCAACATGGACTGTGTGTTCCCGGGGGCGGGGCTTATGTAAATTTTTGGGTTCGTGATGTCACTAAGCTGGGAGGATGTCGTGTATTCCCTACCAGCCGTTAGTTGTAGTCCTTAAAAAACGATTTCTAGGCAAATATCTTCCTTTGCTTTGAACTTTGAGCGTTGTAACTTTGCAGATGTTGTGCTCAAACAGCAACATTACACACTAACTAAAGTTAGAAAAGTGAAATCATAATCAATCACTCCTTTAAACAAGCGCTGAACAGAGGAGAGTCTGCTGGAGAAAAGAGAACGAGACAGAGCTCATAATAAAACAAGAAGAGATGGAGAGAACTGAGGATTTGAAATGCTGTAAAAGCGACGCTGAGATGATGGTGTTTTTATTACTCAACAGGTCAGAAAAGTGTTTTATTGAGCAAACTGCCATTTGTATCTCTCTAACAAAGTTCACTGTAAAGCATTGTGCAGATCATCATTATGGTTGTTGTAGCGGCAGCGCTGAGCTGGAGTTTATTTCAGTATGTCTAAAGTTACAGTAATGGCTTCAGACCCTTTCCATTTAAAACTGGTTATATATCTTTTAAGCCTAGCAGTAAATGTTTTATAAGCATTTTAGATAACCATAAACCACAACCAACCACGGTCTTCCGCTAAATACATGCAGTTTTAACCGCTTGAGGGCCATAGAGTACCTTTAAATGGACCCAGATTTGACAGGCCATCAAGTGGGACCCTAGCCTGGGAAAACCCAGACAACTTCCGGCAAATTTAGATTTGCTCTGAAAGTTAGTCTGGCAAAGAGCTCATTCAAGCCCATTTCCAATCCGTCGAAATCGCGGCACCAATCAGAAACGTTGGGGCGGGCTTTACACGATGACGACAGCGCTGGGATTTTGAAGCAGATTTTGTAGCCTACATTACAAAGATGGATGCCGCCGTCGAACATCACTCGTTCGAATCAGCTATCGCGTCTGTTTTAAGCGATTTGAACGTTTCCTTTTTGTTAAAAACCGTGCAAAGAACAACACTCGGAGATTCTCCGCCGCTCTGCATACGTCATCTCCTTCATCGCTCTGATTGGGTTTAGGTCTATCCGCGACGTCCGTTGGTGACGCCCCTCTGGAAATGATTTGTCTATGACGCTTTGCCAGACCATAACTCAGTTACAACTGAGAATGGTCTGGTTTTAACCAGGCTAGTGGGACCCAGCACCATACCAAAATTGTTTAGCATAAAAAATAACAGAAATATGTTTACAGCTAACCATTTAAATAGAGTTATTGTTTAAAATTATATTTAATAAACCAATAAGTCAATGTTCAGATTTTGATAGTCAGAATCATGTTTATGCGTGTTGAGACAATATTCCGTTATTATTCTCTAGTATTTGAATATGGTTAAGTTTAGTTAAATGCTTTAATGAAGAAGTGGCCATGTATACAGCAGGTGAAGTAACCCCATAACCTCACTGTCGTGGTCAGAAGAGATATTTTTTAACATCTCAAAAACATGGAGAGAGCACACTCCATTAAACAGACATATAATTCTATAAATCTCATAAGCTTACAGAAGTCATTCAACTCATTTGATATTTAGAAGGAAAATATTGATTAATCCCTTGATTATAATCACTCATTAGATGGATTCCAGAATCCACCGCCTTCATTGAAATCGATCACAATTACACATGCATACACAGTTCATACAAGTGTTACATAAATGTGCTGCAATTCAGATGGATATTTCAAGAGGACTAAATACATTTATGGTGGTCCATTGCTGAGACAAAATGAGACAGATAAGTGGTTAAGAATGGTCTCTGTGTGTACAACACTAATCACGCTTGCTCTTCTTCCTCTGCTTTTATTGCTGGTTTATTTATTGATGCTTTAGTTAATGTCTCCTCTAAGTTTGCTTGTGTTTTGATTACAGCCTATGATAGAGTCATTAAAAAAACTCTAAGTGAACTCCAGCAACGTCATGCTGTTCTGTACGTTACTTAGTGACATCCTTCAAAACAATAGTTTACAAACCAACCAATAACCATAACAGATACAGTCAGAATTAAGAGAGCAATGACAGAAACTACCTCAACATTTTCCCAATAACTTTCTTAACGTGTGTGTGTGTGTGTGTGATGTTAATAAATATGTGTATTTACCTGTCAGTAAATTATTAAAGTTAGTTACCTTGAATGTTCAATTTAATTATAATTCTTTTAAACATTCTGCGTTTTCAGAGTTTTAGTTTTATTTTCACAAATTTATTTGTGATTTGCAGAGAGATCTGTATGCAGATCTACTGTATGCATTTCTTTGATCTGTAGAACACAAGAAGTTATATTTTGATGTATTTTTGTCTATAAAATGAAAGTCGGTATTGTCCAAAACAACATGAACAAAGACACTGAGACAGTTGTCAAAACATTATTTCATTTTTGGGTGAACTGTACCTTTAAAAGAGTTTACTGACAGGAGTGAAGTAAAGAAACCATATACCTCTGTCTTTAAATGGAACAATTTTGTACAGCTTTCACCTAAAAGATCAATATGTCCAGATTTTATTTCCCCTATTTGTTACAAATACCCAAAGCTTAAAAATCATGATTTACTTTTATTATGCAGATATCACAAAAATGTTAACTGTAGCTGTGAAAGTGAATTCCTTGACCACATAAATATGATCTTACACATTGGTTCCCCAACAGTACACATTTTGGATGTCTCTATCATCTGACATAACCATTTCAGATCGTTAAGTTAGTATTTGAAAAAAAAAGAAGCATTAATCCATTACCAACATAGAACATACCTATCCCAAAAACAATGAAAAGTTGTAACCAACAAATATGTCCCTATAACCTCACAACATCTTGGTCTCGGTTGAAGCGCCAGACTGTTTCTCAGGGGCCGTTCTGTCTGAGGAGAGAGCTTCGACTCTGATCCATTGTAACAAGGTTCACTGGAGAAAAAAATGAAAGGTGATTTCCAACATAGTGATGGTGAATAATTCATTTTAAATTAGGTTGATATCCCTCATCTTGTTTACTTTCTCCTCCTGCTTATTCAGCCTCCATTCTCCAGCGCAGACATGATAGAAAAGTCACATCGGCTGCCTAGACTAGAGCCTCTGCTGTCACATTTATGACTGGGCCCGTATGTATAAAACTTCTAAGAAATGATCTTAAGAATAGTCTTAAGCTTTGACTTAAGTGTAAAAAAATACTTAGTAAAGAGTAGGACTTTTCTAAGAGTAGGAGACTTTTATAAGGCAGCTAAAAGCAACTTTCAGTAAAGTATAAGACTGATTCTTAAGTGCTGACTGAAGTGGGACTTAAGTGCTGCAAACTAAGGACTACAATGATGTGAACCCAAAATGGCCGCCCTCAACCTCTGAATCAGCCAATAGTGAGCCTGCAAGGGTGAGGTCACAGCAGCATGACACCAATTATTTAATGTAATTATAATAAAATAATTTAATTAAGACACTGAAACTTTAATATTGAAATGTATTTTTTTAAATGGCTTTGCATTGTGCAAAATTATCACAACTTAGTATTGAAGGAAAATTGTCAGATTCACCCTTTATTCAAATAGTATTAAAAATGTGTTCAATATTTTGTAAGCGTATTGTGTAGTTGTGCCTGGAGTCAATTGTTTATTTGTGATAACACAATGAAACATTCCAAATTGACGTAATTTTTAGCTAAGCTGTCATACAAATAAATTATGAACAGGTGAAAAAACAAGAGAGGAAAATCAAATATTAATAAATGATTATGTTGCAGACAATATATGATTATTTTTCTCCTGTGAGCTTTTTAATTGTAATATCTTTACAAAAATTGTCTTTGGCTCACCAGCCATTAAAATAAATATATCATCACAGGTGCACTGCTGCATTTCTCCAGTCGCCAAAAAGATAATTATTACTTTAATTTCATTGCTATGAAACTTTTTAAAGGTAAGTTACAAAAAGAATACCTTGATGATTAAACTTTTTTTTTTTATTGTTTGATCAACTCATTTAACTACAATACATCATATTTTCGTTGAAAAGTGCATGGCCTAACCTCTCTGCTGCCATCTTGTTACTCCTAACTAGGTTAGGAGACCTCTCCAGCTCTCTTAAATAATTTAGGAGCTGAGACCAAGTCTTAGCACTTTGGAACTTTTATAAATCACACTTATTCTTAAGTTTAGGAATAAGAGTAAAATTATGTAATTCTTAGAATTTTGACAGACTTGAGACTAAAATTTTACTCTGAGTGGCTTTATACATACGGGCCCTGGTGTGATTGCCAGGGCTGTGAATCTGCTTCATATGTCGCTTTGCATGGCTTCCCCCTGAAAACATGTGCATTAATGCTTATAGATGGTCAAGATAATAGTGATAAAAGTAAAAGTGACAGAAGGTGGAGACAAAGAGGACAGAGGAGGTTTAGGAATTGATTACAAAAACAATAGCATGTTCTGATGTGAATCTTCTTCATCCGTGGTTAGAGTACGAGTAAGGCAGCTCGCGTGATCAGGGTCAGCATCAGTAGCTGAGGTTCACATGGAAAGATATCCGGCGTCCACCAAACAGGACATCATCCATGCATTCCAGTATACTAGTTTTTGGTAGTTATCTGATCAAACAAGTTCACTTCTACAGGGGGCATAATAAAAATGTAAAAAGTTTACTTGAATTTTTATAAGTCTTTCCCATGTGGAAGTAGGCTATAACATCATAAATATGAATGAATCAATTACTTTTTACGTTTGGCACAGGTAATAGACTGTAATTAAAAACTCTAAAACATTTGCGATTATTCAACACGGAGTAGAACCACATGCTTCCCGTCATTCAAACAAACTGAAACAGATGTGAAGCTGTTACTCATACATGGGATTGAAATCTATGTTTTGAGAAAGCTTTCTCAAGCAATAATTTAATTACCATATTAATTAGGGTCATTGGCTGTAAAGGGACAGATATATATTTCATTTGGCCTACAAGTTTAGGAATCATGATTATTAACTTACAGCACAGTGAGGGAGCCATTTGCCAAAGCCAATCAATCAGCTCAGCATTTGGAGCCACACAATGACTGCTAGAAGTTTGATATCTGTTCATTTTGAAAAGGAACTTAAACTCACATTGTGTGTGCTGCAATGAGGGTTACTTGAGTTTTGTACTAATATACAACTTATGTTAATTGCGTGACATGCCATCCATAAAAAATAGGTTTATAGTCAAAGTCCTGTTTGCGAACGAACCGGAAGCTTTTGCAGCGGGGTTTTTTAGTTGTGTTTGTTCAATAAAGGTCCCTGCCTGAATCTGTTTAGCTAAACAGGAAACAACTGTCGTAATTTTAGATGTGAGGAAGAAAGCCATAAAGTTTTATGACTTGTTAAAGCAATAAAGTTTTACAAGTCTGTACTGTAAATGATTGAAACAAAAGTGGAGCCCGACAATGATCCCGATTCCAGCAGATGCTCCTCTTGAAAACACCCCAGACAAGCGATATCACAAAATCACCCTACGCCCAAAAAGTAACATAAGGGTGCATTTACGAGGACGTCTTATTTTTTCCCCCACAGTTTCAGCATTTTTATTTATCATTGCTAATTTGCTAAATGAGGTTAGATTACGTTTTATGTGCGTTTTCAAAGAAATGTACAAAAATACACCCGCCCACCCATCCTCAATTTATTCCCCAAACCATTTGTCTTGAAACGGGCGTTATGTAGGCCTGGACGGATGGCCAGTCCATCGCAGCATTATTTTATATTTTATTTATTTATTTTAATCTATTATTTAATTTATTTAATGCAACGTCATCAGTAAAGTCAAAAGGTGTTCGACTTGGACTGTGCCTCTCCTAATCGGCGAGATAGGCTATGCAATCAATTTTGATTATTTTTCAGAGGGTATGGCCAATGCCCAACAAATGTTTGTTTAATAAAAAAGTTAAAGAAGCCATGAAGTTGAAAGTGGAACACACATTGATCTATCTCGCTCACGTTAATGTAGGCTACAACAGTGCTAAAGCTATAGGTCTGACATAAAGCATCCGTGAATTGTTATAACTTTCATGCAGTGGCCACATAGGCTACTTCACAACAGTTGTAGTTTGTTGGCGGGAATATGGCTGTTCTTAAATCAAATCAATTGAAGGTTATTTTCCGGTGTTTTAATCGCTATGAATTAGATCGTTTGATATAAATTAATTGTATGCTTTAGCCTAACCCTATAGGCCTATCTACAGCCCAAACATGCTGTGAACTGTGATCGACCAACTTAACATTGATTCTATTATAGCATGAAAAAACATCCAAATATTCAAATTGTGATTAAATAACAGAAAACATACTTAAAACAACATATTTTTAAATAACGGATAGCCTATTGTACTGGGGATCATCCTTGGGGATTTCCTGAGAGAAAATGCAAACGCATAACTTTGCACAGACTGCTGGCTATTTCAACGCCATCTCAAATGACAGCTAATGTGCGATACGCATCGTAACTGGTCTTACTCATTCCACTATAACGAACAAACTACATAAGCCTAAAATATGTTATGCAAATATTATAATATTTTTTATTTCTAATAAGCGAGGGAGAAAGCAAAGTTATTAGGAAAAATATTTGGAAATCCTTGCTAAAGGCAGCGCGGTACATTAGGCTACAGCTACACCACATAACAACGTCGCATTAATATGAAGAACAAGAGAAAATCTGTTTCCAGCTGTTGATTTATATCGTCGTAATTTTTGCTCCATAACTTATTTTGCTCCATAACTTCTAACTTGAAATATATCCTTCTATTCTGAAACAAGATTTTGATCTGTAGACACTGGCCATGGACGATGTCCTCGACGCGTGAGGAATCGGTTGAAATGAAATTCTTGCTCCAGTTCCTTAGCTAGTAGCCTATCGTCGATCTCAATAATTTTCCATCAGAATCTGGTTTGAAATCACAGTAAGTAAAAATAGTTTGGAATGGTGGTATTAAACTTCACATACAAGAGGCCTGATAGCCTATAAAGTCACAGAATATAAGGCGCTGATATCTTCGGTTCTTTAAGATCATATGAGAACACATGCAGCAGGCTATCTTATTATTTTTTTTAAACTGAGTGCTATTCCGGTGAATAAAATATTTAGCCTTAGCTTATTAGCCTATCATGTAGCCTAGCTTATGGTTGTAATAAATCATTTGTCAAATCAAATCCCTTTGGCTAAGGTTGTAGAAGGTGCTTTAAAAACACTAAATAGCAAGTCTACAAAGATAGGCTGGCCTATGTAGCTATTATCACTATAATATAAAATATTAATGTTGGCATATTTAGGCTATAAAATAACGACGTTAAAACATGTATCGCTGCATATCCGTGTTTTGAAAAGTTTAAATATTTAATTATAGCCTACCATCCTACCATCATAAATTTAGCGGTAGCGGACAGTTTTACGAGCAACTGATGACTGTTATAAAATTTACTACCGCTAGTTTTACTATGTCCGAATAAGGTCTATAAAACTTAAGAAAACAAAGAGTGAAAAGAGACCGGAAAGACAAAACGACCACGAACACATGTAGCAGAGAAAGTGAAAAAGCAACAGTGGCAACCTTACCGTGTCTCAAGTAAAGTTTACTCATCCAAGGCTCGTTTAGTCCCACAGGCTGGACAGGGTTGTTCTCGGCGGAGATTTCTTCTATCTCCCACGAATCATCAGATGTTGTCCGTTCTCTTACATAGGCTACTTATTTTTTCCCCGTGCTTGAGGATGATAAAATTAGATGGAATTAGATGGTCATGGGGAATTATCAACTGAAGATTTCACTTGCTATTGAAGAATAATGCTGACTACCCAACACCTGACCTGTCGATGATGATGGGTTCAGAAGACCTGTGCTGATATAACTGCAAACTGAGGCAGTAATCTGAGCCATTGTTGTGAACCGAAATCAGGCGCCGAAAGTATGAGATTACCTGAACAACGAATGGGCTATATGGGACACATGCTAAATTGAAAAGTTTCTCATAAACCGTATAAGAATGAGTAGCCTATCATTATTTAGCCTAGGCTATTTGATTTGGTTTCTTTGTTTTGCTTTGAGGTTTTCAATCTTGATCCAGTCATAAAGTAGGTTGAATCAGGATCTTAAGAAAAAGCGGGCCTGAAGGCCAACAGCGTCATCTGGTGTTAAGTGCATTGGCAAGCCATTTTTCGGCATCGCAATTAGAAATTACAATTACTTTACACTAATTATTTTTTCCTTCACCTTCAGAAATATTATGAGGGGAAATGGAAAAGACACACGTAGGCTACTCTATTGAGAACATGTAACAGTTCAGCTGTAGTTAACAGAACCCTCACTTTATAACTTCAAAAACAGACTCTTAAGCATTGAAGTTATTTAAACGCAACTGCCAGACCAGAAGCACACAACGACAATATAAGAAATATCCTACTGCATCTTCTTACTGTTATTTCACAATTATTTCGTGGTTTTTTCAACATGAGTCTATTTCGTTGAATAAAGAGATGATGACAAACGTATAAAAAATAATTTGTTCAGTTTTTAATTGTTTAAGTAGCTTACTTCAGTACGAGTTCGAGTAATACATTGCAGTGAGTGAAATACTTTACAAAAGCCACAGCAAAAACAGATAGTCCCTATATATAACGGGACGATGTTGTATCGTGTTTCAATGGGATTGTGTAAGATAAAAGTATATAGGCTTAAGTTAAACTAACGTTATAATATTACATATTCGTCCTGTTTTGTGATTATTTCATTGCCTTCAATCATTCTGCATGTTGTAAACTAAACTTTAGACTATTCATGTGTGCATCTGTTTTCTTGAATTTACACCACAGCATGAAGATCTCTCGGTTTGGCAGATTTAACCTTCAAAATTAACCATCAATTTTTTTTAAAGCGTAGTCATGAGTAGACATGATCGTGTTGGCCCATGTGTTACATCATTAAAAGTTTTATTTTGTAAGATAATTTGGAGAAATGGTTTTTAACATCATCTCAGATAGGAGGAAGGCAGTATACATCTCGATGCCAATGTTATTTAAGGGTTGGTTTCTGTTGTCATTTTAATGTTTCAAAGTTGCGCACAAGACTTGATATATTAACAGGAAATCAGGTATCTTTACATTCATTACAACTTTATTGACTATTTTGTGTAATTTTTAAACATTGAATTCATATCGCTTGTTAGCTAATATTCCAAATTTTTAAAAATTATCTGAGAATACTTTTTACATCGTCTGGTTCTTACAGAACGTATCACAAAGTAAAGAAAAGCACAAAACAGAACATTGTAAGGAAAGCTACACAAGTCCGAATCTCATATATTTACAAACATTTACAATGTAGGCCTACTTGCCATTAGCGATTTTGTAATACACGATAATGATGATTAAAAAATGATTGTAGCCTAATATTTGGAATTTACGTAATGTGTTTGAGCAAACTCAGCATCCACAGTCCCTTATGCACTTTCCATCACCCAAGATATCAAAATAAAAAAGATGATTTATAAAAATAAAAATCCCAACAAGAGCAAATTAATATACACAGAAGATAAAAACGTTTGCAGCTTTCTGTCCAGTGGTAGCTTTCTTTGATTCATAATAGCCATCCATTGTGTATTTCTGGAATTAAACAGGTTTCCACAATTTGGGGGAAAGAATAAATGGAGAGGAAAAACACGTTTCACGACTAATTGAAATGTTTTTGGTGTTAATAAATTGTGCAAATTATGAAAGTTCGACAGGTAGCCTATATCATTATTTCACATTTTGAATGTTGTAGACCGGTAGGCCGTCAGTTTTGCTCGGTTTTCTCGGATGTTTCCCCTGCTGCTTCTTTGTCCGTGTCCTGGCCAGCTCCTGCCGAGCCACTGTCACTGAGGACGGGTGTGAGATTATTGCTCTCCTTCTTCCACTTCATCCGGCGGTTCTGAAACCAAATCTTAATCTGGCGTTCCGACAGGCACAACGCATTGGCAATTTCGATTCTTCTGCGTCTCGTCAAATAACGATTGTAATGGAATTCCTTCTCTAGTTCTAAAGTTTGGTATCGCGAATAGATTTGGCGACCTCGCCGTCTGTCGGACCCATAGCCAACTCCTGTTAGGAAAGAGATTATTTGGTTAAAGTCAGAAGAAAAGACTCCCAATATTGTACAACTAAAATAGGCTGGCTAATAGATTTAAAGAGCATTATAGGCGATGCATCAAGCTAAATAAGTTCACTGTCCCTGTTCTACTAATTCGATATGTTAACATTCTCTTTGTAGGCTACAGAATAGATCTGGTTAGTGGTAAAGCGTGTTGGATTTTCTCTGACGACCAAACGCGTTTATCGCAGGGCAACAAATAGAATTCGTCAGTGCTTTATGGTGTCATAAAACGTGGGTTTCCCAGTCGTAAAAACGAACAGGTCCGTCCTGTACTAAATATATCTCTTTTGTGTCCACACTCACCACTGTGCGAGTTCATCCGCTGCATCCACGGATATATTTGAATATTTCCTTTCGGTTCCTGAGACGCAGTCTTGCCTGGGTCTGAAGCGTAATCCTGGGTCAATGAACCCGGTGTTTGCCCGAGGCTTTGCCTGCAACTAGGAAGCACATCCTTGTCCTGGTAGAACACATTTGACCCGTACTCGTACGGTCCTCGGCCTGGCCCGAACATCACGTTTTCTTGAGGCGAATAGAACGGATTTGCGTATATCCGGTTTTGGGCCACGGCCGCGCCATATGGAGAGAAGTGTCGGACCGGGTCATAGTTTGTCGAGCTCAGGGTCACATTGGACAGAACTTCTTGACCACCGTTTAAATGGCACGAAAGCGGCGGGTTCGTAAAATAGGAATTCATACCTTCTTTCCTTTAAACGCCACTTTTTCTCTCACCCCCTTCTCTTTTTCTCTCACGCACTTTTTATCCTTATCAACCTATATCTTATTTCAAGTCTTTTATAAATAACCTACTTTATAATTTATTTCAGAACCCCAGCAGAGAATGTGCACTCATCCACAATCGTCGCTATAAGATTGACAAGATGACAATATCAGCTGACCACTCAAATAATAAATAAATAAAAACAGGAAGCAACAATAAAAGTACGAATATCTTTTCTTTGCCCTGTTAAAATAGAAGGGAACATAACGCACGCACACCCCTTTTATTGAGATATTTCATTATTGATTCTCTCTTTCCTCTCTAGCTTTCTCTCTCTCCCTCCCTTCCAATCTCTCTCTCTCTCTCCCTTCCAATCTCTCTCTCTCTCTCTCTCTCTCTCTCTCTCTCTCTCTCTCTCTCTCTCTCTCTCTCTCTCTCTCTCTCTCTCTCTCTCTCTCTCTCTCTCTCTCTCTCTCTCTCTCTCTCTCTCTCTCTCTCTCTCTCTCTCTCTCTCTCAAACACACACACACACTCCAAACATTTCTTAAGTAATTTGAGGGTGGCTACGCTGTATAAATCATTGGTAGGCCTATATATCTTTTTTTTCTGGCTCGTCAAAGTAATGTCCTGTAATACAGAATTATGTCCACAAGCCTCAGCCCCTATAGGATAAATGAGATTAAGGTTAAGTAATAAAATTACGTAATTAGTGAATAGCCCTCGCTTCACTGGTTTGGTTGAAAAAAAAATCGATTATTTCCCCCAGAAGCTTAACGAGGTAAGGAGTGCAAGCTGTGATTGTTGTTCATTTTATTGTGTTTCTATGTTTTTTTTTAAATTACTCAAATGATAAAGTAGGCTATAACATTTGAAATAGTTATGGAACAGAAAGAATTTACTGAAAGTATTTTCACATAGGCTACATACTGACATTTATTCGCTTTGAACCATAGTGTCGATTTAGCCTATAGGCTAAACTGTTTTTCTTGTGTGATGCGTTAGGAAAATTTACAACTATTTCAGTTACTTTCGAAACCATGTCAAATGTAATAGTAAATGGATTAGCCTATTAGATGCTCATTAAACATTAAGTCGTTTAAAGTCGGCATTTTATTCCAACACAGTCTCATGAAAGTGCGTATCTATACCACGAATGTTATTTCTCGTGCCATTTATACGCCAAAAATGGTTTTTGCCTGCATATGCTAGAAAACCCCTTGGGAGGGGGAGGGGGGTGCGTGCGTATTACATTCCTCTGGATATGCTATTTACATGGAAAATTAATAATAAACGGTTTTTTTGTTACCCATGCATCTCTGACCATTTTAGGCCTAAACCAAAATTTCCCATATAAAAGAGTAACTGAATCCACTATCAGGTGAAGATGTACATTAGGCCAACACTTTCGCTCGTTTTACCCGTTGTTTAAAAGAGGGGGTTTTATGGTTTTACTGCAGAATTCCTTAACGCCTGTTACAATGAAAGGCGTAAAAGCAGACAAATGACATGGTTTACTGGCTTTAGCTATGCATATGCTGTACACGGAAATGACACAAAATTGTAAATTTTACTTGCACAGTGCAAATTAGTCTTGAATAAGATCATGTCCGGTAGTTTAAGGAAAAAATCAGATTTTACATATTTTAAATTGACAACTGTAACTACTTTTTACTGTGGTTGTTATTACAGTGATATTCTCAAAGCGTAGCAAGAGCAAATTTACATCCTTTTAAATTACGTTATGTTAAACAAATGAATAGGGAAGAAGCAGAAATACTAATTATTGATATTTTCTGTAATATTTAAGAAATAGCCTTCAGGGATGGAATCTTAAACAAACATATTTAATACAGAAATATTAATACAAAAAATACAGGCTAAATAGGTGCTGACTGACAGGAGCATTATACCTGGTAAGATATAGCATTTTAAACGCAGTTATCGGACATGGAGAAACGGCCTTTTGTTTTTCCAGAATGTTTTTCGCTAATGTTGGCAATAATCAGCCGTTTTCATAATGATTTCGAGTGACAGTTTGTGTTTGCAAAATAAGTACATTCATTTTTATTTATGTTGCTTATAATGATTAAAATCGAAATCATGGTAACAGGTATAGGCCCAACTCAAAACAGCAATATTTCACAACATTTCTCACTGGCTCTCAATGTGCAAAGTAAATTGGAATTAAAGAGAAAGACATGTTGATCGGTGGAGTGGATTTGTGCAAGTAAGTGCTTTATTTCAGTTCTTTTATAGGCTTGGCTGGCCTTTACAACGGTCCAAATGCTGTCGTTGTTAACACGTATGCTTCAAAATGATAAACAACATTAATTCCGTAAATCTTGTTTAAAAAAAAGGAAAAGGAAAAGAAAAGTGTAAAGTAGATTTACATCTTTTGTAGTAAACACTGAATATTCAACGCAATCTCACATCAATTCGGAAGTAGGTTATTTTACGAGGCTATTTTATTATAGTTTCTTCTTTATCTGACACTATTTCAGGTTTTGGAGTCTCTAAGGAGCTGATAAGTTTATTAAGGAGACATAAAATCTGCATTATTAGAGGCATATAGGGCTACACCAGGACCAGGGTTGGAAACAATTGTGTAAAGATGCACAATTCTCCCAGTGCTATAAGTTGTAGAACTGAATGTGTTTGCGATCATTGATTGTGAAATGAAGTCTAGGCCCTAACTTCAGTTAAGCTTCTGTTTCCTGGCATTTAGCACAAGTTAAATTGGTTTGAAAAAACGACATAGGCTAATGCTATCTTAAACGTTAAACATTTTTAAAACAACAGGAAAATAAATGTGTTAGATAATATAGGCCTACTTAAAATGATAAAATTAATAAAATGCTTTTTATTTTATTTTAATATAATACAAGTTTTAGTTTATACTAATTATTAGTTAATATAGAACTTCAAACTATTTTTATTTTATCCAAAACACCTAAATATTTTGGAGGCACCATGACATAGCAAATAGTGAATCTATCATTCTGCCTCCTTCAGATTACCTTTCCACCTTTTGAAATGAATGCCTGGACGCCTGCAAATAATGCTGTTTTTCTTCAAGATTTGTACATGTGTCTTCATTCACAGATGTTGCTACTACAGATAACTGCTATTAATATATTGCAGATTTAAAAGTTATATATTTAAAATGTATAATTTCATGCACTTACATTTATATTGTGTCTGTGGACATCCTTCTATTGCTATTGGTTGGAATTTTTTATTGATGCATTTATTTATTTATGCCTATTTATTCATTTATTTATTTCGAAGAGTTACAAGTGGTTGATAGTGCAATGAGTCCCTTTAGTTTTTAGTTTTTTTTATATATATATTATTTTTTCTTGGCTATATTCAAACAGTATTTGAAGCCTATCTCAATTTTGAATCAATGGGAGTTTTTTTTAAAGAAGTAGCCTATGTAGGCAGGCCTAATATTTTGTCCATATTATGTCGTTGGTCTTATCCAATTTTGTTGGCAGGTTATGACAATTTCAGGCTTATTGAATGACCCAATCATAGACTGTAAAAAAGATGGACGACGCCCCTTCGCTCTCTTCCTTTGGCGCTGGACCCAATTGATTTTTTTTCCCGCACGTTTTTTTCTCTCACATTGTATCGTAAATTAATGGAGAGAAACGCTGATGATGAATGATAATGGCAGTGCTTTTAGTGTTCTAAAATTAAAATATATTTCAAATAGAATTTATTCTATAAAATATTCAAATTTATTCTTTGTTTATTGAAATGTCGAAAAGACTCAGTCAGGCCTGCCGTGTTTACTCCTCTTACGAGTGTGTTTGCAAGTGCAGGCTAATAATGTAAAACTTTTCTAAGTTAAATTAGTTAAAGCGCAGAAGCACAAACTCACCGACGCTCAACGCGTTTCTCGCGACGCTCGTGACGGATCCGCTGAAAAGCTCGCGAGGAGAGAGAGAGAGAGCGCTTATTAACAAGCATCTTCTCAAATAATGAGGTAACGTTAATCCACATCTGGAGAAAATCCATTCCTGTTTCCTGTAGTGCAAAGACAACGCTCTCGACTTCTTTCAAAACTAAAACTATTTACCTTTGAAGAGCAGATGGAGGGAGAGGAGGTAGAAACGACTGTCAACTAAATGATTAGGCCTGTTGTTGCAGTTGTAAGACTAAAAAACTAATGTTCCGTGTTGTTCATCCTGATGGGGAACGAATGATCGGGGCAGAGACAACATTATAAAGTTCATTATAGTGGAGAGGACACCATGTGACTTAGCACAGCCAATCCATTTCTTGGCTAAGTCGTAAACTTTTATTACATAGCAGTAAATTTGTCACCAAACAGCCAAGAACAGCCTTCTTTCTATCCTGGACGAGCACTTTTCTTGAGGGTCTCAGTCTTAGTATATGAATGCAATTAAAATCTCATACTGTAGTCTTCAGATTGTTTTCTTTAATTTATACAAATTAATTTATATTGACATTTAAAAAAATAGATTTAAAATCATTGCACGCGATTGCACACTCAGTGACTACAACTTACTAGCATTGGGAGAATTGTCTATACTTTACACAATTGTTTCCAACCCTGGTCCTGTTGCCTATCTCTAATAATCCCTAATAAATGTATCAGCTCATAAAGACTCCAAACCTGAAATAGTGTCAGCTAAAGAAGAAACTATGGTTCAGCTAATAGCTACCTTATAAAATACTTACTAATTGCTGTGAGATTGCGTTGAATATTCAGTGTTCAGTTAAACTCAGTTAAATTGCAGCATTTGGGATACTGTTGCTTACCTCTTTTTTGAGAAAAAAGGGAGCACAAATCGAGGTTGCTTTTTGGATAAAAGCTATAAAGGCAGAACTGTGAAGCTTATTTCATTAAAGGTCTTACGTTCATAAGGATTACACAGCTCAAAAAAAGTTGTGGGAAAAATTGGTCATTGTCGGTCACGCGCCTTTAGATTGCCGTTTATGATCCGGCAATTATTTATTTAAAAATAAATTAAGAACCCTGTGTATTGTATTTTTTTGTAGACACAAGATATTAATAGGCATTATTACAACAAGTAGGCCTATAGGCCTAATCTAATCTACATTCCTCTCATGGACGTCTTGTGTAAACCATATAAACACAGCACAGGTCATTCAAAATGTTAAATTCAAAACATTAATCCTATTCTGCGGCACTGAAGCGCTGCTGCGTGACGTCATCGGACGTCATGCATTCTTTTCGACACGTCACTGTACTGGAGACTTCAAAGGCTGTTCTCACCATGGTTCTCACATAGTGATGGGAATTTCGGTTCTTTCCCTCGAACCGGTTCTTTCGGACAGGTCGTTTCAATGAACCGGTTCACCAGTTCTTTTATGTCCTCTAATGACGTCGATTCTATCATCCCGGCGGATACAAATACATCCAAATAAAGGCATTTGTAATCATAACGTCAGTTAAACAATAATGATCATAGTCATAATCATCTTGGAAAAGTTTTTTACATTTACGTTTTGCAAATAAACCATAGGCTACAGGCAATGTGCAAACGCGGATGTTTTACATGTCTTAAAGATATAGGCTAAGTGAATAGACTGGTCTTCATCAATTTGATTTGATTTGTTATTAAATAAACTTACATTTCGACGAATTCGTCCCCTCATGTTCACCCGTGCTCGTGTTTCAGCAGTACAGCTAGCATGCAGTTCAAGTGAAAGTTCGGTTCAGAGACGGTGCTATCACGCATGCTCAGTTTCTCCATCGGTTCTCCGTATCGATCAAGGGGGTAATCCATCGATCGGAAGTTGAAGCCGGCCGGGTGCCGCCATGTTGTAGCAGAACTTCACTTGCATTAGCATTTCCATTGACTCCCATTCATTTTGGCGTCACTTTGACAGCGAATAACTTTACATCTGAGGCGTTTAAAGACTCCATTTGTCCATTATTTATTTCTAAAGAAACACGAAAATGTATAAAGGGCTCCATTACCTTATATGTTACATTATTGCCCCGTAGAAACAGATTTTGTAAAAATAGGCTAACGATTGGGTCATAACCACTCGACTCTCTGTCGCGCTGTACAGAAATTACCGTACAGACAGGAGGAGAAGCTCGCAGGCAATCGGGGGGACGTCCCGTCAAGGGAGAAGCCCATAGATAATGAGTCCATAAAAGCAACGGAATACTTACTCCTGCTCACTCACGCCAAAGAACTCTTTGCTCAAGTTCACCGTCTCTGCAAGATTAACGTTGGCAATTTTCACGCACAACTACTAGAAGATTAACGTCTGTCAGACAGGTTGCTCACATCATCAAGCTTAGTTTGAGTCGGTTTGAGTCTGCGGGTCAGGAACGGAAGTGCTCAGAAATCGCTAAAAATGAGCTTCAACTGTCTCAACTGAGTTCCAATGGGATGGCTCTGTCCACTTCTTATACTGTCTATGGTATCGATAGCCTGGCTGCCAGCCCGAACCCCGCCCACAACAATTTTTGGTCGGGAAGTTCGGTCTGGACTGATCCATTGAGGAGTAATTATGATCAGTCAAAAAATGTTCGGGCCAATCAAATTGCCAGGGCGGGCTTTATACGATGATTGACAGATGAGGTGCGTTACGTAATCCTCACGTCACCAAAGAGCGCTTGGGTTGAATTCGTTTACAACAAGTTCTGCCTGGAGAATTGAGATTTCACGAGTTCACTTTACAAATTAGTCAGATGGAATAAATGCGTATATGACGTGCTGTCCGAGGAGAGGGCTCCGTGATCGGTATTCGGCCCGAACCCAGAGTAGGCCTACTCCCCCGTATTCCTGGCTGTGAAAGAACAAGCCAAGAGTGAGGAGTCGGGGTGGTGGAGGGATGCAGAAAAACTGTCGAGGAGTGAAAATGCTTCCTCTCATGCTGATAGGGTAACGTTAGGCAACATGGTATTGTTTGATGACAAGTTGATTGGATTGATTATTTGAATACTCCTCCCGAACTTTGTTTATGAAATAACAATAATCGTGTAGATTCCGCCATCGCGTCTGTTATAGAAGATATCGACAGCGCATTGCTTTTAAAAGAGGAACAGAGAACCGCGATCAAGGCATTTGTTGGTCGGAAAGATGAATGAAGAACATTCGTCATTTACTCCGTTGGTCTGATTGTAGGTTGTAGGTCTATCCAATTGAATGCAGAGGCATTTTCTTTCCTGGTTCGGTTAAAACACGGCCCATAATCACAGCCCAATGGAGCAGTATCAGACTCACATTCTTTCTAGAATATGAGTATGACGAAGTCAGGCTACCGTATCGACGTGTCCGAAAGAAACAGTTCTCGGTTCTGTACTGGTGATTAGAGAACCGCTGCAACAACCAGTTCTTGACTCGAGAACCGTAGCATAGGCCTGTGTGTGCTGAGCTGAGAACTGAAACAGTCGACAAAACTAAGAAGTCGATGCATATGTCAAGAATGGTTAATACGTTATGTTTTGGTCAACACATTATAAACATGAACTCTGCACCCTTAACCTTGGCAAGAGTTTACATCAAAGATTTATATCAACTTACTTAGAAATTAAATTAGCTGTTCCTGAAAATAATGTTTTAGTATAATAGCTACATGTTTATTTTGACAGTTTTACAATCCATTCATTGTGTTTCCAATCAAAAGAATACAGTGATAAGACAGTAATTTTGTGATAAACATGTTTTATTTTGTTACACTTACTGTCTTGATAATCTCACTCTTGCTTTCTCTCTTTCACAGTGACAGGCAACAGAAACATGCTGAGTTGGAAGCACTGCGAGAGGAACGGAGGCAGAAAAGACGGGAGAGAGCTCTTTCTCCTCCAGTGAAAATAGTAAGTGGCACACAGAACCAGCACTATTTCCCCCGTACTTTTGTCTTGCTCATTAAATATTATAATATGGATCAATAGTGTGATGCTGACTTAAAAATCACGTCTCTATTGCAGGCCGGAAAAAAGCTGATGCCACTCAGCAGGCCTCCAAAGGCTATGGAGAAAGAGGAACCAGTGGAAACCAAGAAGCAGGACTATGCCGACATACACAGTATCCTTGAGGACCTCGGACCTCCTCCACTGCCTTCTCCAGGATCCAAGAAGAAAAAACAGCACAGGGGCTAAACAGACGAGGCGAGAGAAAAGGAGACGGAAGGATGAAGGGGGACAGAGGGAAGAGAGGAAAAAGGGAGAAATACAATTCTTGGTCCGGTTCCCAAAACGCACTGCCATCCAGCCCTCCACCAGCTGGTGAACTCCTCCTGATGCCTCTCCACAACACAGATACTCTATTGTCCTAATCCATTTAAAACAAAAAGATATTATATAGCCTATCATTACATTTTATTCACAACTTGTTTTATTTACAAAAGGTAAGTTTGTGATTTTTTTTATTGATTAATAAGGAGATAGTGGTGTATCTTTTGAAAGGGAACCAGTGAAAGCTGGCCCCAGTGACAGCTTTTGTACCTTTTTTTCTGAGAATGTACCATGGTAAAAGCTTCAGCAATTATTATTTAAATAAAAATTTGATACCGTGACATGCCTATATAGTTTAAACTAAAGTAGGACTATCAATACGTAATTATTAAAAACAGTTTGAAGCAGAAATATTTAAAAACCTTGTACTATTGTCCTTATATTGTCTATTTCTATCCCCTTATTAAATTAAAACACATTTGAACATGTTTTATTGCAGAGATGAGACTAGAGATAGATATTGAGCTAATTTTTTTTAATGTTTGATAACAAAACGGGTGCATGCATTTCTTGAAATTGTACATTATTCCCCTGTTTTAATACAAGTATTCATAGTAATGTAACAATTGTTCTCTCTCTTTCCCCCCTATTTAATGTCATTTGATCTTAAGAACACTGAAGGGATTTCAGCACAGAATTTGCAGTGTTTCCGGAAAGAAAGGCTAGAAGAGCAGGCAGCGGAGAGGAAAGAGATGGAGGAAAAGAAAATAGAACTAATACAGTTCTTTAAGAAAACAGGGCATGACCCCACATAATCAAAAGTGGATGCCATCATTGGTGTGACATCATGTAGGTGGGCGGGGCAGTCATTAAAAAGGAAGTCGACCCTGAAATGCATGAAGTGAGGAAAATTACATAACTAGTTTTCATAATAAGGTCATAATATTGTCATATAGCTATTGCACAAATACTGCAGCAAAAAAAGGGTTAATATCACATTTCTATTGTCAGAATTTGGTCGTTTTTATTTTGTCCCATCCACCCAAACACAATTTGGGGTGGATGGGACATGATTTTGGGTGATTGTGAGAGTATTAAAGACTTTGTTAATTAATTATTAACCCTTGCAGCAGATAACCATTGTGTAGCTCTGTATGCTGTTTCCAAAACTCTTCATTTGTGCAACCCCTAATCAACCACAAAAAAATAGCTAAAACAACCTAATTCTGAAAATAGATAAATCACTTAAATCACTGTTGCAGTAATACACCATATATTCATGTTCCCTTTCGAAGGGAACTCAACAATACGTCATTCGACGCTATGGGGAAACGCCTCAGGCGTGACAGGTGTCTGAAATCACTATCAAATCACGTCAATCACATTGACCGGCGACAGCCCGTGAATCATTAGCGTGAATGATTAACGTGCGACCTGGAAGTATATAAGGGCGCCTTGCAAACATGACAAATCATCTCATCGTCTTCAGGGACTGTTTTGTCTGTAACTGCTTTGAAAATCAGGTAATTATGAAATGCTTTCAGAAGTGTGCAGACCCGTGCCCAAGATATTTGTAGCCGGGTGACACACGTGAACTGTGCATTTTTTGTCTGGGAAGGAAGACGCGCACAGGCGGTTCTCGAGGGAACTGCCTGTACAAATTGTGATCGCGCCTGTCCCTCTTCTCGAGAGAAGAGGGTTCAGCATCTGGATGTCACAGCTGAAGCTCGCCGATCGCCTTGAGAGGGGTGTAATCCTCTCAGACGATGCGGCGGCTGATGAGAAGCTGCAATTGGATGAAGTTAAAAAAAAAAAAAAAAAAAGGGAAAACTTAGTCCGGCAGCAAGCGCTCTCCCGGACAAACAGGAGATGGCTGATGAGGGTGGAAATAATAAAATATTTTCCTGTATCTTCTCAGCCACCCTGCCCCGTGTATGCTGAGCTGGTTGGTATTATAGAACGCGCCGCGGGCAGGCTGCAAAACAGCTGCCGTGGCTGCTCGTTGGGGGAGAAATCGCTCGCGATGAGAGCGGTTTTTCCCCGGTCATAGAACCACCAGCTCAGGTGAGCCTTTCATTTCTTCCCGATCTCATACTGAGATCGAGAGGACATGGAAGAACCCATACTCTGCCTGTATCCACCAACGTCAGCGGGCTAGTTCGCTGATGTTGAGAGGATAGGAGAGCGTGGGTATGCGTGGTTGGGAAGAGGGATCTGAGGGAGGTGATCCGGCACAAACGCACGTTGCGTTGGTCTTGGATCATCTTCCCTGAGGGCGTGATTATATCTTTGCCTTTTCCTCTCTTCCCCGACTCCCCAGGCGCTTCTTACATCAGGCCTGAGGCTGGGCTCATGGTTAGAACAATGTTCTGATGGCCCGCCTCGGCTTGGTTAGTGAGAGTGCCTCTTTCAGGTATGTAAAGATGGTAGACCCCATGTTCATGAAGAACTGTCTGGTGAGTCTTCACTTTGCACGCCGCAGGTGAGCTGCTGGTCTTTCAAAGAGTATTTTTTGTGATTAAAAAATAATATGTTTCTCTTTACAGACCTCGTTCCCTGTATAGAGTTATGGGACCATGTCAAGGTAATAAGGTAAGAGAACTTTTTTGGATTATCAGGGCCCTGAAGTTCCCCGTTAGGTGGCCAGAATGATAACTATGTTAGCCTTCGGGCTATTAGCCACCTCAGGGTAGAGTAGTTGGTCTCTCTCTGATAGAATGTTTTCTTAGAGTGTTGACTGACGCTAGAGCTTCAGATAGATCTTATGTCCGGCCCATGGGACCGTTTGACTTTTCTGAGTATTTCGCCCCTTGAGCTATGTTGAGTTTTCATTAGGTTGAGCGTTCTGCAGCCCTTTGTATGGAATAATACAGACTATATTCTTTAGTAGGCTGTGGCTCCTCTGAGCCCTCAGATAGATCTATGCTTACAGGTTGGCCCTCACCAGGGCCGCCTCTGTAGCTGGCCTAGGCTGTGCCAGGGATATTAGAGGCGTTCTGCTAAAATTAGCATTTCTTCCTCTGACCCTTCACTTTGTGAATGTAGGTTTTGGCATCCCTGTATAATCAGCCTCCTCCCATGGGAGTCGTTAGGCCAAGGCCCACCCCCTTCTCTGCATTCTGGGGTGACTAGAGTAATGCAGCGTGGTGCAGAGGATGGTTTATAAGGACATAGTAGGCCTCAGTTAGGCCTCCGTGGTATATAAGTCCTTTTGAGCAGGGTTAGGCCGTCTTTCGCTTCACGAAGAAGACTGAGTCTCCTGCCCGACCCTGCCGTGCAGAACTGGCCTACGGATTTAGGCCGCCAGTGTAGGCTTCACTAATACCTTGCTGAGCTACTGCTCAGGCTGTGGGTTGTAGGTGGTTGGCTTTCATTCAAGCCCCACTCCCCTAGGTTGGGCACAGATGTTTTTCTGTTACCCCTAGAGCCGCTGGCAGGCCCGCACCCTGGTAAACTCAGGGTGAGGTGTAAGTATTCCCCTGTGATTCAGGGTAGGTCTGAGCACTTCACTCCCAGTTCTGTTTTTATCCTACCTCCCACTACTATGGCTCGGGTCGAGTATGAAGTAAGCCTTCACTTCTTCTTTGGTCGAAGTTCGCTCCCCTGAAGCCAGAGCATTGCCCTGTGCTGACGCCCATGCATAGATGGTAGGCCCCTGACTAACTGGGGCCTCCACTGAGGCAGAGTGGCGTATGTTGTACTCCCCTTGTTCTAAGGGTATTAGCTCTCTATGCTGAGTACACTGCCATGGGCAATGTGATTAGGCACCAGGATGCTGTAGGCACTGTGTAAACAGCTTATCTGCCAACGAGGGCTGCGCCATCAGGTAGTAGGTCTCAGCAGGCCTCCTTGTATGAGCAGCCCCCAAGAGGGCGCTATAGGCTACTTCTCGAGAGAATTGGTTGGCCTTGGTGGTTCGGGCAGTTGACTCACCGGTGGGTAGTAGGCCTTAAACAGGCCTCCTCGGAGGTGAGTCCCAACATTGTGGGACATGCTTTAATGCCGCTACAGGTAGCTAGCTGTACTAGGCCTCCTGTGGGTGGGCCCAGTAGTTACATTGGTGTAGTATGGTTCCCAACAGTGTTCCGTTGTTGCAGATTTGACTTGCTATCAGCTAGTAGGCCCAACCGGGCCTCCCTGATAGGCGAGTCCCCAGCTGGCTGGCCTTAGCAGGCCGCCTTGGAACTGTCACCCGGACTCAGCTACCAGTTGCTATCAGGTAGTAGGCCCCTCAGGCCTCCCTGAAGGTGAATTCCCACTTAAGATGGTTATCAGGTAGTAGGCCTCACCCGGCCTCCCTGAAGACGAGTTCCCACATGCTGTGATTATCAGGTAGTAGGCTTTACCAGGCCTCCCTGAGGGTGAGTTCCCCACGTACTATCGTTATCGGGTAGTAGGCCTCTCTAAGCCTCCCTGAAGGTGAGCTCCCCACATACTGTGGTTGTAAGGTAGCAGGCCTCACCAGGCCTCCCTGAAGGTGAGCTCCCCACATACTGTGGTTGTAAGGTAGCAGGCCTCACCGGGCCTCCCTGAAGGTGAGCTCCCCACATACTGTGGTTGTAGGGTAGCAGGCCTCACCGGGCCTCCCTGAAGGTGAGTTCCCACATACTGTGGTTATCAGGTAGTAGGCCTCTCTAGGCCTCCCTGTGGGTGACCACATACTGTTGCTATCAGGTAGTAGGCCTTACCAGGCCTCCCTGAAGGTGAGTTCCCACAGACTGTAGCAATCAGGTAGTAGGCCTCACCAGGCCTCCCTGAAGGTGAGCTCCCCACATACTGTGGTTGTAAGGTAGCAGGCCTCACCAGGCCTCCCTGAAGGTGAGCTCCCCACATACTGTGGTTGTAAGGTAGCAGGCCTCACCAGGCCTCCCTGAAGGTGAGCTCCCCACATACTGTGGTTATCAGGTAGTAGGCCACTCTGGGCCTCCCTGAAGGTGGAGCACCCAACATACTGGGGTTATCAGGTAGTAGGCCTCTCCGGGCCTCCCTGTAATGTTTCTCTAATGGTGCTGGGTTTATGAAGCTAGTGGCCTCTTGCTATCAGTTTCAGCTAGCCTTAATAGGCAGCTGCTGAGGGCGAGCTTGCGCCCTGGCTCGCTAAAGTGTTTATTCTCTGCTATTTGTTCCCTCCTGGAACCTTTCCTGCCTACAGCCTGGTTTGCCTACCAGGCAGACCTTGTGCTCCCCTCACTGAGGGTCTCTATGAGCATGCGGCTTCCTGAGTCTGGTCAGACGGTCGTAGGCCTCTTGTGAGGCCTCCCGGTTAGATCAGCCATTAGGCCTTCACAGGCCTCCTCAGTGTTTGCAAACACTGGGTTGATCCATGGATCGAGTAGAGAAACTCCCCTCGCTAGCAAGGGTCATAAAGCACTATGCTGAGTCATACTCTCCGGGATATCCCGTCTCTGAGATCCGGGCCGAGTGGTTCACTGCCAGCGTCGCAGTCCCTCGGGTTGGATGCCTTACTTAAGGCTTTTTTCCAGAGGCTCTGTCTTCGGACAGACAGGAAGTGGCCAGACTAAGTGTCTATGTATCTGACGCCAGGTCAGGCCGTCCTGGTGGCATATCGGGGTGAGTACGTTCCCCTGAATAGTGACTGGCTGGGGTTCCTTCGGATTCCCTAGCCACATTCCCTAGAAGGGGCCCCTTCTAATTGAAGTTGTGGTCCTAGGCCTTTGAACAGGCCCAGGTAGGCTTTCATTTAACTATGTTTATGGAGGTTTTCCTGTTAGGCTTATAGCTTGGGCTATGACCGTAGGGAATGCTGTCACTGACAGCCCAGTGTGACCTGAGGGTGAGTGGTTCTAGCATTTCATTTGAATTTGCTGGTTCGGACAGTTGTCACTGCCTGAGGGCATGCACTCCCCTCAGCATGGCGGAGTGGGTATTTCGTTCCCCATAGCGTCGAATGACGTATTGTTGAGTTCCCTTCGAAAGGGAACGTCTCAGGTTACAAATGTAACCTTTGTTCCCTGAGAACAGGGAACGAGACAATACGTCTCCCTGCCATGCCTCGGGGCTTGCCTGCCGTACAGTCCCTTCAGACGATAAGGTGATTTGTCATGTTTGCAAGGCGCCCTTATATACTTCCAGGTCGCACGTTAATCATTTACGCTAATGATTCACGGGCTGTCGCCGGTCAATGTGATTGACGTGATTTGATAGTGATTTCAGACACCTGTCACGCCTGAGGCGTTTCCCCATAGCGTCGAATGACGTATTGTCTCGTTCCCTGTTCTCAGGGAACAAAGGTTACATTTGTAACCTGAGACGTTCCCCTGGTTACAAGCTCAGAGAAAGGAAGGCTGCTCCCTGCTGGTGGACACTTGCACATCCACACTCTGACTTTAGGCCACAGGTTGTGTTGAACTGAGTAGTATGAAGCTGCAGACTCGGAGCCTGCATCTACAGTCCCCCACCCAGAGTCCCGCATTCTCAGACCCCTTGTTTTTCGAGACAGCGCCTCCTATCAAATTGGATCGGATAAACATGTGAAGAACTTAAGCCGAAACGTGAGTATCGTCTATTTTATTTAGCGAATCATACTCATTCAATTTCTTTTTAATAAAACTACTTTATAGTTCATCGATACACCAATATATGAATGGTCCATTTAATGTGTGTAAAGATAGTTTGTAACAAAATTTGAGCCGTTAATGTATGTTTTTTCGCCCTTTTTCCACGAAAATTTTTGATAGCTAAAGTTAGCCTTTAACCTTGGACTTTTTATAGACAAGCCATTGTAAAAATTTAATATCAAAGAATGTCATCATTAATTATTTAAGCAGATTTGACCTTTTTTTTTAATTACCGGACCTTTTTTCCTAAAACTATAAATTGAATTAATTAATGCCGGAGTAACTATTTTACTTTATATAACTTATGTAGACTACTTAAATCAGTTCTTATAAAACGTAAGTATTAAAATGAATCAATATTAATTTAACTGTGATATGAAGTTGTTGCCAGCCATTTACAACTCATACAATTGCCTAATAATCAAATTTACTATGCCTTCACTATGTATTAACAACCAGTCTATAGTATTAACATATGAGCTATAATGTCATTTGGCCTTCCTTGTTTTAATTTGTATTGACTGAAATTTGACTGTATGGGCTCTGTGGGCTGGTCTTAAAATTTGAATTTAACTCTCTCTCTTTTTTTTTTTTTAAAGATGGATATAACAATTCAACGAGGGAATTCACTTCCAGAAAATGCAGAAATGTAATAAATGCTGCAGTGATTTTCACTGCCCATTCTGTGCCCCCATTTATTTTAAACCAACGAAGTTATTCTACGAAGTGTCACTACCCTGGCTGAATTGGATTGTTTCTATTATTGCCATATATGCAATGTTTTTTTATATTAATTAATTAATTAATTAATTAATTAATTTATATGGACAGGCCATCATTCATATGTGAGATGCAGGCATTATCCTGGCAGGAGGCTGAGGAGGTGTTCCTCCGTGCCCCTACTTATCACCCTATGCTTGTAATTTGCATTTGCAGAAAAAAAATATGATTTATTATCACACAATATTTTTGACAATGGCATTCATCTTTTATTTTAGTGAAGTCGAGGAATTTGACAGAGCGATTGCAAAAAGAATGAAAAAAGAAGGAACATTCACCTACCAGAAAGTAATTATTTTACCTTATGCATTTACATTACATTTTACATTTATTCATTTAGCAGACGCTTTTATCCAAATGGATGGACCATGAGTCTGAATAAAAAAAAAGGATACTACTATAATGTTAATTAGACCATTATAGGTTGAACTGAAAGAAAAATTGGAATTTGAATTAAAAAAAAAACATTGTAGCAATATAAATCACATAATAATTTTCAGAAGATAGTTCAATCTGTAATTGTATCCCTTCCATCAGTAATTTTCTTTCAATTACACACCCATGCTCAAAAAATAACTACTGGGTAATTTGTTAGTCATTGCACTAAGCAGTCACATGCATTAAGCAGGGAACGCAAATATTTATTTGGATAACTTTAAATAAAACGAGACCGTAGTATTGCATCCTATTGTTTTTTAAATGGCATTTGGATAAGGTTGCGCTGTCTCGAAAAACGAGTGGTCTGAGAACGGGGGATTCTGGGTGGGGGTGTTATACGATCTTCTGAACAGCAGGAGGCGCTGTCTCGAAAAACAAGGGGTCTGAGAATGCAGGACTCTGGGTGGGGGACTGTAGATGCAGGCTCCAAGTCTGCAGCGTCATAATGTTGGATGAACTTGGTCCAGTACACAGATCAGATGTCTCCTTTATCTGACAGCCATTTCAGCTCTTGAAGTTTCCACAGCCGAGGTAACAAGTTAAAGGGACAGTTCACCCCAAAAAAGATGTCATCATTTCCTCACCCTCATGTTGTTGCAAATCTGAGTTTCTTTCTTCTGCTGAACACAAAATAAGATATTGTGAAGAAGGTTGTTCACCAGACAGTTGACGGTATCCATTGACTTCCATAGTATGAAAATAAACTTCTATTCTACTCAATTCAATCGTGAGCTAAACGTTGCTAAAACACAAATGGCACATATTTACAAATATAACGTCGTAGTCGTAGACAACGAGCTACAACCCAATTTTCCGTCAAAACGAGCTTTATGATATAAATGGGTCTCTATGCGCATGCGCTGAGAGACAGTCCGCAGGGACCGTCTGCAAGCTGCAATGTTATTAAGTTATTAATGCAACGCAATCTGGTTTGACATGATTGGAGGACAGTGACATCTAGTGTTTTTGTCTGGTAGTGGTCATTTATTAATTGACCACTACCAGACAAATTTATTTTTACAACACCGGTCAAAAGCTTGAAATAATTAAGATTTGTATGTTTTTCAAAGTCTCTCATGTTCACCACAGGCAACATTTAATCAAAATAGGCCTACATTAAAAACAGTAATATTGTGAAATATTAATTTACAAGAATCGGTTTTTATTTAAATATATACTTTAAAAGGTAATTTATGTGATCAAAGCTGAATTCTCAGAATCATTACTCCAGTCTTCACATGATCCTTCAGAAATCATTCTAATATGATGCTCAAGAAACATTTCTTCTTCTTATTATAAATTTGAAAACAGTTTTGCTGCTTAATATTGCTTTAAAAACCGCGACACAAGCATTCAAAAAAAGTAATATAGGCCTAAGTAGATAATAATAATAACAACTTTACTCAGCAAGGACACATTACATTGATTCAAAGTAACTGTAAATACATTTATAGGCTAATGTTACAAAATATTTATATTTCAAATAAATGTTGTTAGCCTAATTGTAGGCTACTTTCTATTCACTAAAGAACCCTGGGGGAAAAGTATCACGGTCTTAAGCAACATAAACTGTTTTTAACATTGATAACAGACTATAAACATAACTGATTGAACACCAATATTAATTAAAAATAACCGAGCAGCAAGTCAGCATATTGAATGATTTGAAAGTATAGAATTCAAACATTTAAAAGTAATAATATTTCACAATATTATTGTTTTAACTGTATTTTTTATTAAAAAATGCAGCCTTGCTGATAAGAGACTAAATATAATTTCAAAAAATATTAAAACATTATTCCACACTTCTGCCCGCAGCTTGTGTCTGTTTTATTTATTTTATTATTTTCAGCCAATTTACTTTTGAAATATTAATTCTGATAGTTCTAATAATTCCATATTGAGAAGTTGATTATTTAATTGACTAAGCTTTAAAGCCAATTTATGTTGCTTAGATGTCGTGATCAACGGGTTTGCGTGTAAAGCTGTAAAATGAAGTTCTGACAGTTACGAACTACTCATTTTTTTAAATGGTATTGTGTAGCTACAATATTTACTTATTAAAAGACTATTGCGCCTAAAATTCACGGAACTAAGCATATTATCACTAAAGTGCAAATCTACTTATAACTTTCAGTCAGCCTCAAATAATCAAATGAATCGTAGGCCTACCAAGTTGGTTTATCTAAACACACATTTTAGTTTGTGTTAAACAAATTGAGAAACAAATCTGAACACATGAACAGTTTCCAATAAGCACCTTTCATTCCATAAACCCATTGTTATGCATTTATGCACTGTGGAAGTTAACAGAAGATGACATGAGTTATGTTAATAGTGAATATAATGGCATTGCAGTTATGCAATGCGCTACACACACAAAAAAACAACAACTTTTTTTTAAGAATTCAAATTCCATCAAACTGAATCCTTACGTGATTTAATTGAATAAATTGAACAATCCTTAATCAATTATTCAAGTAAATTACATAAGGATTATTCAATCTTAAAAAAAGCTTTTTTGTGTGTGTGTGAATTGGCTAGTTGTTGTTTTCGAGTAGGGTCTATGAAATATCAGTAGATGCAGTTTTTAATGTATCGCCTAGAAGAAATAGAGAATCCTTCATCGTTATTCTGTGTCAGAAAAGAGCTAAAAACGAAGCAAGCACAAATAAACGAATCTGTAAAAATACACAATATAGCTACACCTAACCCTGTGGCTAAACAGAACTATAGGTGAACATATGAACACATTTATAAATCTGTCTTAAAATAATGTGACAAAAAGGCTTCAGAAGAGCATATTTAACTTCATTGAGGAATAATTCCCATTCATGAGAGATTGCACTTATTTTAGATAAAAGTGTTGCGACAGGAAAGGTAGGCACACAGGTAGCTATACGTCTTTTATTCATTTCATTTGTTTTACACAAATGATTGTAACTACCTCGTATTGTATTACTATTTTCGGTACACTGTCAGTTGCACAATATTTGATTAAAATAAAGTCCAATATTAGGATTATGTGCACCTTTATTTTACACGGTGCGTCAGTTTGCTTATCAAATGAAAACAAAAAAAAGCTAATATGATGAAACTGAACATACCGCCTCCAACATACTGTCACAATGAACTAACAATTAAATATGAAACAAGATGCACTTATTTTGAAACATCCCACGAAATCACCCTGTTCGCCAACCATATCAATGCGTGTCTATCTTATACCAACAAAGCAGGGAGATCGTTGCCTAACCTCTGGGTTTATATCCCCAATTCACCCACTGGAAGCCATAGAAGTTTTTACTGGCCATATAAAACCGAAGAAGATGTTGAAAGGATAGAAATTATAGTGTAGGCTATTGTAGAGCCGGCGGCGGTGGTTCATTTACAATGGCGTTTGAGGAGTGTGTAAGGAAGGATCATTTGGCGGAAATGCGCGGCCTTGATGAAGGCCAACTGACGTAATCAAGGCAGTTTCTTGTTGTCGCCAGGAAGTCAATCTCAACAACATCAAACTACCTAAACCACGCATCAGCTGAACAGGTTAGCTACACTTCAAACCGTTCCTTTAATATATTTACAGGTGGATATGCATGTATATCCAATCTAATAATACGACATACGGAAAAAAATCTCAAAGACACATGAACGCCGTAAAAATCTGAAAGCTCTCTCTTCTGAAGATAATAAGCATGAGACCGTAATACAGATAACAGCAGACCACACAGATTCTACTGCACATGCTAATTTAAAGCCCCATTAACAAATGGTGCATTTCAGATGTCCTCTAATCAAACAAAACGTGAGCACTGTGTGTGCTTTAGGCTACTTGACAGGCTGTAGCCTATACATATCCTTAGCTAATTGTTCATAGAACAGAAAACAATGACGTTCGTGTTTCGTAGCGATCACCACCTCAACAAGAATAAAAATGTTACAATTTTAAAAGACATCTACGTTAGCCTATTTCAACGCTATCTCACTACCAATTCGTACAAATTTGTACGAGTGATTAAAAGGTGGCTAATTCGTACGAGTTTTATAGTGCCAAAGTCTATAGGCTTACCTTATTCTTCCCGCGACTGCTCGAGCTCCTGTTTGTCTACTTCCATATTAATTCCAACCATTATTATAACCATTCATTATTATAAGCATTCTAACCATTATTATAAAACGGTCCCAGTGTAATATAGCAGCCTCTGAGGGGCGAAGCGCCTTTGTGCACCATGTGAAATGAGCTCCTGAGAAAAATAAGATTTTTTTTTAACAAGCCCGTCCTACTCTTCACATTAAAACGCATCATTGTTGCGACTGCTCTTTGTAATATGCAGGTAAAATATGAATCTCACTGGCACTCTATTGTGTCCATATACTGCCGGGTTTTTTTATGTTTTACCGTTTTTTCATATGCCGTTTTTTATTACATTTACTTTCTGTGACCACCTGGATGATATTTGAAACAATTCGTTTCACTTCGTGCCGTGTTCCACTTTTATTTAACTGTAATGCCCCACTTTTATCATTCAAGGGGAAATGTAGGCCTATATCTTCTTATTCTTCCAAACATACTGATCAGTAAAGTACCGCGTTCAAACATTAATATTTATAGGTCTCTTCGCCCAAGTAGAGTATTACTTTTAAATGCACTATGCAATATTTTAATAGTAGCTACACAAACGTTCATTTTGAATAAGAAAAGAAGAATGAGGAGAAAGAACAGGAGAACGTTCATCGGAGAATTGAAAAACGATTTTACACTCATTTACGCATGACACGCTAATTATTAGCTAATTTCATTTACGCATGACACGCTAATTTCATTATTAGCTAATTTCATTAGCTTTAATATATTTAATGTAATTTATATATTTTTAATTTTATTGTAATCTCGTTTGCTAGTTCCTCGGTCCTCCAGCCAGTGATCTGGAGACGTGAGGAATGTAAACGAGGATGCACAAAATACAAACGAGAAGCACCCAAATTGATGCTTTCTCGTGTCCTCGCTCCTACGTCCTCCAGCCCGTGACCCGGAAACAGATCGAGCTCAGCCATCTTGAAGGACATCTCAATGGGCTCTATGCACGGCGGTATTTCCGGTGAAGGTCTAAAGCCTGTTTTATGCTTCTGCGTCGAATCGACGGCGTACCCCCGCAGAGCCCTCTGCGTCGCCGCGAACCCCTCTCCGACCCCTCCGCCGTAGCTCGACGTGCACCTCCAAAAAATTGTAACTACGCGTCGAGGCGACGCAGACCGCAAGGGCTGTGATTGGTCAGATTATACATCATTTCGGGAGTGTAGCTTTTCCGGTTTCCCCCTCCCGCTATACCGCCATTTTTAAAGTGCGCAGTTTGTTTCAACTATGTATCACGTTGAGGAACGATTAAATCACTTCTGCGATTAAACATTTGCAATAAAATAATTTGTTGTTCAACGTCGATTAGTTCCAGCTGCAACAACATTCTCTCTCTTTCGCTCGCCATTACGCGCGTTTCCATTACAGATTTGCGCAAAACTTTGCCTTTTTTTCTAAATGTCGATAAAAAAACTATTGCCAAATGACCGATGTTATGCGACTAAACGTCTTTTTTTCCATAATCATTCCAAAAATCATGGCAACGGACGTTGGTAGCCACCGCACTAGACATTATTATTATTAATGGAAGGAGACGCTTAATGGCATTAATTAATGGCAGGGAAAGGACATAATCAGAAGGTATTAGCTTTCGATTCGAATTTGTTCGTTATAAAGTGGACATTTCAATAGCCTACATAGGCTATTTTTGTTTCAGTTCTCGCGCTTCAGTTCACGGAGACCATGAAAGCGCGCCTGATTGTTTTATTTTATTTTACAAAAGCAAAACGTTTTGTTGTTATTGTGAGTTTACGCAAATAAAAGAAGTTGCGAATAATGTATTATTATTTTCTGTATGACCAGAAATGATTGAGTATTTTAAGTAGTTTCCACCGTTGATAGGAAAACGCAAGTGTTCGCGCCCGAGCCTCCCTGCCATCCAGTGCGCGCTCCGCACTCTGCACACACACTTGGATATGCGTCAAAAGCTTGTGTTTATTTGTGATAATCTTAGCCCTGCCTATTATTATTGTCCAACCTGTATTTTGAATGAGATGTGACGAATTGCTTTGTTCCTTTTTTGGATAAAAGCGTCTTCTACATATGTAGCCTAATAAATGTTATAATAATGATTATTATTATTATTTGCGGACACGGACCCCAAACACACCGCGTCTTCTAAGGCAGGTGACTGTAAATGCGCAAAACCTGTTTCCAAATATTATATTCAAATATTCAAAATATTCCTTTTTCAAATTGCCTGAAAAACCTCCTCATGCGAGTGTAAAATCTTTTTTTGCGATAAACGGGAGTTTTTGCGAAATGCGTATTTTCAATTCGAAATTTCAATTCGCGCAATTTGAAGGGTAATGGAAACGAAAGCGGAACCGGCGCACGGAACCAAAACAAACTAGCAAAGAGATTCGCAAAGCACACACCACCCTAGCGTTCTGGCGTTGAAATGCACCGCGATGCAACGCGACCTGACGCAGAACCATAAAACGGCCACGACGCTGTAGGAGTGACGGCGTAGCTACGCCGTGGAGTTGACGCAGAAGTATAATGAAGCCTTAAGGATGCTGGATTACTTCCGCCGATCATAGAGTCCAATGCTATACCGAGAATTTATATTGGTTTTTATACTCTATTGCTATACTAAAGAAACGTTAGTCACAAAAACAGACAAAACAGACACCCCTCATTTTGTTTATGCTTCTTTGTTTATTATATTAAATAAACATAACTATATATAAAATTACATCTAAACGTATTAAAGTTTCGTTTCAAAGACGAGAGGACAGTAAATTTTGAAGACTCTGCCATAATCCCGTTTACCTCCGCTTTAAATCTCCCCAACTGGAAACGCAAGAGCATCCTTGCGTCAAAGGCGGAAGTTATGCATGCATATAGCCCATAGGCTTTATGCACAGCTGCACTACTTCCTGAACTTCAGCCAGCCCTTTGTTTCCTGTCTGTCATTATTGGACAAACTGATTAATCCAGGTGTGCCTGATTATTGTTACTGAGGCCAGGCACACCTGGTTTAATCAGTTTGTCCAATAATGACAGACAGGAAACAAAGGGCTGGCTGAAGTTCAGGAAGTAGTGCAGCTGTGGCATAAAGCCAATTCTCTAATTGCAGAAAGAGTGAGGAGGCTTCCAGAGGAGCTATGACCGAGGATGCACAGTTGCATGCTTTGCGGAAGTGTTTTATCGACTAAACGTGACGCACGTATAAATTCTCCTCCCCCTTCACGTCGGTCACAATCATTTTAATTTATACTTGACCTTTGCAGTTTATATAAACCACACATCTCACATATTTCAACAGGGTATCTTGCTTTATTATTATTTATTACTAATTTCTTAAATAACCAAACTTCACAACTTAAGGGCAGATCCTTTGAGCGCTGCTGATTACGCATGTGAAGTGACGCTCGAGTGATCAAGTATTCCAAAGTATAAAAAAACTTTCATTCGATTCCTCCGTCCTCATTGCAGCCTTCCCTCGTATCCTGCATGGGGTGGAGCTGAGACGCGAGGAAAGGAAACGAGGATGCACAAATAAGAATTGAGAAGCACCCCCTAACTGCACCTCGAGGAGGCGAGGATCAAATAGTGGGTTCTTCTCAATTCCTATTTCTGCATCCTCGTTCCCTTTCCTCGCATCAGCTCCACCCCTGTAGGATGCGAGGGAAGTTTGCAAGGAAAGAAAATGAGGACGGAGAAATTTTCTTTAATGCTTTATTTGAACATTCAGTTAACAGTGTGAAACCACAAAATTGGAACAACAATAATTACTAAGAACAACGAAAAATATAAAGAACAGTGAAAGAAAACACTTCAACAACATCATAGCACAAAACAAAAAAACAGTTAGACAGTGAAATAAACCAGAATGGGGGAAAAAAGAAAGAAAGAGGGCATTACTTAAATGAAAAGAAATCTAAACATTAAGGTAAAAAGTTTGTAGTTCTTGCAAATTGTACATGTTCTGAGTGCTTTTGGGTTAAGAGAGGATGAAATTGTAATCAAGTAATGTTTCATCTCATGTAAGAATACCAAAAGAATTGGTTTACAATTTTAAAACTTTTGTAAATATAAAATCTACATAGGAAAATAATTAGATTTATTATAAAGCAGGCATTTGAATCCACTTTTAAAAAATCCAAAAATAACAGTTTTGGAATTCATAGAGAAATTTTGCAAGTTATTGCTTGAGATAAACCAACTAACATCTTTCCAAAGTTGCAGAGTAAAACAATTAGTGTCAGCAATTAGTGTCAAAATCAGATCTGATTTTTTTTAAAAGACATTTTTGACAGGGTAAATATTATGATTTAATTAAAGAAATATTTATTTTACTTTGTTTGTGAGGAAAAACCTTTGTTGTATGGACCATATATTTTTCCAATTTAAATTATTAAAAAGTCCATTCCAATATGAGATTGCAGGAGGGGCAGAAATATTCAATTCAATTCAATTCAAATTTATTTGTATAGCGCTTTTCACAATACATATTGTTTCAAAGCAGCTTTACAGAAAGTGCATTTCAGAAATGTACATAGAAGAATATAGTTAGTTAATCATCATGTATTAATTTAGGGCATAACATATCGCCGGCGTTGAGTCGTCTCTTCACAGGCGTCGAGTCGTCTCATCGCAGGTGTTGGGGCATCTGAAGTCTCCGTGAGAGGCTGGATACAAACTGGAGCTGACGAACGCTATTTACCTCGGGACTAGCGTCCCGAGATAACAGCAGAAAAGCAGATGGGAAATAATTAGCGTAGCTGCTGTTCATAATATTAATGCATTTGATCTGATTCAACAGTGGTATAAAAGGTAAGCATTATGTGAATGCTTGGCTGAAGAGATGCGTCTTTAATCTAGTTTTGAACTGGGAGAGCGAGTCTGAGCAACGAACAGTATCAGGAAGGCTATTCCAGAGTTTTGGAGCTAAATGTGAGAACGCCCTCCCTCCTTTAGTGGACTTAGATATCCTAGGAATGACCAGAAGCCTCGAATTTAGGGATCTTAAAGAACGCGATGGATTGTAGGGCGATAGAAGGTCCATTAAATACACAGGAGCTAAACCATTTAGTGCTTTATAGGTCAGTAGTAGTACTTTGTAATTGATACGGAACTTAATAGGTAACCAGTGCAGAGATGATAAAATCGGTGTTATATGATCATATTTTCTTGACCTAGTAAGAACTCTAGCGGCTGCATTTTGCACTAACTGTAGCTTGTTTATTGAGGATGCAGGACAACCAGCTTATAAAGCATTACAGTAATCTAGTCTCGAGGTCATGAATGCATGAACTAACTTTTCTGCATCAGAAACAGATAGCATGTTACGTAATTTAGCAATGTTTCTAAGGTGGAAAAAGGCAGTTCTTGTAACATATGAAATATGATTTTCGAAAGACAAGTTGCGGTCTAGTATAACACCCAGGTCTTTTACTGTAGTCGATAAGGTAACAGGACATCCTTCTAAATTAAAGTTGTATTGTAAGAGATTTTGTGGGTAGTTTTTTGGACCAATAAGTAATACCTCCGTTTTATCTGGATTTAATAGCAGGAAATTACACGTCATCCAGCATTTTATATCTTTAAGACATTCTGTCAATTTAGATAAGTTAGTGTTTTCATCTGGTCGTGATGAAATATATAATTGAGTGTCATCAGCATAGCAGTGGAAATTAATTCCATGTTTTCTTATAATATTACCAAGTGGCAGCATATATATTGAGAATAGCAGAGGGCCTAACACCGATCCTTGCGGCACTCCATAGTCTACTGACGTTATCTTCGATTTTTCCCCATTTAAACAGACAAAATGGTAACGGTCCGATAAGTACGATCTGAACCAGCTTAATGCCTGTCCCTGAACACCAGTGTAGTTTTGTAGTCGATCCAAGAGTATTTTGTGATCTATAGTGTCGAACGCAGCGCTAAGATCGAGTAGAACTAGTATTGAGATACAGCCTTGGTCAGAAGCTTGGTCAGAAGCAGAAAATAATGTTCTCTTATGTAATAATGTAACTCTTACTTTATAATTTCTTCCTTTTTTCAGTGAAACATATCTCACCAATAGGTATGTTGACAGGTTCAGGAGAAGATAATGAACCCAAAGAAAGAGTATTATTTTTGAAAAGCATGAGAATGCCAATTGGAATAACATCCATAACTGTGGCAAACTCTTTGGGAGTATATTCTGAAAGAAACTCTGCAAAGCAGACCTTCGTTATTAAAGAGCTGTCTAACATGAAATATTCCATTACTGAACCAGTGATTATGGAACAAAGACTTATTCTTAAATAAAATATTCCTATTGTTGGAAAGCTTATTTATACTTTGGAATACTTTATCACTGGAGCTTCACTTCACATCAGCAGCGCACAAAGGATCTTCCCTTATTTTGTTTTAGTTTGGTTATTTAAGAAATTCATAATACATAATAATAAAGCAAGATACCCCATGGAATTATGTGAGATGTGTGGTTTATTTAAACTGCAAAGGTAAAGTATAAATTAAAATTATTGTAACAGATGTGAAGGAGGAGAAGAATTTATATGTGCGTCAGGTTTCTCAACAAGAAAGACGTCCGCATTCACCTGTGCGTCCTCGCTCATAACTCCTCTGGAAGCCTCCTCACTCCTTGATCCTTGCGGTGCAATTAGAGAATTGAGATGTCCTTCAAGATGGCTGAGCTCGATCGGTTTCCGGGTCATAGGATGGAGGACGGATGGGCGAGGAGACGAGGAGGGATATTGAGAAGCACAGTGTTTAAGCATCCTGAGGAGTCATGAAGAGGATACTCAGGTCCATCCTTCTCTCGCATCCTAAGGGGGTCGAGCTCAGATGCGAGAAAAGTAAGCGAGAAAAGGAAACGAGGATGCACAAATATGAAATGAGAAGCATCCTCTAATTGCACCGCGAGGAGGTTTTGAACGAGGAGTGTGGAAGCTTTTAAATGAGCTTACAAGGCAGTAAGGAGAAAGGCAGAGCAAGGATTCATAGGTGTATCCTACAGAATTCTTTCTTGTTGTATTCTGAATGCCATGCATCCCATAGTTCTCGATCCCCATCAACAAGAAACTAAACTCCTTATCAAGGAATATGATGCCAATCTCTTTCATCCAGGGCCAGAAAGAGTCCTTGCAGAGCTCAGATGTCACTATTGGATTTAAAGAGTCAGAGCAGCCATGAAGAAACATCAACTCATCTGTGTTGAATGTCAAAAGTGGCATGCCCAACCTAACATCCCCATGATGGCAGATCTCCCACCAGTTTGTCTTTACAAGACCCCCTTATATTCCACTGAATGGACTGTTTTGCCCCATTTACCGTAAAAATAGGACGACAAACTTAAAACAGATGGGTAAAATAGTCTTCAAGTGTATGATCACCTGATGCCTCCATCTGGATCTACTTGAGAGTCTCCACACTGATGTGTTCTTGATGTCTCTATGGAGATTTTATAGCTAGAAGAGGGAAGCCTTTCGAGCTCTTCTCTGATAGTACCACATTTGTTGGAGGGAACAGAGATTAAAGAGGCCTACAAAGCTATGGCGCCTTGATTAAAGGATCAGTTAGCTGAACATAAAATCTTTTTCACATTAAGTCCTCCACATTTTGGTGGTATTTGGGAGAGAAGAGTAAAATCAGTGAAACAAGGCTTGAAAGTAATTGTAAAGGAACAGGCGAGTCCCTGAAACCATCCTCCGCACTGTTCTCACTGAGGTGGAGGGCATTGCGAATGTCAAGCGTATCATCGGATATTACAGACCCAGACCCAATCACGCCCAGCATTCTGCTCATAGGTCACCATGACTCTTCTCTCCCATAAGTAATGTATGACTCCAGCAATCTTTTGGGAACTAGGAGATGGAGGCCTAACCAAATAGTTGTTGACCAATTCCTGGCTATAGATTATTAATCACTATCTGCCAAATCTCCATGAAAGACAAAAATGGCAAAAGAACAATGACAAGCTCAGGGTTGACCAGTGCTCATCATGGACCCACAGCTTCCACAAGCCCTCTGGCCAGTGGGCAAGGTGACCCATACCTTCCCTGGACATGCATGGACGTATAAGTACAGATGCAGTTCAGGTTCAAGATCAGACTTATGTTAGGCCTCTGGCTTGGTTAATTCCTCTTCCCAAACTTGGATGATGACAACACCAATCCTTCCAGTTAGGAAGGACTTTCTACCAGGTTCAAATGTCCCAAGCAACATTTGGTGGCGGCTATGTACCAAAGCCCAACAATGCCCCCTGAAGGTATCTGTTTGTATATCTTTATTAATGCTTGAACATATAGGCAAGTCAAGATATGCCTGAACAAATATCAGGGGACAGTCTATATGTATACAGGTGGAGAGACTTGTTTTTGTTTTTGTTTTTTGCACGATATGGACTGGCACGATATGGACTGGTGCATGTTTGTTTTTCCTCTCCTAATAAAAATAATAATAGATATTTTTTTGGGGAGTTAGTTTTTTTTACACATGAATAACAAACTGATCAACTGATAAGAATGCAAATGTGTACCTTGAAATGCAATGTAAGTCGGTTTGGATAAAAGCGTCTGCCAAATGCATAAATGTAAATGTAAACTATAGTTGGCTAACGATGCTTTCGGGAAATGCACCCTAGATAAGCAATAATATTTTGTTATTATTAAGTCGTTCGGTTCATTTATGGAGCGAAGCTAAATGTTCATTTTATATTAGCCTAAAATTAAACAGTTACATTCTTTAATGAATTATTTTGAAAGACAAAACAAAACAAAAAACCACAGCAGCGCTGAGAACCATCCTCGTGTTCTCTGTAAGCCCCTAGAGCTGCTTTCCTTTACAGTTTATCCTTGTCCAGACCCGTCATATATACTGTTTATTGCGAGGAACTGTGCATATTCGGAGGCAATAACACATTTTTTTTAGCTGTATTTCTTGAATAAACAGCCTTGATTTGAATAAAACCCTTGCAGTCAACAATTGTTGTCATTGTTCTGTGATATTCTACAGCGTGTGTCATAACAGAATTCCCTCAGATATACTGTACCTCTGCTTTTTCAAGACAATGCTTGACCTCCCTAAACGCTAGCATATTGCTGCAGTTTACATTCAATGCATTATTATCAAAACATTCTTTTCGTTAATATAGGTTCAAAAATTGTTTTTAAGAACAGTAAAAAGTAACCAATGCTTATGGGGTTAAATGATTAAAAAATGTTTGTTTAATTAAAAGCAGCGCATTTAATCAGTAAAAAAAAGTAGTTTTTTAGCCTATGTGTTAGGTGCAGACTTTTTTTCGTATAACAAAAAAATGAACATGTTTTTTTAGACCTCTTTGTTTAAACACCGACTTGACATTTTATGACATTTTATGACATTTTCATGTATAAAATGTTGTGAAAGCACTACAGCTTCAAATATAAATTGTGCCTTCTCTTTCTAAAAGCAGAAAGAATCTCGGTTGAAGGAACAATCACTTGCGTGTTGCGTCTGCCTTTGACTGTCTCTAGACTGGACGAGTTTTTGACACAGCGCAGATGATCCTTTCCCTTGTGAAAAGTACACTTTAGCATAGGCCTACTTTTAAAAAGAGGGCTTAAGGAAATATTACACAGTCAACATTTGAAGTGGATCAAAACATTTCATCAAAGTTATACATATTGAACAATACCGGTTCTTGTCTTAGGACAAATCTGATCAACTTTTTTAACCACTTCAAATGTTAACTACTGTACTTTAAAAACAAGTACAAATTGTACACTTAATTGGATGTTATTTTCAATTAGATTAAAATGTAGTTTAAATTGATATGCAATTAGTTGACTATATAGACTATTTTAATTACTTTAAAAATAATGTAATAATTATATTGTATTTGTTAAAAGTCCGTGCCCTGACATAGACTACGTTACCCATAATGCATGCGTTCGTTGTAGTTCCGATCGCTCGTGGTTACGCTAGGCGCTTTCACTTTGGTGTAGTCCAGTCAGTGCTATGAGAGCAGTATTCACGATGCAGAGAATTGCCATCCTTTGTTTATCCTGCGCGAATCTTGTGTGTATGAGTGCTGTGTGCGTCCTTAAGATGTAAGTACGGCTTTTGCATGAATGACTCGTTTATTGCAGAGTTATTAGCCCAGATGGCGAAGTTGTTATACTCGTGTTATTCACTACTGCTATACGGCTGTTGCCGTTACGGCGCTCCATATGCGCTACGGCGCTCCATATGCGCTCATAAAGTAGCCATTTACTGTATATACTTTAGTTATTGCCTTGTAAATAACCGTAAATATTATATTTAATGTATAGTTCGCCTATTTTGGCACTTTTCACCATGTGGAGATTTATGGCATCTATGCAAGTTAATTTATAGTGTTAGAGCGCCCACTAGTGGATTTTGGTCGTACTGCGGGTCATTTCTTTATGCAACTATATGTAACCATAGCCTACATGTTTATTAATATACATTTTATTGTATTTTCTGTTTCAGATAACCACACATACACACACACACACCTACAAACACACCTATTTTGTCATATTGATACCTGTAAACCATCATCATTTCCATGTACCTGACTTCTCCTCAATAAATACTAAAACTGCATCATTGGATTTGCCTATTCCTTCTGATCGAGGAAGACTCAGTTGACGAGCAATCCATAATCAGCCTCAGACGCACACGGTCTCTTACAGTATTTGAAATATGGTTAACGTGTACTGTCAAATGTAGGCTACTGATAAGGCTATGTTAAACTAAGATATACATCAATGCCATTTATCTTGATGCTTTTATGTCATGTATTTAAATATGTTTGTAATTACAAATTTGTAATGATGAAGTTGCAATTCAGTATATATCAACGTCAGTATATGTGTTCCCTTCAAATGTATATCAAATAGGCCTAACATGGCTATAGTTATAATAAAGTACTTTATATGTGCTTTAGGTCAACACATCAAAATAAGTCTATAGGCCTACTTCTTTAAAGCATTATGACAGTAGATGATTATTGATCTTGACATAATAATTTTTTTTTTTTTTTTACTTTTATGTAAAACGTTAAATTACAAAGTGCATTTTTAAAAAGTGTACCGAACTGTACTCTCTATATGTACACTTACATTTCATTTTATTTCATTTTCACATTACTGTTATTTAGTTTTTAAGATTTGAAGTGCACTGCAAATGCACATCCAATACAATTAAGCACATTTCTTTTTCACAAGAGTTATCACCACCTATGACAAATTATTGTTTATGTAGCCTATTGTTTGTTTAAATTAAACCTTGACTTGACCGAAAAACAACATTCGTAGTCATTCATATTCACATCTGATTTACTGGATTTTTTTAACATTATATGCGAGTTTGAACATTATGCGAGTATTAGTGATGGTTTATTTTCGGGGTTTTTTTCTCTCCAAATATTAATGCACATCCAATCGTGTAGGCTAATCATTTTTGCGTCTTCACGGCATATGGAGAACGCAAACAATAAAATGTTGCGAAGAGATTTTTAACACCGTTGGTTTTTTAGCAGCTTGTTGAAGCAGAGCCAGTAATTATAATAATTATAACATCCTTATAGAGGTTAATACTGTTGCATTGAAAGATACAACATAACGAAACATGCTTTTTCATTGTCTCCGAGTTAACGCAAATGTTTGTGTGTATTTGCACAGCATATCGGAGAAACATTCACTCTATACACAACTATACACAAATATCGGCTCCGTTTGCTTTCAAAAGTCACATAATTTTTGTCCTTCGAAGAAAAGTTCACAGTTCACAATAGGGGGGTTCCAGAAAAATATTGCAGGTGAATTCCGCTTAACTTCTTTTCCTTCATCCGTCTATTCTGGAACCAAATCTTGACCTGTCGGTCAGTGAGGTTTAACATGCTGGAGAGCTGAAGCCGTTTCTCTTTATTGATGTAAACATTAAAGAAGAATTCTCGCTCCAGTTCTCGGATCTGAAACTTGGTGTATGGACATCGCTTCTTCCTCACTCGTGGGGTAGCTAGCAATTCAACAAGAAAGAGAGAGGTCAAAACCACAGCAATGCTATAATCAAATGATCAATTATTGGCTTGATTTCATTATGGATGTATCACTACCAGCTACTTTAATAATGAAAAACAACAATATTAGTCACAGCCTATGTAGCCTATTTGTTACTTAATTAACCTTTCCCCCCATAAAAAAAGTAAAATATTAAATATATGAATAACTTTGGCAGTGCATTTTATGTCACGTGCCACCATTAATAGGCTAATAGTTAATGACGTTTTCAACAAAACATAGAATAAATGGAGAGAACGATCTTGTATTAGTCTACTCTACAGGCTATTCAAAATGATACACTATTGCGAAGTAACGGGTTTGTTTTCCATGTACTGCATTTCTCAGAATAAAGTTATTTTCAAAAATGCATTACACTTTCTGCTAAATTATAGAATTATACTTTCGAACGGTTTTTGCTGTGGTGGGTTTTACTTACACTGGCTTTCCTCTTCTCAGATGCTAAAAAGCAACGTTCTGCTCAATTGCTTTTTATTATTGGCTGCTATAAGTAACATCCCTCAAAACGTTCGGTACAAGTTCATGATCAAAGTTACTATTTGTCACCATTGCTTCCTCGCACAATTTCACAGACTAACACATTGTGTGAAACATGATGTTTTTTCAAAGACCTTTCCCATTGTAAAAATTCTTCCCGCTCACAGAAAAAGCTTTGTAGCCAGGTTATAATAAAACCCCTTGAATGCTTATAAAACTCCACATAAAATCTAACACGGAACACCGCTCTATAGCCAACATTTGACTGCGACGAACACATACGAACCGGATTTTGTTTGGTTGTCGTTTTTTGTCCCCGAGGTCCTGTTTTTCTCATGCTCTTTCTCTACATCTCCAGCACTGACGAGGACTGAAGACTCAGGCTTTCCAGAGCTGCCTTTCTGCAAACCGTTATCTTCCAATCCGCTATTGGAACAGTCCAAAAAACGACTTAAACTTTGCGGAAAAACGTTGGTCTTTCCAGTGCTGGAGTAAAAGCCAGTGCTGGAATGGTTAATACCCGGGTGATAGTGGTGGTGACTGTAGACATTTTCGTTCTTCATCCACTTTTCCGTCATGGCTGGCGGAGGAAGGCAATCTCTGTCCTCCTCCGCATAAGAGCAATAGTTCCCCCTATGGTGCCACTTACCCGACTGATTCAACTCATATGATAAATCCCTGACTGGCGGAACTTGCGTGAAGTTAGTGGAATACGAATATGTGATTTGCCGTGACTGGGCTTGTGGTAAAAGCGAAGAAACGGTAGAACATTCTGGGGCGTAATAGGTTATGGGGAGGAAGAGTTTCGAGGCGCAGTCCGCCCGCTCTCCAAACTCGGAAGTCCTTTGTTTACAAGACTGGGAGCAGAAGTTGCCTAGATTGAAAGAGTTAAACATTATACCCTTCAGTTGTCCGGTAGCCTAGATCAAAATGAATGCTTTGGATCCGAACAGAAGAAAAAAATTGGGAAGGCGAGATGATGACGCGCTATATCCCACCACTAACTCGCACTAAGACACGTGATCGAAAGTTGATATTCTCTTATATCAATTTAGAAACGTTTCACACGTTGGAGTGGTTGACTCAAGGTAAAGACGGCTGAAATGACTGTTTCAAAGACGACGAGATCATGGTGCTCTGGCGGTATTAGTCCCCCCCCCCCCCCCCCCCCCACTACATAATATTTCAATCCAATGTAGCCTACTTGTAATGCCATATTATGGTAGGCCTAATAGTCTACACATTTGCAGGACAGAGAGTTACAATTTTCAATAGTATTCAAAAATATTGTAATTAATGTGCCTTGAGTGCATAAATAGAATTATGGCTTTCTGCCCTCATTCATAACAAGAGTTAAATCTCCATAATTATGTCATAATACAATGATGATGATATAGCCCATATAGCAAATTTTATAATCATAAATCATGAAGTTGCATAAAAACCTTCATGATAAAAATATAATTCTATGTAGGCCTATATATGTGCGTCTTTTTGTCTCTGAAAAACAACGTAGGCCTAATGGATTATTAATTGTATTTGGGTTGGTTAGGTTTTCCATCCACTGCACTGTCGCCGTTATCTAAAACGAGGCTGTATCTGTTCCTGGAGGCACACCAACACTACACATTTTCCAACTCTTCCTAATCGCTCACACCTGAATCAACTCATCAGCTCGTTAGTAGAGACTGCAAGACCAGAAATATATGGGTCAGAAAAGGGAGACATCCAAAATGTGCACTGTTGGTGTGCCTCAAGGAGCAGGGTTGGGAAACACTGATCTAACCAACCCGATCACCCAAAATGCGTCTCTATAGCACGCATTGTGTTTATCGTGCAATTTATACGCGAAAATGAGTTTTTACGTGCATAGGATACGCATGGGTTGGTTAGGGTAGGTTTAGTAGTGGTGTGGGGTGCGTGTGTAGGCCTATTATAGGCTACGTTTGGGTAGAATTAGTGGTGTGGGGTGCGTGTGTATTACACGCAAATGAACTGCGTATCAAATGCACGCGAAAACTGCGTATCATGCACGTAAAAACTAATTTATAAATTGCACGATAAAACACAATGCGTGCTATAGAGACGCATTTCTCTAACACACCTGATCCATCAAGATAATCAGCTCATTTGAGCTTCATGACAAGAGAGGCATACACAATGTGCTGTGCAGGGCCAGGCACATGCACGAGAAGGCCGGTGTAAAAGTCCAACCCGATCTCACGGCAATCATACGTATTTCACGAGATGGCTAATTCATACGAATTCATACGACCTCACTCGAACGAATTCGTACGAAGTTTGCTAAATGTTCATATTTTTCAAGTTTCTCAATTCGTATGAATTCGTACGAATGACCTATACACCTTACCTCGCCCCTAAACCTACACATCACTGGGTTTAGACAGCTCGTACACACTCGTAGTCGTAGGGCTACGAATTGGTCGAGTCTGTCATTTTCTATTTAACAAACAACCGTGTTAGAGAGCTAACTTTGCAAGCTGTCTGTTTCATTGAGGCAACTCTGTCATATGTTATCATAAAACAAGCACTACACATGGCAGGCGTGTGAAATTATGTTATTGTCTCTCTAGACTCACATCATTTTAATTGGATGTTAGTCAAACTTTTCATCTTGCTTGCTTGAACTGTGAACAGTTTCAAGTATTAACTAGGGCCGTGTGTATAACAAAAATAATAAGGTCAAGAGTAAGTGAGCAGCAGCAATCGGCAACGACTTTTAAGAGCTGGACCATCATTTATATATAGCAATAGCACATTTGCATTGAAGCTGGCGACGAAACAAATGCCAGGTCAAGACTGACACGCAATATACTGTTGGGCCTATCGGGATGGTGATTACAATTTGACTAAATAAATTCTTCCTTTCTGGTCAATTTTATTTAAAACAAAATTAAATAAAATGATAACAAGCCTCTAATAAAGTGTATTACATTTTTATTAATTTAGACAGACTTTACAGACTTGGCTACAAGTTAGAACTTCCGAATGGTGTTGGTTATATTAATTGTTATTTTAAGCTGATGTTGTTGTTAAAGACACGTGATTCAACTCAGTTTAGTTCAAATCAGCTCGTTAGTAGAACAGCCACCAAGACCTGAACAGATCATCGAACACATAAAAGAATACCGTCGCTTACTATTTTTGCCTGAGAAGTATGTGAGCTATTCTGAACCCTGCCGTTTAAAATTTGTAGCCTACTATTTCTGTACCTCCAGGGACTGTATTGGGAAACATAACAAGGATCCGATGTGCTCACAATATAATTTAGTTGAGAATTAGAATTAGAATAGAAATATTTTAAACATCGCAAGCTAATAAAATTGAAGGAATAATTCCTGCATTAGAATATGAGCTTTATTTATTTTAATTTATGATTGCATTCGCTGTAAGTTAGCTATTAGGCCTACAGAAGCGTAAATGTATGAAATGTTAAACTTTAGTACAAAAGTTAAGATACTAACCAGTGATGAGCAATAAAACAGATGTGAGCAACGTAAGGTTGAAATGGGTGTAATTGGAGAACTTTTGAATTAAATAACAATAATTCTTTAGGCGGGAAATTAAACGTGCGTTGTGTTCCTTTCTGTTTAAAATGGAGTTCTAAGAACGCCGCACGTGCATTTACTCCCCACAGGATTCGGTTGCAGTAAGTCATGCACCCCGTAGTTCTCCTTTATGATGTTTAATTTCCTCCTCTACTTCCTACCGTTTTAAATTCAGAGAAAGAGTGCCGGTGTTTGAAGTTGCATTCAGAATCACTTCATATAGTAGCCTATATGTATGCCCTGTTCTCCCTGCAAAATTGTTTCTTCCTTCCAATATATCCAAAGCCATTTTCCTGTCACACTAAATTAAGTTGATTTTTTTTATATCGTCTTCCTTCTCTACACTGACAAAACAAATCGAAAACCTAAACTCTAAAACTCCTAACCAAAGTCTAAACTCAACAGATCGTTCTTTAGGGTTTCAGTGGTGGAGATGTTGTTGAATGTTATTTAATAGAAACGTACAAGGGCATGCTTTTCTAAAACCGTTTTATTATTTATTAACCTTAATTTAAAATCCTCAAGATGATCAAATAGAAAAAATGTCATTGATTAGTACGCTAAATGAGAAAATAACAAATTAATCTTCTCTCAGGTAACCTAAAATGTGCTTACATTATATAGGGTTATGGTTAGGGTTAGTCAAAATTACATTTGATTTAAGTTACAAATTAGGTTACAACAAAAGTTTATACATCAAAATAAACTTGAAAACATAGGCCTATCAATCCATTGCCCAATCCTCCTAAAAATCACAGACATGTTTATGTTCAGTAAAACCGTTTAATACGGACCGACATACCTTTAATAACAGCGGCACAATGCAGATTATTCCTAATAAACCGCAGGAATCCTTTTATTCCCTCGTGCTTTTAGTTTCAGGACACAAAAACGAGTGATAATGAGAGGAAATGAGACTAGAAACATAAAATATTATATCTCAGAAAGTTTCTTAAATTGCATTCGACTTAGTTCGACTTACAACAACAACAATAACAGTATTTACTATTAGTAATATTAATCTTTCAGGTCGGCACTGTTTTACATAATGTTCAGAAACAAGTCAAGAAATGCTACATGCTTAGAAATAAATATATTATTACAATGTGTTTATCTGATGAACGTATTTTCTTTGTTACATAAAATATAAATACTTGCTTTAATCATCAAAAAATGTATGACAATGAACAATGAACCGTATGCCTGTAATATACTAGATTAAACTATTTCTGCCAAAATTGTATAAAATAAATTAAAATTAGTCTTGTTTTTCAGTGTTAAATGATTTTTTTTTAAATGCATTTAATCTGTAGCCTACTATTAAGATTCACATGTAAAAGGTTGAAACCTAAGTTTTTTTCTGTTTAGTTTTGTTGTTGTTAGGTAATATATTTATTTAGGTTGGTTAGATGATATCATATTTTTTTACCTAAATATAAATAAATTCGCAGGTTATTTGATTTAATTGTCATGCTATTATTTTTTGTCCTATGTTGCTATCGCAAAATCTGTGACAATGATGTTTCCTGATTTCTATTTAATACAGTTAAAAAAAACATTCTTGTATGCCAGTATTTTTTTTTCTTTTTGGATCAGGAAGCTAAATGAAAATGTTGAGGAAGACATCTCAATGTTTACTCCATCTTCTTCTCTCACTCCTCCCACTGCCACATTCAAGGTCGAGTCCAGCACAGTCAGAGGCTGTAAAGAGCCCGAGTGTCTCAAAGTCGAAACCTTTATAACAAGGACATCTATTGTGGAAAGACAAATGACTGAGTGCAATCATCATGCAATGCTGACGTCCAACAATGTATTTTTTACAATTATGTACGCAGAAGCATTAGGCTATCAGCATTATGTTTTACACAACCTCATAACAGGACATTAGTAGGCTACATAAAAAAAACATGGTTGTCGGGATGAGAAATGTTACATTTGAGCGTGTTAAAAACAAACTTCCAAAATGTTCATAATTCTAGCAAATTTTGGCTATTTCACGAAACCTATGCCTCATGTAGCAAGATCAAATGTTAATTTTCAGTAGGATATAATTTAGACTGCTAAAACTATAGCTAGAAATACAGTTATGTCAGATACAGTGAAGAAACGTTAGGCCATAGACAATAACAGAGAACAGATAACAGTTAGGTAATCACATTTTATTGGAAATTAATTTGAACGCTTAGTCCTGATACAATCATTTAATTCTTATTGGTGTGGCAGACATTTGCCACCCCAACATCAGGAAGACATTGCACTGATTATAAAACGCCATTACCCAACAGTAGTATTATAGCCTACACTGCTATCATGTACTCCTTTTTAACAAATATATCATTAACACAGAGTTCCTCGAGGAAAGCACAACTGACCGCACTGAGAAAGACGGCAGTGAGTGAATGTTCGAGCGTTTATCACATGCAAATATCACAACAATAGTATAGGCTTACTAGTAGGCTACTTGCTAAAGCCTGGCACCGTCCATGCTGTACTTTGGTCTGGACTACAACGAAGAGACAAAGAAGATCATAATTTAATCTTGAACTATAAACTTAGAAGCCTCAATGCCGCCAGGAGGCTCTGATAAAAGCTAATAAAGCCTCTTTGTCCCTTTACCCTGGCAATCTGCAGTTAACAGATTTGACAAGCATCTGCACATGACTGTTATGTTTAGGAGTGGGGCTAGGGGAGCATGCAGTTGTAAATTATATACATTCAGTCGTGAGATCAGGTTGGTCTTTTCTATTTTACGCATCAACTATTTCGTTTAAGCTGTGTGCACGGTTATACTAAAAGTCCAGTCAAGCTTCAATGAGAATTAGCTTGGAAACCGCGAACTGATACCCCATTCATAATAAAACAATCAGCAATCATTCCGATGTTTTATGAATCATCTCAGATCTCAGCCGCCTCGCTCTAAAAGTAAGACAGTGCCTGTTCCCGCATCAAGAGCCTTTTCTTCTTCATGCGACGGTTCTGGAACCAGATTTTGACCTGTTGGTCCGTGAGATTGAGCTGGTCCGACAGTTCCCTCCTCCGCTGTCGAGTGATGAACTCATTGAGGATAAACTCACCCTCTAATTCATTCAGCTGAAGCTTTGAATAGGGTTTACGCTTCTTTCGGGTGTGTGTGTGAATTGGGAACCACAGCGCACCTTAGAAAAAAATAATGTTTGTTTATGTTTGCAAGACAAACGCACAAGCAACGAAATTCACTTATTTGAAAGTGCACATTGACCAACTCCTTTTAGAGAACATGCATGATTTATCTTCAAGATCCCCCACAGCAAGTAATTTTGCTTTTAAAAGACGTCTAATAGCCGTCCAAACACAGCCCTGACGTCAAGGCTAAAACAAGAAAAAATTTGGGCTGTCAGTGAAAATTTAATAACCATAGCCCAAGAATAGCAGTCATCAATTATAACATGTCAAATAAATGAAACCAAACACCTTGTAATCACTGTTGACTTTGCTTACAAGATGGAATATCATACATCTCGCAAGTTATTTTGGCAAAAACGACATGCAACCACATTCAAGGTTATTTTGGCTAGAAGTGTGTTACTCATAGCCGGACTATATCGGGTAACTGAGACGGTGAAATGATGGCTATTGCTTGCTGGGTCATCTTCTCATCTAAACACAACACTTTATAAAGACTCACCTCCGTGTGTGGCAGTGTGGATGTCAGGGGATGTCAGTGGACTCGTGATGCCCGGTGGGGTCTTGGACCCTTCCATAACGAGTGAAGAACCAGAATCGGATTCAAGGGACCGACACGATGGAGGATTTAGGGTTAAATGTTCGGCAGTTGTTAAGTAGTCATATTTGGAGTAACTTCCTCCGTTGTCCATTCCGTTCAGATTCTTCAGTCCTGACACTGATGAGTTGTCCAGTTTAAGACTGGTATTGTTATTGTCACCAGCACCGCTGGTGGCGCACGCACTCTCACTATAACAACATCTGTGTTCTTCCTGTCGAGGAATGTCGCATGATTGAGTGTATGTGCAGTTTAGGGAAACATAAGATTGTGGGTATCCAGTACATGGTTCCGATGTGTTCCAAGACAAAGAGCAGACATTGTGTCTTCTTGAGGTTTCTATCCCTAGCGATTCATCCGACGCACGGAAATTGGAGAGATAACACGCATCTCTAGTATGAATGTTATCCAATTGTCCAACAAACCCGGGATTAAGGAGATTGTGCTCGCCCATTTTGGCGGGCCCGAATAGGAGTTTATAGTTTATAGCAAATTAGACATTAACGTTTGGGGAAACCAGGCTGAGCCCTATTGGCTGTATAGTGGTCACATGACACTGGTCGCGAGTGAGTTGCAGAAGGAGCCACCCACTGTGTTTCGTGTCTGACAAAGTATTAACTTGGTTTATTAGTTTTTTTTATTATTATACTGTAATGCCTTTTATACTGTTCACTTCCAAAAGAGATTTTTTTTAACTCAGTAGGCTAGCCTACTGAATATCCCGGTAGCGTATACGTGATTAAAACTATTTACAGATTTGGATGCATTGTTTTTAAATATAAATATTATTTGTGATTTAAAATACTTTTTACTACTTTTTATTGTTTATTATTTTGTCAGCAAAACAATCTCATCTCATCATGCAATGACGAGCATCAGGATTATTTGAAATGTTAAATGAAGTTATGTTGCGCGGCTTTATTTTGACATTTTAACAGTTATCTTTTTAAAGCATCTATCTTAAAACACACAAAGCAAATCCAGGGTCAAAGACATGCTCTCCTCATATTTACAGTATATTAACAGTGGGTTACTCTAAAAAATAATTTATTCCATACATATTCAACAGTGTAATTAGATTCCTGTACTTATTTCTCTCTCTAAAAAGTATTGAACTCTCTGAATCCGTTATCAACCTCGAAGAGTTGAACAAAACAAGGATAACTGCTCTTTTAATTCTTTCAAATAAATAATAGAAGACATAAATTATTCTTGAACTGACCAAAGTATTTAAGAGAGGTTACATGAAAACATACATTTTATCATTACACGTTAAATTTTTAGGTTAAATTTACTATTGTTTTATATAGAATTTAATTAAATTTCAGACTAAAAAAAGTCAGATTAAAAGTAATCCCTTACTTTACGTTTTCAAGAGAAAAGTACTTAATGCACAATACCAAACACTAATAACAGGCTATATTTGCATTAACTACACCCCCTCACAAATACATTTGGAAAAAAATTACATGCAAGACTTATCTCTCAAATTACATTACTTTAAAACCAGATACAGGTTTCCTTTCAGTGGTTTTAACTCAAGAGTTGTTTAGTCAGTCATTTTATTAAAGGCAGAGAGCGTCCATTATGTCATTGTGCCATCATCGCCATTAAAGTCCATCTTAAGTGCGAAGCATAGAACATCAAATTAAGAGTAATTGAAAATTACACACAGGAAAGTCGCATCAACATCATTCATCCCTTTAGTGTGTATTCCTCATAAACAAATATACATTATACACAGTGTTTCATGGAAATGTATAGCCAGCCAATCATGTCGTTTCAAACCTAAACCTTTCGTTCATCTTCAGAGCGCAAATGATTTTATTTTTATTTTTTATAATTTATTATCATTTTTGTGCAAACAACACATGCATGTAGGCTACGCAAAACAAACACACACAAAAAAATATATATATCAAACGCAATCCATGAATCGAGTTTTTTATTCCAAGACTTCTGATAAGCAAGTCCAGGTCTTGCAATTAATTAAATGAACGTGAGTAGGCCTATACAAATTACTAAATTTCCTGCCTTAACATCTTTTAAAATAGAGTTTTTCTCATTATCTTAACCAGAAGTGTAATATGTTAGGAAACCTGTAATGGGCTGCCGCATGGGTTCCTCTGTTGTCCTGAAGCTTCCCACTGGTTTGTGTCGGTTCAAGGTCACTGTCTAGTAGCCTACATGTGTGGGACACATTTAACATCTCGGATTCTGTGGACTTGAATCACACTAAGGTCGCATTCCTTCCATGACCTTCTCTAACACCAGACTTCACCCTGATTTTAAAAACATGTAACGATCATCCATTCTTGAAACTGCGGCCGATCTAACCTGATTATCTAAACCACAATCTTTACAAGGATATACGGCTAAATGTAAAGTTATGCCTAGAAAAATAAATAAATTTAATAGATTATACTTTTCGAAAATATTTAATCCAAATTATCATCGACATTAAGACCGTTTTAAGAAATTTTAAAGGAACACTCCGACTTTTTGGGACTTTAGCCTATTCACATTATCCCCCAGAGTTAGATAAGTCCATACATACCTTTTTCATCTCCGTGCGTGCTATAAGTCACCGCACCCACCGCTAGCCTAGCTTAGCACAAAGACTGGATGTAAATGGTTGCAGCTAGCATACTAATCCAAATAAGTGACAAAATAACACAAACATTTTCCTATTTACATGTTGTGATTTGTATAGTCACAGAGTGTACAAAAAACGAAGTCACACGAGACACAGACATATTTTAACCGTATAAATACTGGGAACTATTATTTATACAGCACCTGAGACGCGCTCTCTCCTCACCACGGCGCGTCTCAGGTGCTGCGGTTATCACTCCGCCCAAGTAGCAGTGCTTCGCCTTCAGAGAATATAGTATAATAATAAAATAGGCTATATCTATAGATATTTCAAATATGCACCCTTGTGTTTTGGGTCTTGTGAATTATCATCCATCGATGCATATGATGAAACTTTGTGTGTGTGTGTGTGTGTGTGTGTGTGTCTCTGTGTGTGAGAGAGAGGGACATGGAGGGAAGAGACAGAAACTATCAACATCAACAAAACAAGGACGGACATATAAAATAATGATGCAGTGGAGAATTGGCCTATACACACAATGACAGGAAAGTTGAGGTTATTTAATTGCAAAAGAAATAGGCCAAATAAGCAATAATTTGAATGGAGTAGATCGGTTTGTGCTCTGAGTGTTTTGGTCAATTAAAATTCTGAGTTACAAGCACCTTTTACTGAGGATGTAGCAATTCATTGTAAGCTCACATATCCCCCTTCCCGCCCAGCTCTTAACCTGCACACTTACACCCTCTCTCCACGAGAGGCAGTGATAGACCACCCTATAGGTCTTCTTTTAAAATTGTGCTTTGCAAATGGTCACTCAAAATAGCTCATGGGCCTATATTAATTGCAACACTAGAATTACGGATAATTAAGGATAATAAATAATAGCAGTAAAACGTTTTTTTTACTAACGTGTTTTAAAAACATGTCACTGAGACAATTATCCAGAAGAGAATCCCGTATTATCATTCAACAAACAAACATTCAGAAATCACATTTTACTGTTGATGGATAATTGTATTAATATGAACAACTGTCGTGCAACCATGAGGATTTCTTGTAGTCTTGGTATAGGCCCTTCACAATATGTTAAAATGGAACATTCATGGAAATGCTTTAATATGACCAAACTGTTTAGTCATTTTTCAGCTTCAAGGCACACTTAACCATGTCGACATCAGTATATAGACTACAATGGTCTACTTGTTGTCTATGGTCAACCAGCACACAGTCCATATTCATGGTAGCCTGTTAATCTGCAGTCCGTAGCTTTTTTGGGGTTAAAAATTCCAAAATACATATTTGAGAAAATACCAACGCTATCTCACGACCAATTCGTCCGAATTTGACGAGTGATTAAAAGATGGCTAATTCGTACGAATTCTTCCGACCTCATTCGTACGAATTTGTACGATTTGTCTAAACCCACGTGATGGGTAGGTTTAGGGGCGGGGTCAGGGGTAGGTCATTCGTACGAATTCATACGAATTGGGCAACTCGTCAAATATGTACGTTTTTAGCAAAAATCGTACTAATTCGTACGAGTGAGGTCGTACGAATTGTTACGAATTAGCCATCTTTTAATCACTCGTCAAATTCGGACGAATTGGTCGTGAGATCGTAACAGCAACGTGTTCAAAACTATCTGCTTGCCTTAGCTCGATTCAAAACGGTAAGCTTAGTAATGTTTTTAATTCCAGTGGTACTGGTGGATTTCCGCGGGAGATTCGAGCATGTCTTTGCGTCATTACGTCACATCTGTACACATAAAGAAAGAGTCTCGGCTAGAATAAGGCTATATTGCGTGTGAGGATGCTGGAGGTGGAGATTTACAGCCTTTTCTCACAGCACTTGATATAATTAAACTTATCAATTTGATGGCGGATCCAGAAAGGTTCAAACGACAATCACCAGTGACAACTAGAGATTCACCCGTTGTAAATGCAAGAGACTTCGTTCGGACTTCGGAGCGGCTACAGAAAAAAAGAGACTGCAACCGACCGAAAACAAGGATACATATCGGAAGGACATTACATGTAGTCACGCAATGCTGACGTTGTTAACATTAACAATTTGAGAACTAAGTATAATTTCCACGGTTTTGCGTGATATGATAACTTATAAGCGATTGTTAGATTTAATCAGCGCGATTTACTGCAAAGTCAGAACCAGAACAAAAGTGGATGTTTCTTACTAGTTCAGATGACATTTTCCGGTGAAAATTCTTATGTTGGTCATACTTCCAAAAAGAATAATCTGTGATTGCGAATGACAGTAGCCTATCCACACCGGCGCGGTGACTGACAGCCACACACTCTCCTCAAACACTGTGTTCATCCGCGTTGTGCGGTGTCGAACTACAACTCACGTAGAGTTAATGATTCCGCAAATAACTGCATTTGAAGATTTCAAACAGAGATAGCGACAAAGAGGAAAAACTGCGGACTGCAGCTTTAAAGTGGTATACATGCTGATGAGATCATATAGCAGAACAAATTTTAGAAATATAGACTACCTGTGTGAGAGTTTTGTTTGTTAAAAAAGTGGGATAATCTCAACGATCAATTATTAACCAATATTTTGGTCAACTTTCTTGATTTTAGCTATTCATAATATAATATAAAAACAGATTTTGAGGTAAGAATGATTTTTTTTTTGGACCAAAAATATATTTTGTTTACTTAAACTTTTGCATATAATGTAATTTAACTATTAGAATAAATTGTTGTTTCTCAAGCAAAATGTGACGCATGTTAACCTGCTAATTTCAAACAGAAATAGGGGTTGATAAACACTGCATGGCTGACAGGGGTCATGTTTAAACATCTTTAAAAAGTGTTACAACCATCCCCTTACATAAAAAAAGAACAGTTTGTTTTTTATATATTTTTTTCAGAATGCCTAAACAATGAAAAAAGACAATTAATGTCTGCCAATGTTTAAAAAAAGAGAAACTGATGAGGTTTCATTGAAGGGCAGGTCAGTCAGATCAGTTGTGGAAAGCCTGTGATGAGGATTCTTCACACAATGGCAACTCTTTTCTGCTGTTTGTATGGAGCCTTTTGGCCACTCGAAGCAAAAGGAAGTGTGGGTAAGATGTGCCGTCTGCAGTCTCTGTCCCACCAAACCTGCACTGCAACATTCACTTGTTGTTAACAACATTTACTTGTCACTATCCTGACTCTGATTGAGAATATTCAGAGTCACTAACTCAATTTACAATCTCAAACTTTGTTAGACCTATAGTTCACAGGAGGCGTTGAGTGTTAAGCATATTTAAGCATACATTAAGCATAAATACTGTCAAGGAAGTTTGTTCTTTACACACACACACACACACACACACCTCAGTGATTGAGTCATGCCCAGTCACAGGGAGAGAGGAGTTGTGATTGTTATAGATTGTTTTAAGAAACCTATTTTTGAAGCATATTGTATAATGAGGCCTTTGTTTTTGCTCCTTTTGTTTAATTGTTACATAACTTACTCCCGAATGTGTTACACCCTGTTCCGTGATTTTAACAAAGGCACATCATGTATTTGACATCAACTCATATGGGCTGTGATATTCTTGCAGAGAGTTGCCTTTATAAAGAAATGTGGATATTTTGTGTAAAAGCAGTCTAGCTCAAAAATTCTGTGAGTTACAGATATAATCTAATAGAGTTTCTCCAAAGCTTCGTTTGGCAATATGGTTACAAACAATTTCCGTCGTTACCAACATTATTCACCGATTTAACCTTTACCATAGTCCCAATGAACATTTGCAAACTGCATGTGTGGTGTGTAGAAGCATGTTTCTTGTTAGTATGTGCCAACATGCTAACATATATATATATATATATTTCATTCGATTTAAATATATACATTTCAACCCCAGAGTGAGACGTAAGAGCGATGAATTTAAAGCAACACCAAGTAACTTTTCCTTTGCCGTCGCCCGGTTGGAAGCGGAATTGTCCATTACCTCTGTCATAAATAATTTAGCCTACCCAGCCTACTGTCGCACGCACGCTCATTGTTTATCAGCACCGGCTTTGGAATGAACGATGTCCACAGACAAGGTATGTTGCATGATTTCACGAAAGTATGATGTATTGCGACATCAGAAACGAAGAAAAACAAAATAATGACTATTGTAATGCTTGATGTAAAGCAAGTCAAATTTGTAGTTTTCTTATGTCTCATTAGAACTACAGAAACGCGAGCCGATCTGGCAATCATACATAGGGTGGTTATAGCAGAAGTGCCTTTCACCCTGTTACGACTTAATGAACCACTGAAACGATTTTGAAAACATTATTTCAAGGTAAAAAATCTTACTTAGTGTTGCTTTAACAGACACACACACACACACACACACAAACACACACGAGGAAAAAATGTCCCCACACGGATTTTTGATATTGTTATCATTGTGGGAACCCATAATGGTTTACCAGTCCAGGACACACACACACACACACACACACACACACACACACACACACACACACCGCTCACGCATAGACTGAAAAAATACTGCATTGGAGAGCGAATATGGATATGAAACCTGTATAGAAACATAGACAAGTTGACATCATTTAAACGTACAATGACTATAGAGTAAAATATTTTACATATAGCGGAACGTATGTTTGATGTTCACATTTCAGTAATAAGTGGATAATAAATATGTTTCTCTATAGGCTTTCGTTACGGACAGTCAAATGCATCCATGGCCTGCCATTTCATAACTTAGGCTAAGGTTTGTTTCATCTCAGTCAATCATAGTACAGCATAAGATGACAAACATCTGGAAATTGACGTGTGCGAAAATTTGACACATAAATAATTCCTGCTTTGTCAACTTATTTTCTGCACATTATTTTCACTTACATGCAGTATGTGTTTTTGTGTGTTTCGTGGCCCATTAATAAAGTTCTGATATGATCTCCACTCTTCACGTATAGGCTAGGCCTATGAAATTGCATGAAAATATTGCGGAATAAAAGCGTTGAAAGGAGAAAAGAAGGATTTCTTTTGCCGTACAGTACATCACTATCAACAAAGCATATATGTAAACACGCCTTAACATCAATTCAATACGTTTTTTATAAGACACAAGAACCTCGCATGTATGCATGCTATAAAATGGAACAAAAACGCTAAGAAGGAAACATTGCTGCAAAGCCGACAATAAACAATTCATGGATGGATGACATCATACGTTGTGATGGACTTTTGATGATTTTGCTACACATATTAATAATTAACATGCCAGTTGCTTTTGAAAGTCACAACCTTCTGTGATAGAACAAATATAGGCCTACACAAACAAGGCAAGAAATACCAGTAGGCATGATTTAAAATCTGTCACACCATAGACGGCTAATTATAAATAGCAGTGAGCAGTTTAACAGCAGCAGTCTTGTTTAGGCTATAGCTATCAAACGCCAAACCAACGAATCTGATGGGCTGATTGACACGTGTATTATGGGGTAAATCTTCAGTGAAAATGAACAATCATCAGACCTCTTAAGCATTCCAGATTACGTAAACGTAACTCATTCTTTAAAATAAGATGAATGATGTTGTGACTCCTCTCTGGAATGTATCTATTGCTGCATTGTAGGCTACTAAAACTGTAAAGTAGGCCATGTTTCATTACACAAGAGTGTGTTCAGATGGCAGATCCGTAGGTTTTTTTTCTGCTTGAATGATGAAATTTTTGGCGCAAACAACTCGACGATAATCACATAGCATGGATGACTTTGCTTGGCGTTGGTTTACACACGAACTTCTTCTCCTTAACCCGGCGGTTCTGGAACCAGATGGTCACCTGGCGTTCAGAGAGATCGGTAGTGGCGCAGATCCTCCTTCTCTTGTCTTTAGTGATGAACTTGCTGGCTTCATACTCTTTCTCCAGCTCCTTTAACTGAATCTTAGTGTACGGAACCCTCTTCTTACGACCGCGACGATATCCGTTCATCTCGGTCTGGTGCGGCATAACATCTGCAAACAAATAGTTTAAGGCGGGAAGAAAATCTTAGAAATCACTTGCCAATGTCAAGTACAATCTCTGTCAATGTCTCCTGACTCTCAAACATAGCAAGTAAAATTATTGGTGAATGAAACTGTGACCAAAATTCTGACCAAGAGTTTAAAGATTTAATGCCGTGACCCTAGGCCTTTATGAGATTATTTGTTGTCTGTGAGTCATCTAATCTATAATCTTATCGTCGTTGGAATAAGAAAATTGTTTGTTTTAAATGAACGTTTTCAAATGGTTTGGAAATGTTTATATTTGAGCTGATACAAACACAAGGGATTTAAGTGAGAAATTCTAACTCCAACACTCACTTAGGCCTATAGGCATAACTGAGAAAGCCTATTGGTGAAACCCGAACGACCATAAAGAATAATCGTTAGTCGTTAATTTTCAATTAAATGTTCTTTAAGTAAATCAGCACATCTTGGTCCTCATAAGAAAAAGCTCCACTCTTCTCCACACAGTGGTTTTAAACAATTGCAACATTATTATTGAACATTAAACCCCCTTTTCCAGCACAATAGAACTTAAATTCAACATTCAACATTTTAAGTCCCATGTAAAGCACGCTGAAACTACAGTTGTACCGTCGGTTCATATTCGCCCTATACTTAATTTAATCTAAGCCTAGTAGATTATAGAATTACACTACTCTGAAGCAAAAAAAAAAAAAAAAAAACCAAGAAGAGAAACAATTTAGTTATGATCACAAATAATATGATTTAGTCAATCGGACAACCTGTTTGTAGTAAACTATTATTTGTCAAGGCAGAATAGACAGACGTGATATTTAAAATGATCACTTGTCCAAATATTGTACATTTGCAGACAAATTTGTTTTACTTTAACATTAACACGACCAAAACCAATCAATGAGGTTTCTTTGTTTTTTTTTTTAACTGCAATTGGGTGAGCGTGAGTCCTGATTGGTTACTTGCAATATTAAGAAAAAAAATCGTATACAGAGCTATTATTTAAGCAAAACGCATTTTTATAAAAAGGTAATATTTCAACTGAAGTTTACATCCGCTACAGTTTAAACTGACACCTGCCAATCAAAATCTCGGTTAAAAAATAATCTATAACTACGGAAAATCACTAGTGTAGCTATAACAAAAACAAGGGGGCCTACAAGAACATATATAAATTATATTTAAGATTGGGTGACGATAAATTAAATTTCCTAATATTTTTTTCTTCACAACTCCTAATTGCCCCCTCTTAAACTCCAATAGGGAAAGTATAAATTAGTGTGTAACACAAGCATTTCAAACATGAATACCAATGCCAAGCTTGATCATATTTGCTGATATTTCATTTTACCCGAAAACTGGGAATTCCATAGGTAGTTAAAATGTGTTTGTTCCTTAGAACAATATAGTTGCTCATCCCAGCCGTTCGATAGTGCCCAGTGCTGATAACTGTCCGGGAATAAAGTTTCATGCCGGGACTCTGGGCGCGCGCTGATTCCTGGTATAACCGGGACGTCCAAATACCCGGGCACAGACTTATAAGAGCTGGCAAAGCTTGGGTAAACAGCGTATTCTTTGGATCTACTGGAAAGCTCTTCAGATGGTTGCACACCGCTTGGTTCCACGTATTTTTCCCCAGGATGGAAGGAACATGGATTCTGTTGCAGGTTTACGTTGTGAGAGTACGGAAGTCGACATCCATAATATGGACTCCCGAATGGGTATCCATAGCTCAGGGATGAGCCTGATGAGGTCTGTGGCGCAGGGATATCCGAGTACACTGTCCGGTGGTTCCCAGAGAGGCGTCCCAGTGCAGGGTGCGGGATAAAATCACTGCAGTGAGAGGCAGGACAGCTCCCGCTCAGTCCCTCCATGCTTTTGTTTGTTCATCCGAGGTTTTTTTTTTTCATTACACGTAAAACAATGTGTCCGCCCAGCGTCCACGCAGAATCAGCGGAATCATCATGCGTTGCTTTTTAAAACTAGACTGACACCTCACTTCCAAGCTCATTTTCTCGGTGCACGCATGCGCATTGTTAAACCCTGATGACTGACACAAGCTGTCAAGATGAAGCGGTTTTCTTAGAGGAGAAGAAGATGCATTTCTCTCTTAATATCACTGACGAAAAGAGTCATAAAAAATGAGAAACTTGGTGGATGGCTTGTAAATAGACCTATATATCAAGCAAAACGGTTTATTTTTCATAATTATTCCAAGAACAAATACATATTCGAGAATCGTTTATTGGAAAGGTTAATGCATTGTGAAATTATGATAAATCAATTAAATTAAGCCTAAAGTTTTTGCAGACACTGAATGCAAATGTTATACTGCAAATGTGTGATATTTGTTCGAAGAAACTTTTTTCTTGTTTTATAACGCTGTCTGGCAAACAAGCTAATTTGGATTAGAAAAGTTTCGTTAAACGTTCTGCTACTGAGGGAAAAAACCCCCACACATAATGTATTAAAGTTCTGTAGCTCAAGATTCCTTAGCCCGTCGAGTGTTTGACATTGTTTTACACAAACACTTACTTATCAGTTACACGCTACAAAAGTTACAAAAACACGCTAATGGGATTGTCTGCAGCATGGGAACTGGGGATTCGATGAAGTGTCTCAGTGTGTTCAATGGGGATATAAGTAATAAAATTACAAAGAATATACGTGGAAGTAAGAATAGTTCTCTGAGTTTAGAGAACTCCATAACCCACCCTATCTCTGTATATTTCGCTTGTGTAACATCTAAATAAATTGGTTTCACTTAATTCCGAAATACTGGTAGGACAACTGTAGGTTAATTTAAGGGTTAGATCAAGTAAATCGCATGCACATTCACAATATTTATTTATAATTTGCATATTCAAAATCAAAAATATGCAAACACCTTATATAATAATTAACCAGAAATAATACAAAAAATAGTAATAGTCATAATAAATAAAAAAGGAGGTAATCGGTATGCCTAACATAATTTAAAGTTTACAAACACCAAGATTAATTTCGTAGGACTTCACTTCACATTTTAGTTGTGCATGTTAATTGCACGGAACTAGGCTACTGAGTATAGTTAAAGCATAGGCCTACAATTCGATTAAGAGTACAGTTGACTGTGGTAGCGCAAGTAGCCTAAATAATGGTAATCGTCCAAATGCCACCAGCTGCCTGCAAGAAAACCCAAGGTCAAGGTGGAAACAGACAAAGAGTGTCGTAATACGTCTAGACAGAAAGAACGAACTTCACACTTACATTGTCGAGTTCACGTGCACTATTGTCCTCAATGGTTACCTATTCTTTATCTTTACACTATAATCATCACGGGTTGATCTCTACCAGAGGGACCTCCGATTGAAACTTAAAATATAATATTAAAAATATATTTAGACTTTAAAGTTCCTTTTTTAAAGTAGTTCCGTCAACAGGCCTCTAAATTCCTTCAGAATTTGCCATGTTAAAAGTGTCCAAATTGTTACACTTAACATTGAATTTACATTGAAAGTTATATATAGCATTATATCAATAACAAAATGTATTAAGGTCAATGTTAATTTATGAATTATTGTTTGCTCATAATGCATCAACGAATGTAAAGTTAGCCGATGTATAATGCATTTTAAAATATGTAGAAATGATCAAATTAACTTAAAATGCTAAAATATATTGTTCATTACATTATATCAACATTTTAAATACAGATACAGATTTGCTTTATACAAATTTCTCATCCTTCGGCGTGACATGTTAAAATAATTGTGCGGGAATTTAACCATTTTTAACAAGAATTTAACAAGAAATAGGCTATCACAAAAATATGAAGAAATATATTAGTAGCCTATACCCTTTTAATATCATTGACAAAAAAGTCGCAATTACGATTTCGTATGTGATGCTTATAAGAAAACGTATTTGTAATCGTCAAGTCAAGTCAAGTCACATTTATTTATATAGCGCTTTTCACAATACAGATTGCATCAAAGCAGCTTCACAGTGATAACATGAAAGTAGTACAACACAGTTCAATAATATTGTTGAATATTAAATATTAAATATCCCCAACTAAGCAAGCCAAAAGCAAGGCGACAGTGGCAAGGAACCAAAACTCCATCAGATTGGATGGAGAAAAAAACCTTGGGAGAACCCAGGCTAGTCAGGGGCCAGTTCTCCTCTGGCTAACAATCATAGCTTTACAGTAAGTGCATATCAGAAAGTACCTGGAAAAAATACATTTAGTTATCATGTAATATTTAGGGGATAACATATCGCCGGCGTTGAGTCGTCTCTTCGCAGGCGTTGAGTCGTCTCTTCACAGGCGTTGGTCTTCTCATCACAGGCGTTGAGGCATCCGAAATCCCCGTGAGAGGCAGGATACCAAACTGGAGCCTACGAACGCCATTTTTCTCGGGACAAGCGTCCCGAGATAACAGCAGAAAGGCAGATGGGAAAAAAAAATTAGCAATCGTTAATTAGTAATTTAATAAGCAATCGTTAATAAGTACTAATTTTATTACGATTACAATTAGTAATCGTAATAAAATAGAAAATATAATAAAATTAAATTAAACTAAGCATGGACCAGGATCCCTAATTTCACCCCTAAAGACAACCATCATTGGGGGCATACTGTAATCATACGAATTCGCTGCAGAAACGTATTGTTGTGAGGCTTTTCCACCGCAAATTGTCTTTACGAATTCTCGCTTAAATTGAAATATTTTAGTTAGACGTGAGATCGTTCAAATATATTCCAATATTAGTAATAAATAAATATATAAATGAATCACGCAAAAACATAAAACGGCTAATTATAGCCTACAAGTTGTAGATGTTTAACTGTATAATCACGACCATTCTTTAAATTACAGGATCAACTAAATAGCTAAAACAGCCCTTCAGCCTTTGCTCAAACCACCATAAGGATGCCTGTCTGCAGAAGTCCAAGTTCAAGTTAAGGGATCTCTGTCCAGACTCCAGACCACACAATGGTCGTCAAGCTAAAGCTCTTTTTAACTCACTATAGGATCTTCAGAGGATGGCACCGTAAAGATGGCTGACGTAATAAAAAGTCGTATATGTTTCAGGACAGAACTTTGCTGGGGTGCGGTCTGCAATGATAAAGATTTGCAAATTGCATTCATGACTCAAAGGATTCATTTAATAATAATATTAATAAATAATTGGCCGTTGCCAATAACTGGCCAGAGATGGCCAGAGATGAGCAGATGGTATTTTGCAGCAACACTAGTTTGCACTGGAAAAACTACACAATAGGTTAAAAATGTATTTTAAAAGGCACGAGGTTAAACTGATTACAGATTTTTAAGCATGCAGTAGCTATCTGTTATTTGAGGACATTCCACTGAGCTACACATTAAATTCAAAATGTATTTGTACTTTACACATTTATATGGACATCTCGCAGACTATGTTTCGCCCAGTTGTGTAAATCAGCTAAACGAATAAGGTTTCATCTCCGAAGTCAAATTAAAATACCACGATACTATACGTCTGACTCTGAATACATTCTCTTCGATAAATATAGAACATTAAACATGATATGAAACACTTAGGACTATACAGTTGTTGGTCAAATACAGTGCAATGCCCCAGCAAATCCCTGGGAGTTTCAAATAACATATTTGTTTAAATATTTTGTAATGAAGCCTTATGAGCATTTTTTTTTGAGCGCCATTTTCTTGTTCCAGCTAGTGACACGTTGTTTCACTATATTAGTGAGGACTATTTCCATAGTTTTTAATATTAGGTTTATGAAATATAAACATAACACAGAATCTGTGAAAATAATACATTTAGATATAAACTTGATTTAGCCAATTTATAAGCCACATCTAGATGAGGACATCGGGTATAGGCACTGCTTTTAAGGCAGAGTTTCACTGTGTGGCCCTCCGAAGCTGTGGGTTAACAGGCGTGTAATACGCACGCACTCCCCACCCCCCTCCCCCCTAAACCTACCCAAGGGGTTTTCAGTGCGTAGCATATGCACGCAAAAACCATTTTTGGCGTATAAATGGCACGAGAAATGACATTCGTGGTATAGATACGCACTTTCATGAGACTGTGTTGGCAATTCAGGGATTTTATTTGGAAGCCAGAATTTTTTTTATATCGGCAATGGCATGTATGTTACACTTGATTTCTGCGATGAAGCTACAGGATTGTTTGTAAAGCTGCCATTGTTCAGCATTCAAAATGCACTGCTTTTATTATGACAGTTAGAAGAATCCATTTAAGAATCATCTGATGAGCTAGCCTACTTTAATAAGAAATGTATTTTGTGTCATTTAGCCTATGGCTTAGGCTATTTTTAATGGGATTTTGGTTAAATGGCTGAAATAAGTTATGCGGTGAACACAAGCTCAAGACACTTTCACGTTTTATTCTACAACATAAAATACATAAGTATTACCCCACTCGTGATTTTTTAAGATGTTACGTGTCTTGAAGAAAAGACGCTCAGCAAGCAATTTTGCGTTTAAAAGTAGCCGTCCAAACACAGCATCAAGGCTAAACAAGACAAAATTTAATAGACGTCTAAACCATAGCCCAATAATAGATTAGTCATCAATTAGATAACAAATAAATGAAATGAGTGAAGAAATGAAACCAAACACCTTGCAATCACTCTTTACTTTGCTTACATGATGGAATATCATATATCTCACAAGTTATTTAGGCAAAAATGACATGTAACCAAATTCAATGTTATTTTGGCTAGAAGTGGGTTACTCTAGCCGGACTATATCGGGTCTATAGTTAACCTAGACGGAGAAATGACGGCTATAAGGGCTATTGTTTGCTGGGCCGTGGCTAACAAGTGGCTAAATGGCTGTCGAGGAGATTAAACATCATCATGACGAAAAGGTAAACTCAGACCGCTTTGACAATATCCTTATAATTGTGCCCTTATAAACTTTTCTAACTCAAACTTTATGTGAATTTTTTTTAGATAAAACTGAAAGTCAGTAGCTGATGGTGACGTTGAACTCGTGGGACTGTGGTGTAGGCCTAGTTCGTTTATAGCCTACCTTTAGCTTTTTACTTCTGGTGGCTGCATTTAGGCTTCAAAATGCACAAAAGTTGTGTTCATCTATGAAAATTATCTTGATGGACCAAACGTGCAAGTATCATTAACTTTGGTTGATCACAGAGCTTGTTTTTGGCAATAATCCAAAAGTCTATGGGAAAATCCTATTGAGTTTTTGTCGAGGGAACCAGTGTGATGCTAACTCAAACTGCCTATTAGCCTACAAAGTGACGTCATACCTGCACCACTCTATTGACAAAATATTCATTTAGCCAACTTCACATATTTGATGGTTGTAGTGTGTGAGGGTGGCTCACCAATACAAAATGAAGTTTGTATTCTACTCCATAAATATACTAGCCTGGCATGCCAGACCTACATCAAGATGTTAGGTCTGGGAACTCTCCATTGACATGCCTCAATCCAAGGGGCGGGATAAACGGTTACCTTTCAAAATCCCTCTGCACGCAATAGGATAACGCTACAACCAACCAGAGCAACGAACGGTTGTGGATGAGTGAGGCCCCGTCCACACTACTGCGTTTTCGTTTAAAAACGGAGACCTTTTGCTACGTTTGCACCTCCCGTCCACACTAAAACGGCAAAAACCGAGACCCAAAACGGAGAAGTTTAGAAACGCTGCCGATCCGTTTTTCGTTTTGAATCTCCGGAGGGCGTTTTAGTGTAGACGGGTCAAGACGGAGGACTTTAGAAACGATGACGTAGTAGAGGCTCACGCTCGGCTCTATGATTGGGTGTCATCAGTCATGGCGTATATCTTTGCTAGCAGCTGTTGTACAAGTAAATTCTGCATTTTACAGCGCTATAACTGCCTACATGCGCCGGAGTCAAGCTATTATTCGAGCGATCTGTGACAATTCCCCGTGTGCAGCGGCGGCGTTGAGCGTACATGGAGCGTAGGTTTGGGGTTAACCCAGAGCATGGTGGGATAATTTTATCAATGAAGTTGTGTTTACACCGGCACGCGCATGCCCAGTGTTGGTGAATGGTCACGTGATCCGCTTTTTCAGTCGTTTTAATGTGGACGGAGATCAATTCTAATACGCAGCTAAAACGCTGGTGTGGACGGAGATCGTATTCGTTTTAATTATCCGTTTCTAAACTAAAACGCAGTAGTGTGGATGGGGCCTGAGTCCCATGCGTTTTTCCACCAGCGGAGCTAATTGATATATTAAACTTTTGCCGTATCAGGTCGGCAAATCTCCGAACACATCTTCCTTTTTTAAGAATGACTTAAGTGACGTTCTCTTAACTCCAAGTCCTCCAGAGTCGCGGCCAAAGCCGATTCGAAAGACCGCTGCATCTTCATTGTTTTCAAGTAGCAGGGAAATCACCTATGGAAATCTCGCGGAACGTCATGAACTGTGCCGTCATTGTGTTAAGCCCGCCCGCCGACTCTATACACGATGTGATTGGCCCGACCAGTTTTTGGTTTTTCCAGCTCAAAAGCCTATGGAGAGTTGCTAGACCACACTGGCTGCAATAATTTTCGCTGCCGCTAGGGTGCGTCTAGATTTCTAGGCTATAAATATACTTAATAATCAGCTTATTATTAGTCACAGTATTCGGGTATTCAATCAGTGATGGCTTCAGATTCACTTAAAGGTGCTCTAAGCGATGTCACGCGTTTTTTAGGCCAAAACATTTTTTGTCACATACAGCAAACATCTCCTCACTATATATCCGCTGGCTGCCTGTCCCCTGAACACACTGTAAAGAAACGCGATCTCTGTAGACAGCCCAGGCTCCACAAACAGCAACAAAAACAAACTGTGGTGACCCGCTCCCCGAAACATAACAAACTGTTCCAGCCAATGACCGACAAGAAGGGTTTGGGGGTGTGGTTTGGGGGGTTAGTGTGCGGATGAGGAAGAGGGAGGGTCTAGCTAGCCTCCGTTTTGTTTGACAATAGTTTGAACGTCAACAAGAAGTGACGTCACCCAGGATCGCTTAGAGAACCTTTAACAATTGCTTTTTATTATTAGAAAAACATTTTGTATTTAAATTCAACTGTTGTTGATTTTTAACTTCTCTATCATTGAACAGGGAATGTAATCCCATCACACAGCATCACCAGAGCCACATTTACCACCAGACAGAGGGCGAGGGCTTGCTGGCCTGCTGTACTATTTCTAATGTATCCCTCCTGTATGCTATAGCCTCCTCATGATGCTGGTTTTGCTTCTCATACATGTTCTCATAGCTATCACGAGTTCACGGTTGCAAATATTCAGATAGAGTAAAAGAGCGTGCTTGTCTGGCGTGCTGTCCGATCCCCCTATCCCTGGCTGGGATAGGAACCAGTCAGTCGGGGTGGCGGCGGGATGAAGAAAAACTGTTGAGGAACATAAGTGAGTCAGGTATGTCGGCCTCCTCTCATGCGTTGTACATCGCTCACCACATGAGGATCTCTCAGAGTGAGGTGAGTCAGGGAAAGGGAGCAATTGACCAGTAACAGGGATTCCTCCAGGGATCCATTCCTCGGGTACCAGGAATGGCCAAACTTTTCTTCCTCTGCAGTCAGAGGAGGAGAAGAACAGGAGAACACCCTTTATGTGCTGCAGCCCTCTGCTTTGTGACACTTGCAAAGTCCCTCACTCATTCCTTACCTCTGCAGGGCTTTGCTTGTATTTATTTTTTGTGCCATATCCAGTGCTGAGCGTAACACATTACAAGTAACTTGAGTTATGTAATCAGATTACTTTTTTTCAAGTTACTTTACATTACTTTTAAATTTAGCCTACAACAGAATATCTGAGTTACTTTTTCAAATAAGTAATGCATGTTACTTTGTTTATCCGTTTACTGACAGCTCGCCTGTCCTCGTGTTGAGAGAAATAGGGAATAAGTGCAGAGGCGTTGTGTGTGCTGCAGTGTGAACGATGGTTATTGCAGTTTTAGAATCAATGTAAGCATGCATTTACTCATTTCACTTGAAAAAAAAAAACAGAGTCAGTTTTACTCAAAATTAATAGAAAAAGTGAAATGCAAACTCTGAATATTACACAATCCTGCAATAATTAAGTATATTAAAATACAAAAATATACTTTATAATCTCACTTTATTAACCAGTCTCTTTGCTGCTGACCTTCGAGATCCACTTCAACAAGCAACAATGACTTTAGATAAGCATCACATTTAGTGCATCACATTAAGTGTTGAACTTTCTTGTTCTGCATCCTATTCTCCTGAAAGGTTTGTTTGCGCTGCATCCTCTACTGTACGGGTATGAATTTGCATTTCTTTCAGCTTGATGCTTATTCATTTCACTTTTGGTGTGAAAGGGCCTTTACATTTGCCAAAAATGTTTGTTGTTATTAAAAACAAACAAACAAGCCCAGGTGAGAAAAAGAAAATGCAAACGTAATGTAACTTTCCATAAAAAGTAACTGTAACACGATTAGTTAATTTTTTTTAGGGAGTAACGCAATGTTGTAATGCATTACTTTTAAAAGTAACTGTCCCCAACACTGGTCGTATCTGCAGTGCCTTGGAGTGCGGCCCTTGCACCATCAGCCAATGAATTGCTGTGATTCTATTCAGGCTTCAGACCATTGTCACACTTGGAGGATAATGTAACCAAGGAGGGTAGCCAAATAGCTTTAGTTCAGACAGGTAACATTATTAAAGCTCACAATTATCTGACTCTAAGATATCTAAAAAACAAATGGTTCTTTTGAAGTTCTCCATTCATCTCAGCTCTCCCACCTCTTCTGTTGCTTTTAGGAATTCCAGGCTGGCAATCGGGTTTGTTTTTGTACTTCATACTTGCTTCTGTTTTTAAAAGTTGTTATACAACGATGTGTCTCATGAAAATAAATATTTGACAGAGGTGGTCCTGACAGGACTTATCCCATGCTTATGTGTGCGACAGAAAGCATTTGCAAGCATTTGTGTTGGGTGCGAGAACCATGGCATCATAAACACGGCAGTGGCATTACAGCGGCTCACTGTGTGTTCGTATGCAGGTGCTCGTTTTTACACAGTAGTTCAAAAAGACTTTTATGACCTTGCACTGAAATAGAGAGAGACAGTCTGTGAGAAGACATATCCAGGCCACCTAAGTCTTGCCAAGAATGAGAAAGCACATCTCCTAAAAATATAACTACTCTGAATATTTCTTTAGCTCTTGCCATTCGAGTAGTAGGCTATTCAAGCAGGAGAAGCCGTTTATTGAATAAAATAAAACAGGGTCTTTGTAAACGTAAGTGCATTTTCTTGGAGGATATAAAGGCAGTTTTCCATGTGGATGTCTAACAACACAATCCTCTTAGTGTTCTTGGAAATGTAGGGCAATAAAAACAGTGTTTTTGAAAAATGACTTTATCATGGTTTAAATACGAACAGTCTTATAATGACTCAAGACAGATAATCTCTGTCTAATGAGAAAAGCTTGGTGTGTTTAAAGAGAGAACTCATTGTTAACAACTTGGCGACCATTCACATTTTGATGTTAGCAATGACAAGATTTACTGCTGTTATGAGCCAGAAGTCTGCAATCCACATTATCTCACCCGCCTTTAGTGCGAGACATATACCAACTCCACCATGTGCGCAGTAGCGCCACCCTGCAGGCAAAAAAGAACTACAACAATAAAATTGTCTTTGTTTTCCTCACCCATCCCCCACTTTACATAGCGGTTCATTCATAAAACCCCCACTATTCATTTTACTCTGGTTGATGGAAAAATTGTGGCAAAGGCTCAAAATACTATAGATAAACCCATATCTTAACATGACTCTGTGGTCATGAGCTTTGCTGGCTTAAAGAAACTGGACACAACAAGGCATGCACATCCGATTCTGAATTAAATCTGTGGCAACCTAATAAATCACAGTGAATAACTTGACATTCTCAGAACAGTTTTTCTCTTAGATGCATGTAGAATAAGTATTAAGCTCAGTTGCCTATATAACATGCCTGAGAAACTGCTTTAACAACACATGGAAAAGACATTTATTATAGCGTGTCTGTTGATATGTGTGCCCTCAGGTTTATTGCAGTGCTGCACGAGTGGAAATGCTTCTACATGAGCAGACTGGCTGACACAATACACTTGTCTGTATTAGGGAGAATGCATGACTTCTGTATGATGACTAAACAATCTGCAAAGATTCTGATCAGTCACACTCAGAGGTGGGTAGTAACGAAGTACATTTACTTCGTTACATTTACTTGAGTATTTTTTTGGAAAATTTGTACTTTTAAGAGTAGATTTAATTGTGGTACTTTAACTCGAGTAGATTTCTAATGAAAAAACTGTACTTTTACTTCGTTACGTTTGGCGACGTTCCTCTCGTTACTTTATTTTAATGCAATATGTTGTTAAAAGCGTAGTTTATTCTAAGCGCGCGCTCTCTCTTTTTTCTGGGCATGAGCGATGCTCAATTCACAAATGAATCACTCTTTTGAGTCGATTCTGTTCAAAGACTTCATCAAACAAGTTGGGCAGATCTGTCTAAATCGGTTCGCGAATCAGTTGGAATGATCTGTTCAGTTTCCTGCACGCACTGAATCGTCTCGGAGTCGTAACAGGAAGATTTAAGAACATCAAGAGCGTTGTATGAAGTGGCAGTCTACAGTACAGTCTAGAAAGTAAATCTGCAAATGCATCATATTTTTTGCCAGCGATGAAGATCTTTATTAGTTGAACTTGAACATCTTCGTATGTTACTTCGTAAGCTGTCTGTGAATGAATTATTCCACACGACGATAGGCTACATTCGATTTTATTCAGGACAAGGTAATACATTTTACAACCAAACAGATTATTGCGCCATAGCACTACTACAAAGTATGGCATTACCCTTTTTTTGGACATATACATTACTTTATACATTAAATAAGCTATCATCGTCCAGTTTATGAATGTGTGTACACACACAATGAGTGTGTATTGCGCAGTGGCGTGCGAACTCGACTTGAAAACGAATGCCTTTGCCTGCCTTATTAGACACAGTTAACCAGTTTAAAGATGCTTTCATAAATATAGCCTACATTTAAATACATTTTGGAGAACAGACAGAAGAAGATCCGTGCATTTGATCGTTGTTTGTGTTGGGCATGACATGACTGCGAGCACATGCGCAGAGTTTTTACACTTTCTGTCAATGGTTCCCATCCCTTGAATGCAAAACTCCATAGTCACTTTTTTCCGACATTGTCTAATAATCCAAATGTAGTTGTATAAGTAACTATACTATTATACAAACCAAAGGACAGCCAATGGTTTTCAGGCTATAGATATACAGAAATAATGTTTGTCTCTTCTGTTTTTGTTGCAAAGATAGCTTATCTAATTATGATAATAATAGTCATTTAAATGAAAAAAAAAATCTAAATAATATCATGTTACATATACAGTATATATATATAGGCCTATGTGTAAAGTAACTAGTAACTAACTACTTGAGTAGTTTTTTCATTGGATACTTTTTTACTCTTACTCAAGTAACTTTTAAGATTATTACTTTTACTTTGAGTAAATATTTCTATAAGTACTTGTACTTTTACTTGAGTACAGTTTTTGGATACTCTACCCACCTCTGGTCACACTATATTCCCATGACCTTCTGAAATTAAAATAATAATATACAATTATGGTCCTTAGCTAAGCCCTAAAAGGGTTGAACTTGAATTTGACATACATCTAGGGGAGCAGGACATTTAAATAAAAATAGCAAGCATTTTGTTGTCATAATGCGGATGCAAAAACAGAGTTTGGAGGTTTGTGAAAGCAAGAATGCAGTAGGTGGCAGCAAAGACCCCGAAATCTCAATGTAAATAGAGACATTTAATTCTAATTCTGAATGAACAGAATTACATGTACAAATAGAATAAAACAAGAAAAAAATATATGTAAACATTTTATATAATTGTATTAACATATGTTTGGTTACATATAGGTTACTACCACAACCATAACAATAGGTATGACTAGAATCTATCATGACAAAAGACTTTTATAACTTAGTGTAGATATTATATAGAAGGGAAGAACAGATAATTATCATAAAATATAATACATTTACATTTTATTAGAAAGAGTATTCTCAGTTAATCGAGATATGAGTTGAGTTTTGCTGCTCTGACTAAATGGATTCGGTTTTGTGGTTGGATAATAGTTGGAAACTGTGAATAGTGGTTGAAAAAATCTCTAATTCTAAACTTTAAAGAACAATGAAAAACTATTTGCTAAAAAAACAGTACACTAAAAAATGCTGGGTTGTGAAAACGACTAAAACGCTGTAATATTCATTCCAGGCCACCAGGTGGCGATGTCATTTTGTAATGAAACATTATGCATCTGTTGGCTGAACATGTATGCATGTGCATAACTGAATTGTAGTTAACATGGAGATGATAATGGTATTGTTTTAAAAAACGGGCACTGTGAAACACGTTCTCTTACGAGAGGTTCTCTCGTATTGCGTAAGCTAGCTTACGCTATGGGAAAGATTAATCTTTTCTGAGAAATTGAAGCCAAAAAATTATCCTATAATTTTGTATCCATTGTCAACGCAGTTCAGCTGCAGCAGACCATGAGCGGGCTAGCTAGCAGCTCATTGGTTCGCTCACAGAGAACTGCTTAAGCCTATGAGGAGATGCGAATGAACTCTCGGCCAATGAGAGTCTGACATGCTCTCATTGCGTCAGAGCCCGCCGAAACGGGCGTGGTCAGAGAGTATAAATTCGCCTCCCAGGCTGTAAACTCTGATTTTCATCTCTTCAGCGAGGCTACACGCATCTGCTGATCCTGAGAGAAGCCGCCGTCGTCGAAAAGGCAACTCTAGCGAGCATCTGGGAGACTGAGGAAGCCGGCCGTCTTCGCCACCTTCAGCCGTCCTGCGAGCTAGCGCCATCCGACGGATTTGTATCCTTTTTACGAAAAAGCTTCCTGTATTATTATATTGTATCTAAAAGAGCCGAGCGTCTTTGTCTTCGTCTTTGACTGGAGACCGCCACGTCATCTGCGCTCTCTGCCTCGGATTGGAGCACGCCGAGCTCGCCCTCGCCGATGGCGGGTGCGATCTCTGCGAGGAGATGCCGTTGTCGACCCTGCGGGCTCGACTTCAGGCCACTAAAGTTGCTTCCGCGCCGCCTCTGACTTCGCCGCGGAAGAAGAAACGCCGCTCTCAGAGGCCGCCGGAACCCCAGCTGGAAGCGTTCATCCCGCCGGAGCCTGTCGCCTCCCGCTCTCCTTCTCCTTCTCCGCCGCTTCCGGACGTACAGTTGCCGCCGAGTGGCCGCTCTGTCGCCTCCGATGACGCCGCGGACATCAAGGAAACCTGTTCGCTTCTCGCTTCAGACAGTGAGGAATGGTCCGGTTCTCACGCCTCCTCGGCCCGAGAATCCTCTGGGACCCGCGCTGGAATCGAGGAGGAATTAGTGCGCCTCCTCTCACAGGCCGTCGAACGCCTCGGGCTCGATTGGTCCCCTTCCCCCGAGCAGACCATCAACCGTATGGACGGCAGCTACTTCCGCCAGCGCTCGACTCCCGTCACAAAACGGGCCGCGCCCTTCCTGCCTGAACTGCACGCGGAACTCACAAAGTCCTGGAATGCCCCGCTCTCTGCCAGAACTTGCTCTGACTCTTCCGCGTTGTGGACGGAGCCGCAGAAAAGGGCTATCTCTCCATTCCCCCTGTAGAGGACCTGGTCGCCGCACATTTATGCCCGCCTTCCACGAGATGGCGCTCATCACCTGTGCTTCCCTCTAAAGCCTGCAGAGCGACTTCGAGCTTTCACGCCCGCGCTTACTCAGCCGCCGGCCATCTGAAAGCTTTGGGCCTCTCTGTCAACTGGACAAAGAGCGCACTACAACCCAGTCAGACTATCTCCTTCTTGGGTATAGAGCTAGACTCGGTCACGATGACGGCTCGTCCGTCAACACAGCGCGCGCGCCGTGTTCAGCGTCTCGCCGCATCTTTTCAGATGAACAGACTCACACCTTTGAAAACTTTTTAGAAGGCGTTTGGTTACATTGCCTCAGCCTCCGCAGTGCTCCAGCTGGGGTTACTGCGGATGCGCCCGCTTCAGCTCTGGTTGAAGAGCCGTGTGTCTCACCGCGCGTGGACCACGGGCCGCCAGCTGATAAAGGTAACGCAGACCTGTATCACAGCTCTGCAGCCATGGACCGTGGCAGAATGGTTTCAGCGGGGCGTTTCCATGGGGACCTTTTCTCGCCGAAAAGTCATTTCGACAGACGCATCCAACACGGGTTGGGGTGCGGTCTGCGAGGGCTCACCGGCCTTCGGCCCCTGGTCAGCTCAGGAGAGTCTCCTCCACATAAACTGTTTGGAGATGCTGGCGGTCGAGAACGCGCTCACGCGCTTTCTTCCGCGCATTCACGGTCACCACGTGCTGATCCGTTCGGACAATATAGCCGTGGTCTCCTATCTAAACCGTCAGGGCGGAGTCAGATCCAGGAATCTCTTCCAGCTGACAGAACGCATCTTAGTTTGGTCTCAGTATCACCTGCTCTCGCTCAGAGCGACGCACGTGCCGGGTCATCTGAACGACGGTCCAGACAGTCTGTCCAGGAACCCCATTCCCCCCGGGAAATGGTCCCTGCACACTCTTACAGTCCAAAAGCTGTGGCGAATATTCGGCAGAGCAGAGGTGGATCTCTTCACCTCAGAAGAGAACACCCACTGCCCAATATTTTTCTCAAAGAGCGAGGACGCGCTAGCCCAGACCTGGCCCAGCCGCCCGCTTTATGCATTCCCTCCGGTTTCTCTGCTACCACAGGTGCTTCAGAGAATCAGGGAAACACGCCACTCGGTGCTCCTCATAGCCCCGCGTTGGGAGGGTCAGACTTGGTTTCCGGAGCTCACTCAGCTGTCACAGACAGCCCCGTGGCCCATTCCAGTCAGAGCAGATCTCCTCTCCCAAGCTCGCGGCACGATCTGGCATCCTCACCCAGAGCGCTGGGCGCTACATGCGTGGGTGATCAACGACTACCTGTTGCTTTGCCAGAGGGAGTGTTAAACACGATCATGCAGGCTAGAGCGGCTTCTACTAGAAGGCTCTATGCGTCTAAATGTTCTGTGTTCTCTAAATGGTGCACCGACAGAAATTTGGACCCACGGTCATGCAAGGTCCCTTCCTTGCTAGTTTTTCTCCAAGAGATGTTGGACAAGGGCAGGTCCCCGTCCACTCTCAAGGTGTATGTGGCAGCCGTCGCAGCGTTCGAAGCTATGAAAGCCCCCCCATTCGAACCGCTAAACACCGTGGACCTCAAATACCTTTTCGCTCAAAACCGTTTTTCTGCCCGCGCTCGCGTCAGTAAAACGTGTGGAAGACCTTCACGCGCTGTCCAGTAGCGCTTCCTGTCTCGAGTTTGGGCCCAATGACTCCTTAGTCGTTCTCAAACCTAGACATGGTTATGCCCCAAAAGCGATTGGTACCCCGTTCAGGGCACAAGTTATTTCCCTATCGGCTCTGCCTGCATCCGATAGCGAATCTGACTCTAATCTCCTGTGTCCGGTCAGGGCCCTGAGATTATACATTACTCGCACTGCTCCGGTCAGACGATCTGAGCAGCTTTTCGTTTCGTTCGGTGGGCGCACCAAAGGGTTGGCCGCCTCGAAACAGACTCTATCCAGATGGATAGTTGATGCCATTGCAGCCGCATACGCATCAAAAGACCTGCCATGCCCTCTGGGCATCAGGGCTCATTCCACTAGAGTAGTGGTTCTCAACGGGGGCGGTACCGCCCCCCAGGGGGCGTTCAGAGAACAACAGGGGGCGTTGGAAGCAAGATTTTTGAAAGGGGGGCGTTCAGGTGTTAATGGGGGGCGTTCATGAGTTTAAATATAACGCAAATATTTGTTCATTTACTTTTATTCATTTTAAGCATTTAATAATTTATTTGTAATAAACACTTTAAGTGGGCTATTTATATGTTAAATTATGTTGTAAAACATATGCGCAGAACGTGAGGTCATATTGTGTGTGCGCGTCTATGGTGCACGTAGAAAAATTCGTCAGCACAGCAGCCTCTCAAAAAAAAACAAAAAAAAAACATTCGTCCACTCTACTCCTGACCGCAAGTCCACCGTCAGTGTTGTAGGTAGGCACTATGCAGTTTTTTTTGTGTTCATTTCTATTGCATTACCATTGAAAGCAGTACCAATAATGTCAAAAATATGATGTGCAGTCAAGTTTGGGTGTGTGTATGCTGTTTAAATGAGTGTTCTCACCGATATGCTTGTTGTGATTGGCGAAGTTTTGACGAGTTGTATTTTGACGACTAGAATCCAGCGCTGACTAGAATCATGCAGCGGAGGAATGGAAAGTTGACAAGCCATTAAAAAGTATTGACTTAAGAAACACTTATTTTCAATAAATCATGTTCCCATTCACACTAAATTCTATTTATAAGGTAAAACTTTTTTTTTTTTTTTTACATTTTTAGTCATTATCAACCCCAATGCCTAATGCCAAAATGTTTTATTTGTTCACCAAGTAATTTACTGGTCAGAAATTTTTTGTTAACTCGCAAGACAGTAAGGAGAAAATGACAATTTGATGGATAATTTAAATATATTCTGTTTTCACATTTTGGTAATGTAATAATTCCGCCATCACATCTGAGCGCGAAACGCTGCTTGGATAGTTTCAAGATAGTTAAAAAATAATTAATAATACAATAATAATTTAATTGAATTTAATTAATCATATGTGTTTATTCTTGTTATTTTTTTTTACTGATTATGAACACAAATTAATCACGACAAACCAAATCAATTGTATTAATTATGCCATTGATGAAAACCAGCTGATACCAAGGTATTTTAGGCCTACAATTCTAACATAATTTTTCATGAAAAATCAGGATTGTATTTATTTTTCGAAAGTAAGGTTAATGTAAGTAGCTTCTTGCAATACTCTCCTAAATGAGTAATAAAACCTGCATGCAAACATTACCGCTTTAATGACCGTCCTTTATTTTTCAGTGCATTTGTTTTACAAATATATATTACTGTCATGGGATTAATATTATAACTATTATGTAGTAGTGTAATGTAGACAGACACAACTAAAAGAGGTTTGAATTTTCCTTTGTTTAATTTGCACACTGAATATGGGTGGAGCTTTTAATTTTGAACTCTCAAAGTGCACCAGATTGATGAATTTAACATTAAAATGCACAAAATTTTCTTACAGGGGGGCATGCCCCTGAACCCCCTTAGAAGGCCAAAGGACCACCCACCACAGATTTAACAAACAACCTGAAACACTGCTATTGCTATGCCAATGCAACTTATAGCTTTTTTTGGGGGGGGGGGGGGGGGGGGGGTTAATCACTGTGGAGTATAGTTTAATTGTATAAATAAATTACAATTTTGTACTTATTTTTTATCTGTTAACTCTCGCTCGCTTGACTCGCTCATAACATGGCATTAGTTGGGGGGGGGGGGGGGGGGGCGGTCAGGGACCTGGATATTGGATAGGGGGCGCTGGCCCAAAAAAGGTTGAGAACCACTGCACTAGAGGCATGGCCTCATCGTGGGCATGGTCCAGCGGAATTTCCATTCATGACATTTGTGTGGCAGCGGGATGGGCTTCCCCCTCCACCTTTGTCAGATTTTACAATCTGGAAGTTCCCGCCTTGCAGGCTAAACTACTAGCAGTCTAGTATGTTACAGCTCTTCTGGTTGAGCTGCACTGTAGGGAGTTATTCACTCAGACCGGTTTCGCTCTGTCCCTCTCTATCATGTGCTTATGTACTACACAATCTCCGGCCCGCTCTGCTGACCTTTGTCACATGTACATATATTTATTCCCACTCATAAGGGTTCCCTGGGGTCTCCCCTGGGACTCATAGTGGATGCTTAGCACGCACGGCGTTGACCAGGTGTTCCCGTAGCGTAAGCTAGCTTACGCAATACGAGAGAACCTCTCGTAAGAGAACGAATCGGTTACCTAACGTAACCTCGGTTCTCTCTAGATGAGGGAACGAGTATTGCGTTCCTGGCCGTGCTTGTGCTACTATCGTTCTCGCTTCATTCTATGAAAACCAGAGTTTACAGCCTGGGACGCGAATTTATACTCTCTGACCACGCCCGTTTCTGCGGGCTCTGATGCAATGAGAGCATGTCAGACTCTCATTGGCCGAGAGTTCATTCGCGTCTCCTCATAGGCTTAAGCAGTTCTCTGTGAGCGAACCAATGAGCTGCTAGCTAGCCCGCTCATGGTCTGCTGCAGCTGAACTGCGTTGACAATGGATACAAAATTATAGGATAATTTTTTGGCTTCAGTTTCTCAGAAAAGATTAATCTTTCCCGTGGCATAAGCTCATCTAGCGTAAGCTAGAGAGAACCAAGGTTACTTTAGGTAACCGTTTCATTTTCAAAAGTTTGCATTTTCAGGCCCCCAAAATGCTGTTGTCGTGTAAATGAACGACCAAAACGTATACAAAGTTTTTTGTTTTTAGCAGACAACGATGTCATGTAAACGACCCCTTAGAGTGTTTTGGAGACTAAAAGATTAGGGGTCGTTTACATGACACGGTTTTCAACTAAAATTTGGAAAACATTTATTGCATTTTGGCCGTTCATTTACACGACAACAGAGTTTTGTGGGCCTGAAAATGCAAACTTTTGAAAACGTGTTTCACAGTGCAGCGTCATGGTCTCCGTGTACAAAAAAAAAGTGAATTTGTGAAAACGGTGAAGTCATGCACATGCGTATTACATGATCAGTCTATAGGTGTGTGTAGTGTTTCTTTACAAAGTGACATCGCCACCTACTGGCCTGCCAGCAGAATACAGGGTTTTTAGTTGTTTTCGCGAATCTGTGTGAACGAGATAATTTTGACAATGTTGTCATCTGTAGTGAAAAATGGACTTAACCTTTCCGCCTTCAGTACATTGTTATTGTGTAAACGTACCCTGAGACACTAGTGTTTGAATCTCCATACAGATAATTACTCTTTTCTCCTCTAACTTTCACACTCCCTCTCTTTCTCTATCTCTCTTTTTGCACTTGTCCATCATTAAAATTCTAGTGCCATACTACTGCAGTACTTTGCAAATGGAAGGATGGGTGCAATTTACAGAAAATGCTGCTTTTTTTATTGTCTATTTCTCCTTAATCAGAGCAGCGAAAAAGGCAATTGATGGCTGATGGCACCACTGACCGCACAGCAATTTTATGGCAAGATTTACAGCCGATCTGCTGCAGGGCCACTTTATGGCTCATGCTCACCAAAAAAATGCTTATTTCCATAGAAGGATTAAACACAAGGGTAAATCAAAGAGGTGTGTGTAAGTGAGAAGGTCTACATTTCACATATTTGCTCCAGTAGCACACGTCTCAGTGCGAATGTAATCACTCTTCACTCGATCTATCCTGCATCAGCTGTAGCTTTTGTAGTCCAAATTGGTTTTAGATTACAGATTACAGAGGTAGAAAAATGGGACTACAGTTAATCAGAAGGGAATACAGATAAGCTTGAGTACTGCTCGTATGAAGGTCTCGTCCTTTACTCTTTTCTCTGCTGCAGAAAAGACTTGGCTGACTGCTCCAACTGGCCAAAGGGAACAACCATGACAGTGTTGCTGACCTGAACATCAGTTCCCTCTGATCTCCATTTCTGATGAATTTGGAGGCTGGGTATAAGCAGTGTCTGGTGAAATGTTTCTAGAAGTAGTCTGCCAGTGCCAAGAGTTGGCTGTGTCGGCTCAGAAGTTCAGATTATTTGTGGGAGTGAACTATCTCGCCACCCCAAAATCAAGATATGTGGTGAGACAGGATCTAGGTCAGCAATATCTAAGGAGATATAGCCGATGGGCTTCGAGCTGAGGACCCCTCTATTTCTGTCAGCACCGTTTGCCTTTAGAGAGTGTATTTCACTCTCCTAACCTCAACCAAAGTGTGATGTGCTGGGATGAACATAAATTTGTAAAAAAAATAATAATAAAAATCTGCTGGGTGACAAGATGAACTTGAAGCTCTGGATGCAGTGCAGCAAATGACTCTCTTAAACCCCCCCTGTAGTCAATCATAAAAAAAATCGCTTAAAACTCATCTTTGATCACCAAAATGACAAATTTAAGCGCTTTTCTTTAAAAAAAAAAAAAAAAAAACTTCATGCCTTAAAATAGCTTGAATGTAACTCGACACCTTTGCCTCATTTAGTATAAGCGGTTCTATGATTATGCAAATGAGCCCCGCCTCCACTCACTCACACCGCTCAGAGATCCACTGGTTGACGATCACACGTTGATCTGATTGGTTACAAGGTCGTTTGTGACGTCAGAAACACCAGCGATTTCAAACCGTGTTTTTGAGACTGTCTTTGGTTCACTGCAGTTTTAAGGAGAAAATACTCAGCAATGCTGTCGACTTATGAATTTACACATGGTGTGTCTTAAAGGCCCCCTGAAATGAAAATGTAAGTTTTTTAGCTCTTAGGATGAATATAGTAACTTTAGAAAACTGGATCAGCACTGAGTCTGTTTTGAACGATTCAGTTTGATGAACTGGTTCGGCCGGTTCACAAAAAAAGAACCGATTCAAAAGAACGTCACGGAGCAATATGGGTTGTAGATGTGTGTTCGGTTGCTCAAACGATCGAGTTTTATTCCGTTTTCAGAATAAAATGGCTGGAATTTATTCACACCAAGCTGCTTCCTTTAAAGCAATCTTAATCTATTGTGTAAAGTGCTATATAAATAAACATGGCGTGACTTGACTGGAGTGCCGAATCGCAAACATATCCATATTGCTCAGATGCTTTCTCAACTGCTGTTTTCTCACTGCTGTTTTTTTTGTTGTTTTGTTTGTCAAGTCAAGTCAAGTCAAGTCAAATATATTTATATAGCGCTTTTCACAATACAGATTGTATCAAAGCTGCTTCACAGTATCAATCAAAACAACTTAACAGTGTTTGTTTATTACTGGAAAAGACATCCAAGTTTGGTAGAGCTGATCAGTGGTATGATGGGTCATTTAATTTAATTAAGAAAATAATTTAAGTTTGTTTGCTGTGTATTTATTTTGTTTTTGAGATCAAAGCGCACAGCACTTTTCCCCCCATGTAAACGCTGTCAGAATACCGCTTAAAGGTACTTCACCTTCTTTTTACCCCTAAGCAAATAACAGAAAAAGAACTTTACAGTGAGTATACGAGTCCTTTAGACGAAGATACCATTCACTCCATTATCCTTGACCCACTTCACCTAATCACCCATAATAATCAATAAAGACTATGATGATCGCCTACATCACTCAGGCCCAGAGGGAGTGGGTATGAAGCTCAAAAGCTATTGGGTGCTAAAAGAACAATCTGCTATCAGACAACACCAGAAACCAGTGTTGTGGCAAAAATTCATCTCAAACAAACATCACTGCGTAAGAGACACTCAGAGTCAAATTATATAAAATAGAAGTATTTATTCTTGCAAGAATAGGAGCAGTCTAATACACAGTTGTTACCCTGTGCAGAAGAGTGACACACCCCCAGACAGACTGAACTAGCTTTTATCTTAGTTTCAAGGCCTTCTTCCCCCCAGAGCCTTCCTCCCAGTAGTTTTCCATAGACGTCACTAGTTGGCCCACTAAGCTCCCCTGCACCAAAATGGCCTTCTGACATCTAGGTCAGAGGTCCTTGTTTGTCTGTTCTCTGGAGTGTCTCCCTCTTCTGCCTCCCCAGGTACATAAACAGAATCTTCTCTCACTACAAGTGAGAGACACACATGTGACATTCTTTGAATCATCTATATTTAACTAAAGATCAATGAATATCATTAAAATTGCCACCACACCAGCAACAGCAAATGTAGAGAGCAACATCATCCCCACAGAAAGGCAGATCTCCCTGCCCGCTTGTGAACTCACTTGCCGGTCTTATATTAAACTGATGTAGACTGCTTTGGACCTTAAAGGCAGGCCGTGTATGATCCAGAGCAGTGCATATTGATCTCCTCACAAACATGGACACTGGCTCGTTCTCTTTTCCCACCATTGACAGAATTTTCCGTAATTTATGAGGAGCTTCTCCGCCATTGATGGAATTTTCCAGTAATCTATGTTTTCACTGTTATACGACAGGGGGCGCTATAGCGCCGTTTCAGATCTCCTAATCAAAACACAGGCAAAAAAGGAGCAGAAACAAGCGATAAAAGCATTTTTGTTCAAAATGTTGCTTTTTTTATGATACTTACTCAAGCATTGATAAAAAAAGAATGCATAATATATTCAGATATTCATACAACAACATATTCTTGGGGCCATGACATTTTTGTGAAAATTATCAAAAATCCGGGCGGTGGCTGGCAACATTTTACAAAAGAAAATAAACTAGAGTTAAACATGAAAATAACAGTGTAAGTGTCTCTTTCAATTATAATTACAATTTCTAATGCAGCTCTCCAGTGTGTCTTTAATGAGGACTGGTGTGGCCTGAGGAAAAAAACAAAGATAAACTGAGGGTGAAATTCTTGACAAGAATCCCAAGAATCTCCTAAAAAATAAAACAGGGAATTTGGTCATATGGACAATCAAACACTATTCCCTCTTCCTCACTATTCCTCATTCCCTCTTGGCCCACCGAGCATACAGCTGTCATTAATTTTGTGGAATGACTAAACCCACAACATGCTTTATGTGGCTGTAAGCGCAGCGACAGTTATATGACAAGGATCGTTCCACTAGGCAGATGGTGAAGCTTGGCTTTGCATACTAAGTACCTTCAACCCTCCTTCTAACCCACCACCACCTCAGCCCCTCAATCTTTCACTCTTCACTTTATACTTTCTCTACAGTTTCTTGTCATATAGGGGACATTTCTTTCCACTGCTCTTAATACAACATTTCCCCCAGTTCATTTCTCAGTGCTTTTTATGGCATTCATCAACAACATTGTCACTTGCTTCACACACACACAAACACACACACACTGCTTCCTCATTCTCCCCCACTGCTCCTGTTCCTCTCACTCTTCTACCGCTCAATTTATGGGTGATTTGTATCTTCTGCATAATCTCAAAATTTCCCATCATCCTTTTCTGTAGTCCTTGTTGTCACTGTTCCACATTAGCCCACTCATACAGTCCAAACAAAATCTAAAATCAATTTTTTTCCCACATAGCAGGGAATATAAAACGCACACATACACACACACACACACACACACACACACACACACACACACACACTCTCTCTCTCTCTCTCTCTCTCTCTCTCTCTCTCTCTCTCTCTCTCTCTCTCTCTCTCTCTCTCTCTCTCTCTCTCTCTCTCTCTCTCTCTCTCTCTCTATCTCTCTCACACTCTCTCTCTCTCTCTCTCTCTCACTCACACACACACACACACACACACACACACACTCACGTACACGCTCTCTATCCCCCTCCCCCCCCCTCTTTCTCTCTCTCTCTCTCTCTCTCTCTCTCTCTCTCTCTCTCACACACACACACACACACACACACGAGTGTATGCAATGTAATCTTTCTTGCAAATTATTTAAAATGTTACATCAATTCCATTTAAAAGACAATGATGAACATTGTGGCAATGACAGTAGTGTAATCTCACTGAGTGATTGGCATTTTTTTACAGTCTATGGTGATTGGTGATGTTCTGGACTTCATTTCCCAGAGTGCAACAGAGGGGGCAGTTCATCAACATGTGCATTTGTTATTGTTTGTTGCTCTCATCAAGATCATAAGCACTCGTACATGGACGTGAACGGTCTTATCTGATTCTGCAATAAACCTATCTTTGTATTAAGGTAAGAGTAAAGTTATTTTAGCCATGGTGTTCCTATGACATGTTAAAATGCAGATTTAGACCATGAAAACTTCCTCGTAGTATTTATTGGTGTTCATTTGTATGCTTATTTTCTGCTGTTCATGATTGGAGTTGCTGTAGCTGAACGAAGGTCATGGGTTCAGTTCCTAGGCAGCACAAACTTGATGCTCACTTTGTGAATAACTACCAAACGCATAAATGTTAATTAATGTGTGAAATGTGGCATTTTACTTATTGAAATGCTCTCAAAAAGTAAAAACATTTGCTGACTGTGAAACCATTCAGCTGTCAATACAAGACTTTATATTTAACAACTGTAATGGATTTTTACAGAAGGGCCCCAATGGTTGTGTTTACATATACAACGATTAAATGAAAAGATTAAAGATGAAATGAGAATGATTAGTCTGATTTGACGGCTACTTCTGCTGTGTAAACATTCACAGATAGAACTCTGTTACCCCATCTCTCATGCAGTTTCACAACACTTGGACATCCAATACAGCCGTCTGCGGAGTCAAGCATTCCTGTAGTTTGTAGTTTAATGGAAAGACACTAAATATAGCTGACTACACAAACATGATTGTGCTTACTCATATTTCCAGACACTTGAGTTATTTGGAAGAACTGAAAATGTACATCTGATCCATGTGAACAGCAGTGTTATGGTCTTGGATGTTGAACATAGCTACATAATCAAAAGAGTTTTCAAAGTAGGTTTTTGTTTTTGATTGTTGCTTTGTCAGTGCAGACATCTGAGCTGCTTTATAACTATGGAGGAAAACAGAACTGTGAACTTCAGAGATGTTGCAGAGCACTATTTCTCAGATACGAAGGTGGACTGTCGCTACACTATAAGTAGTCGACACGATTGGAGCAGTCATGACTGGATAGGTCTATTTAAGGTAAAACACAGTGTTTATTCACTACAGAACACAATAGCTGTAAGGCCGCATCCTTAGAAGTTCGAACCGGCGTTGTTACATGGGACGGTCATATTTCAGTAATATGTGACTGTGACTGTTGAGTAAGCTGAAACCTAATACTTCCGTTTAGAAGGATGCAGCCTCTGAATTTGGATGCAGCTAATGTGTGGAAAGCATAAACCTGCAAAGCAAATACTTTTTTTTTTTTTTTGTAAATCATCTTGTTTCACAGGTGGGATGGCTGACAGTGAAAGATTACCACACGTTTGCCTGGGCTCTAGCACCAGAAGGGTACCAAACCGGAACAGATGCCAACTGTAGTGTGGCCTTTTACTGTATGTTTACATGTGATATATAATATACTATTTTATTTATGTTTGTTTATAGCCTATTTGATACATTAGCTGGTCATGCATGCTGTCACATGTCCTACACCAGTGAAATAACAACTGCAGTTCTTGGTAGAACAAGAACACTCAAGTTATCTGATACTTTATAACTATTGCAACACGACTGCAAGTGCCTGACATCTTTAAGGCTGTAGCAAATTAAGGAAATATGAGTTGTTAAAACTATTATAAATTTAGATCAGCTGTGAGAATTAACTTAATGTAGCAGAATTAACACCACAATCAACTAATGAAAACTCAAAGTTAATAGTTTTTAATTCTAAGAAATGTTCATTTCCAGGGTTCATTTCTGGAGTACTAATCAGAGCATGTAGCCAAAATCTGCATGATTTATATATGAGCATGAACCACAAACAACTTTACGTGTGACAAAACAAGTCTTTAGTAAACAGACTAAATACTTAATGCATACAGTTTAGCAATGGAAAGAGAGCTGAGGAAGAATACAGGAAAGCAAGAAGTTATAGCATTGTTAGAAATGCTTCAGCAGATCGACAGCCTTGAGCAAACCATCGGCTTCTTAGTTTAACGCACACTTCCTTAAAAGAGGTAGTGGATGCTTACTGTGTCAACTAATGAGTTTGATATTTGCATGTCTTGGCCATGTGATTAAAACTGTCCTGATGCAATTTGTTGAGGCTCCAGTTGAACTTTGCTGAAGTTGTCTTGATGAGAGAGAACCGGTTGGAGTCAGATGATCTTTGGTGGATGGAAAGACAAGGCCACAGCCTGGCACAAACTTAGGGCTCCTTAGAAGACTTCTAGCTCATCTTCAATTTCTCAGAATCAGCAAAGGGAAAAAAGGGGGCCTGATCTTGTGATCCGAGATCTTTTAAATCATGAAGATGTCACGAGTGAGAGGCGAGTGAGCCAATAAAGAGTTGTTCCTTTGGAGGGAAACTTTACGATCCTTTGTCTTCTAGTATGGTGATTGGTGATTGATAATTTAATTGGTTGTTGATTGAGAAACTATTAAAGATTCACTAATATGCTGCATATGTATTGACATATAATGTACATGATCATTTGAATTAGATACCAAACATGATAGACATGTGATCTTGACGAAGTAAACCATTCATTCAAAGAAGTTAGATTAATAGATAAAAGAACCTGCATGATTACATAGAGTAATCAGATTGTATCTCAAGTGATTATATATAGAGGTTAGTATGATTTCTTTGAGTTGTAAACCTTCGCTCGTTGGGTGAGGGGTATTGTGGATTATTTGTTAAATTTAACAAATACAGTAATTGTGTGTTTGTACTGTCTCAGTCACTACAAGGCTGTACCAGGCCATTTATGTGTATGTGTTTTTTTTGTTTCTGATCTTCATTCCACTCTTCCTATCATCTTTCAGCATCTTATCTACCAAAACCCGGTGGGGAGGGGTATCAGTTTGTGTATGTGGATGAACATGGTGAGGTATCTGCAGTCAGTTCTCCGTTTTCTTTCTGTGCTCCAAAACCTCTGGATGAACTTGTTACGCTAGAGCAGGAGAAAAACGGCGAGGAAGACGAGGATGGAGACGACCTGCTGGTGGTGGTGCCGAAGGCTCTGATCCTACAGGTGAGGCTTCATTTAACACTCGAGATCAGAGAACAGATCTGACTGTAACAACACTGTTTTTAACGCCACAATTCATATTTGGACACCTAAGGAGACATGTAAAAGATGTCTGTCATTGCAGCATATGCTAAAATATCAAGGCATTATTTTAAAGAAAATGTTGATTCACAAAACAATGTTTTGAAACCAATTAGTACAAAATAGGTTAAAAAAAAAGCTAGTTAGCTCTAGTATCATTTACTGATATATTCTGTTATTTTTTAGGCCACTTTTTAGGCCACTGTTTCTGCCATAATATTTTACTTACTCTCTTCCTATTTAAAAATAAATATATATTTCCGCAGAGTCTCTTAGAAGGATGTCAGCGTGATTTACATGAGTTGCATAAAAGGTTTGAGACTGCAGATGTTGAGGTGGAGAGAGAGAGGGAGAAATGGATGAAGGACAGAGATGAGTTTGAAAGCGTACGAAATAAGATGACGAGTCAGATTGACGAGTTAAAAGACAACCTGAGGCAAAGCACTGAAAAAATTGAGGAACTGGAGCAAAAACAAAAGGTACAATCAAAGTTTTAGGTTTCATTGGGTAATGTTGGTTAATGCATTGACTAACATTATCTAACAATGAGTAATACATTTCTTACAGTATTTAATAATCTCTGTTAACATTATTGAATAAAAATACAACTGTTCATTGTTAGTGCATGTTAGCTTACAAATATCATTTAACAAACAAACAGTTACAATTTTTGATTTTAATAATGTATTAGTAAAAGTTTAAGTTAAAGGGTTTGTGAAAAAATTACAATTATGTCATTAATTACTCACTCTCATGTCGTTCCAAACCCATACGACTTTTGATCATCTTCGGAACACAAATGAGGATATTTTTGATGAACTCTGATCTTTTTGATGAAATCCTTCTGTCCCTCCATACGCCGATTTCACGCAGCCGCCATTTCGAAATCGAAAGCGAGGCTCCGGTGGGAAGAACCTGGAAGTACAGATAAACAACAATGCCTTGGACTACCAACCTGAAGCTGCTGCCGCGATTTACACTATTGTATGTTAATATCCAATATAGGATATGTATATAGTTTGTTCCTGCTTCTTTTTTTACTTTCTGAATTATATATATAAAAAATATTTTATTTATAAATGAATTTCACTGTATAAAGTCTAAAGTATGAAAGAAATGTATGTACAGTTTTAGAATAACTCATTTATACATTAAACACAACAATATGCCAACGCATTCGCGACTCTCCTGTGATTAAAGGCGGCACTTCCGGTTTACTTCCCACCGGAGCCTCGCTTTCGATTTCAAAATAACGGCTGCGTGAAATCAGCGTATTGACAGCCTACGCAACTACCACTTTCAAGCCTCAGAAAGGTATTAAAGACATCATTAAAGTACCGCAAGTGCTTTGCTTGCACACAAAATATTTTTTGCAAAATATTAATCTCGTATGACGTATGCGTGTTGTGTTAATGCGAGAACATATGTTGTTATGTGGATGTGCGTTCGAGATTAATATTTTGTAAATAAAGTGGTAGTTGCGTAGGCTGTCAGATTTCATGAAAAAAAAATCTTTATTTGTGTTCCGAAGATGAACAAATGTCTTAGAACGACATGAGGGTGAGTAATTAATGACCGAATTTTCTAAATTTACAGATTATTAAATGCTTTAGAAGAAATTTTCAACTATGGAGCCTTATTGTAAAGTGTTACCCAATACATTTTTGTTGGGCATGCTTCTGAACCACCTCAAATTTGTAATCAGAAAAGCAAAAACAAAACCACCATTTACCATCAGGATGTGCAGAACACCCATGAAAACATGTATGCTGAACTGAATGGACTACTAGCAGAGAGAGCTGAAAACCATCAGCGGATCAGAGAACTCGAACAGGAGTCTGCCACTCTGACTCCACAAAAACAGGACATAGAGGCCGAGCTGGACAGGTGATTTACGACTTATATTATACTTTGTTTATGGACTGTTCATTTCAATAACGTAACTAACTGAGTTAGTAAGGAAAAGAAAACACTATAAGATAGAAACATGCCATTTTTCTCTGCAGAATGAAGGAAAGAGTTAAAAAGATGACTACACAAAGGCGAGATGAAGAAAAGGAGAAGAAAGATTTGCAGGTGAATTATATTATATATAAATTTGGTCAAGTTATCTTAATTTATATAGCGCTTTATACAACGCAGATTGTTTCAAAGCAGCTTCACATTAATAAAGAGGAAAACAACAGAATAAATGATGCAAACAATGAATTTGATTCTGCTGTAAAGCAGCTCTAAAAAGACAGTGGTGTCATTATTCAGCTTAAATCAGTTCAGTTTTTACTCAGTTCGGTTTATGAAACAAATTATGAAACAAAGTGGATTCAGGTGTGAAGCAGCTCTGCAGAAAACAGAAGAGTCATCATTCAGCTCAATTCAGCTTTCTTCTCATCCAATAGTGTCAGTGCAGTCAAATCAATAATATTACTGAAAATTATTCAGTTCAGTGTAGGTTCAGTTCAGTTCAGCTCAATAACTGTGTAAATTAAGAAATTAAGAGTATGAAATTCAACATCAGAATGTTCTAACTTTTCACATTCTACATTGTAATATTTTCTGCATTCTGTGATCACATCACGTATTTGTCAAAACGTAGCGGTTAAAAAAAACAAAACTTTTTTTAGAAGAACATTGTTTTGGTTGTGCTTCGGCTCCGCGTGACTGTGGATGAATATGATTCTCCTACTGCTCATTAAACATTCACTACTAAGCTTAAGAGATATAACCAGTTTAGAAAGGATCTCAAGCTGACTAGCTGAAGACATTACTGTCTGTCCAATAAAACACCTTACTCACCTGTAGATTAATAAAACACCATCATCTCAGCGTCGCTTTTACAACATTTCAAATCCCTCAGTTCTCGCCATCTCTTAAAGCCAAGCCGATGTTGATTCTTGTTTTATGACGAGCTCTGTCTCGTTTTCTTTTCTCCAGCAGACTCTCCTCTGTTCAGCGCTTGTTTAAATCGGGTGATTCCCCGAAGGTTGGAGATTTAGAGGCTCCATATCAACCTTTCTCACTCATTGTGACAACTAACCTCTGAAAATCACACACACACACACACACACACACACACTCAACCAACCTCTGAAAATCACACACCAGACACGCGTCAAAGCAGCTGGAGTAACTTTATTTACGTATATATTGAATCAGAGTAAGACAAAAACACGCTTTGGAAGAAGGATTGATGTATTGGCTTTTAGTTGAAATGAACAAAAAAAAGTTAGATGGTGGACCTTTTTTTTAAAACAGTGCTACATTATAGGTGGACTTCAGAATTGACATCCCGGACTGATGCTGTAAAACTGCATGATTTGTATGAGAATGAGTATTTCCTCTGCAGATTGAGAATGAGCAGACACACACAGATCTGCGGACCCTACAGGAGCGTCTGGAGGCCAGTGAGCGCAGCACCGATGCCCTTCGCAGGGATCTGAGTGAACTGGGATCCATGCAGAGCCACAGCCATGCAGAGCTGCACCAGGTCCGACTGCAGTCGGCACAGATCAATGTACAACTGTCCCAGGCCAACCTGGCTCTGCGTGAGGGACAAGCCGTCTGGGCCCAGGAGCGAGAGGCTCTGAGACACAGTGCTGAGGTTACTACAGTACTTCCACTTTTATATCTCATGACCAATTCGTACGAGTGAGTAAAAGGTGTCTAATTCGTATTTGTCTAAACCCACGTGATGGGTAGGTTTAGGGGCGGGTCAGGTGTAGGTCATACGAATTCATGCGAATTGGGCAACTCGTAAAATATGTACGGTTTAGCAAAAATCTTACGAATTCGTACGAGTGAGGTTGTATGAATTTGTACGAATTAGCCACCTCGTAAAATCTGTATCAATTGCCGTGAGATCGGGTTGGTCCAGCCATAACACTTACTAGTAAGTGTGTGACTCAAAATCTTTGTGCTCTTGTTAAAGCTGGATAAGGATCGTGTCCAGAAACTGAGCCGTGAGCTTCAGAAGAAGGAAGAGTGGCTCCAGGAGGAGAGAACGGAGCGAGAGAAACTGGAAGTGGAGCTTGGGAATGAGAAGGATTGCAACCGGGTAAATATTCCATGACACATGCATGGCCCTATAATTAAACTTTCACCTCGTTCAGAGCCTTCTGTATACCCAGCACATATGGGGGTCAGGTTACTGGTCTTGGAGCAACACCAGGATGAGGCAAGTGTTGCTTTAAAAAAAACTTTAAATAAGTCGACCAAAATAGATCTGAAACACTATAAATTGCACATGTATATGTTTACAGAAGTGTTTTCCCCCCTGATTACTCATGTGAATGGATGCCATGACACACTAGTTAACTTGCTTGATAAGAAACTTAATAAAACACTTGATCTTGAAATATTGAATGTGGAAACATATTTTAATTTCGGCATGAAACAGAATTTGCTGTCGTCTTTTCTTTGCTATTGTGACGAATATCTAAGTGAAATGCTTCTGGAACAAAAACAAATGTAGGGCGGGGCTTGATTTTGTCTGTGGGTAATTGATAGGCTGGTTGTTGTTTGCTATTGGCTGATCTCATGTAAGTGACAGGTTTCTCTGCCCTGGTCATCAGAGAAGAGAAGAGATGTCATTGAGTTTGAGCGTTCCTGGTCAACATATTTTGTTGATCCTAGAACTAAATTTTTGTCCTAACAATATCCGTACCACTAAACCTAACCCTACCAATAACTTCTCCCTAAAATAAGAGGAAAATGATCTGTGAATAACTGATGTAGAAGCACCTAACCCTGGCTGTAACCCTAAACTTGACATAATCTGTAAACTTGAATCTGATTGGTTGACTGAAATGTTGTTCCAGGATCAACAAAGATGTTGATCCTGGAACATGTTGTATTTCAATTCAGGTTCTACTCGGAACCGAGAGGGAGGAAAAGTTATTTTGATTACAGATTATGAGCCACATGAATTAAAAAAACATGCGCATTGTTTTTTTATTTTTTTTATTTTTATTCCTCCACATTGATGTCACACTGTGGTAGACATTTACATCTGACTGTTTCAGAAACAGCACTCAACACCAAATGAATGTATCATTCCAAAAGAGAGAAACAGAGATGACATCAGACAACCATAGCAGTGTGTAACACTCAGTCCTAAAATAGAGGTTACACTAAATCAAAGTTCAGATCTCAATACATACAAGAAGCCACTAAATATATAAACTCAGTTATCCATGTATTAAACAAGTGTACTATAAGTGAATCAACAGTAGGCTACACACACACACACACACACACACTAAATATAGAATTAAAAGAACTGCCTCCAAAAATTTCTCAATTACGTTCTCTCAAAAAATGGAAAACTCCCTTCAGGAGTCTGATTATAATTTATACTTATAAATAAAACTTATATGAAAGACATTATAATTCAAAAGGCAATGATGGATGACCATATTCCTACAGGCATCTTAGGCAAATACAGGCATGAATCCGATAGGTGATGGAGTTTGCTAGCAAACGCTTTGAGATTAAATCCCTCACACTGAATGAAGTTTCACTAAATCATTGGATTTTCATGTGTGTAAATCATAGGAACTGAGAGCCAGTCTGAAAGCCCTGCAGAAGGAGCAAGAGCAACATCAGCTGGAGAAACAGGTCAAAACTTTCTGAATCTGTGTCTGACTGATCTGATCTGATGTCATGCTTGCTGACTGCTAGTGTTTTATTCACAAACAGGAGCTCTTAGATCATATCCGTGTGCTGGAGCTGAGACTGGACACTGAGACAGATGCCAAGTGGATGGAGGCAGCGGCTTCACCAACACGTCAGTTCACATGATCCATCATTTCTTCTCTTTATGCTGACATACATAAAAGGATGTAGTGCTATGACAGTAAATCATCATCTTATTTCTTGCAGCTTGCATTGATAGCCCTCCATCAACTGAAGAAAAGCCCCAACAAGAGTCTTTACCCGAGCTGTCTTTAAGTGTGCTAGACAGTGAACAGTTCAGCTCTCATGGGTCAACAGAGCAAAGCCAAAAGGATAATGAGGACGATATGATGGCAAGTACCACAAAAATTAAATATGCTTGATTAATATTCAACTTAAAAACAATGTTTAGCGAAAGCATTTGAAGCTTGACATGCAAAAACATAGTATTGCCTTCAAAAGGGATCTTAACCACAAAATAAGAATGATGTTCCCTTTGGAAAATGAACTATAGGCTCAAATTAATATGTAATTCCAACAAGTTAATGACATCCAGAAAGTGTATTTTTTAGAATAATCTAGTGCTTTAAATTTTTTAAATTTATGCAATATTTTAATTGAAAATGTTATTTTATGCTCTTTTACCTTCACATAAATGCTACTTGGTTTGATATCTTCATAATCATATATAATTACATTTTCATCATATATTGTGAAAGTTTACACATAAAAACATGTGATTAACTTTTTTTTTGTACCAAACCCCTTATATAAAGCAAGAGGATCTAGAAGTGGAGCCTTATTCCAGTGTCATTGCTGACCAACCTTTACTGCTTTCTGAACACGAAGACAATCAGGTGATATGATGCACAGATTCAGAACATTAGTTCCTGTGTTCCTTATGAACAATAAGTGTTTGGAAATTATATATGACATGGATCTGTAATGTGTTTCACTACATTCTTTATAATTTAATGTTGTCATGTTATTACAAAACAGATACATCTCACACCATCAGCTCCTTAAACTCACACAACTCATCACAAGAATTGACTAACTACAATTTAAAATCTTAAACAGAGCAATGTATTTTTTTGGTCACTTTGTAATTAGGGATCTTGTGGCATGAAGGCATGTTGGGTTTTGATGAAGTTTCATCGGTGTAAATGTGTTAGGATGAGCCATAACGGCACGTTTACAGCAGACAAGCCTACAGAATTTCACTGCAATTAAAACCAAGGTCCTGTACCAAATGTAACCCTAAGCCCTCGCGATCTTCCTCCGAATCCACACTGTCGACTCGTGACGGCAAAAGAGAGTATATCCGCCACAAAGGGGGTGCTCGCAAACACACTTCTGAAACCTAAAATGGCAAATGGGACACCCACATGCACACAGCACCCACTGAAAGACCAGTGCACATGAAGTGTGCCTTCAGGGACATGCTGAAATCTCTATAAAATCAGTCATGAAAGCTGCCTGTGAAGGAGACCTGACGAGGAACACACATGACATACACAAAGAACCAGCACAGGACTGCAAACACAGGGAAACTAAGGCCCCGTTTACACGAGAACGATTCCGGGTGAAAACGTAAAAATATTTGATCGGATGTGCCTTTCGTTTACACGGCAACAGCGTTTTGGGGGCTTAAAAACGCAAAAAAGTGAAACCACCCTCCAGAGTGGATATCTTAAAAACGCTCCACCGTCGCGTTCCCGTCTAAACGGTAAAAACGCAAATCTGCTCACGGTGGCTCTCGTCGCGTACGCGTTTACGTCACAGGCATGCGCCAGTACAGGAAAATAACAACCAACATGTCAGATTATTTCCATACGACGGACCTTCAAGTTGCCCTAGCAGCTCTGAAAAACATACAAGAGTCTTTTCAACAGTTGTACAAAATATTCTAAGATATTGGTGTTGTTGTGTGGCAGTGCTTCACATTGCCACCTAGCCGCCTGGAGTGCATACTACATCGAATTTCACACACTTTTGCGTCACCACATGCACGCGGATTTCCCAACCATAACGCTCGTCTAAACGCAGAATAAAGTGATAACGCAACGCCACTTTTGCGTTTTCTCTTCAGATCGTTTCCGTGTAAACATAGCCTTAATAGGGAGAGCAAAAAAAGCAGGTAACGAGGGAGGACAGGTGGGGCAAATTAATCAATAATCAGGTAACAAGATGGGAGGGGCTAGACAATCGACAGGAGAGCACATGGCACAAGGAAACACATGACAATCCATGTGCTCACACCAAACGTGACAAACACATGAGCACATGGCCAGCAAACACAATCACAAGCCACGTGTTCACACAAAATATGACAACATGAAAGCACACTGTCAGTGATAAACACAAGCTGCATGCAACACAACACAGCACAAGACAAAACATGACATGAAAGCACATGAAACAAGGCACACAGACAAGACAAAACAGGAGTGTCAGGACTCTGTCACAAAACCAAGAAATCGACTAGACAGAAGTGACAGAACCCTGACAGGTCCGGCTTGTAGCATTGTGTACCTTTCGTCACACCAATTTCTCTGACCTATAGCTCAATTTGGAAGCGCATACTAGTATACAGTAATACTCGTATACTAGCACCAGTGCGGGCTCGGCAGAAGTGCGCATCGAGGGCCTAAAAGACCTAAAATGACAAATTGGACACACTACCAACTGAACATGGACTTAACGGACATGCGCACGCGGCAGCCATTATACATCCACAAGACCTAAAGTGCATATGAAGTGTGCCATTTGGGACAGGGCCATATATGCCTAAACTAACCAAACTAGGGGATAAAAGAAAACTCCCCAGGTTCCTGAAACGCTCCAAGCGTGCTGGGTGTGAAAACACACTCAGACAACATGTTCTCTGTCTTCCCTACAGTGGTCTTACTGACGCCCCCTCGAGGTGAACCAGAGGTGGACAGAAGAAACCTGTGTTTACATCAGCGCATGAAGATCATGTGCTCCTGATCAGTGGGAAATATCAGAAGAGTTTTCTGAGCTGGCTTATTATGCAAATTAATAGATGCTAAGAGTGCCGTCTGTGGTAGTTCCAGTAGTGTGAAAGTGTCTGTCAGTATGAGTCTCCATTAAGAGGAAGCTGATGTAAATAATGTATGATGTCTAGATATGCCATATATAGCGCCATATAACCATATAAGAAATGCCCTTACAGAGTGCTATAATAAAAAGTTTACATTTTAAATAATGGGAATGAACTGTTATACATTTGATGTAGCAGAAATTAGTCTTTTTGGATTTTGAGGGAGCAAATGGAGTGTTTCTGAACAGATGAGTTGATAGAGGGGGAAAGATGGGACTGATTCTTTACACAGGAGACAGTTTAGCTTTTGATTTCACTTTATTTTTCTCTTTGTTTAGATAGGTGTGCTGGTTGTGGGTTGGTTGTTCGGTATTACCTGACAATTACATAAGTGCATTTAAATTATCAGTTCTCCATTTTAGATTTTATTTATTTATTAAATAAACACTTTATCTTAAAAGTTTGTCACTGTTTGTTCTCTTCTCAGTTTGTGATGCTGTTAATGCTATTCATTCTTGATCTAAACTCTATATGTCCTCAGGCTGGTTGGACCTGAAATTACAAGAAAAACAACAACAGTGAACAAAATTACAAACACTTTTGTTTTTGCCCCCATTTTTCTTGAGCTGAACTTAAAGATCTAAGACTTTTTCTATGTACACAAAAGGCCTATTTCTCTCAAATATTGTGTATATATATCTGTGTTAGTGAGCACTTCTCCTTTGCCGAGATAATCCATCCACCTCACAGGTGTGGCATATCAAGATGCTGATTAGACAGCATGATTATTGCACAGGTGTGCCTTAGGGTGGCCACAATAAAAGGCTGAAAACCAAAAACTAAGTGACACCAGTCAGTATCTGGTGTGACCAGCATTTGCCTCACGCAGTGCAACACATCTCCTTCGCATAGAGTTGATCAAGTTGTTGATTGTGGGATGTTGGTCCACTCCTCCTCAATGGCTGTGCGAAGTTGCTGGATATTGGCAGGACCTGGAACACGCTGTCGTATACGCCGATCCAGAGCATCCCAAACATGCTCAATGGGTGACATGTCCGGTGAGTATGCTGGCCATGCAAGAACTGGGATGTTTTCAGCTTCCTGGAATGTGTATAGTCTCTGTGCGTTCAAAATGCCATCACTCGCCTACAGCTAGTGCAAAACGCAGCAGCTAGACTCCTCACTGGGACACGCAAGTACAAGCAAGTAATCAATCACCCTTATCTTATTCAGCATTTGCCCACTCAAGTCGGTTAAGACGACGAACTGCAGTGAGGTCGAGACCCCGATGAGGACGACGAGCATGCAGATGAGCGTTCCTGAGACGGTTTCTGACAGTTTGTGCAGAAATTGTTTGGTTATGCAAACCGATTGTTGCAGCATCTGTCCGGATGGCTGGTCTCAGACGATCTTGGAGGTGAAGATGCTGGATGTGGAGGTCCTGGGCTGGTGTGGTTACACGTGGTCTGCGGTGGTGAGGCCAGTTGGATGTACTGCCAACTTCTCTGAATTGCCAATAGACCCTTTTACTGTTTGTACACAATGATGACGTGGCAACGTATGCGCGCGCATATTGGCAACGGAAGTATGGCGAGAATCAGCAGCCTGTCAAGCGAGCGGATTAAGCAACACAGACAGAGAAAGTTATTTCAAAAAGTTGACTTTATCAAATCCGGTTCTTCTGAAACGGCCGTGATCCTGTCGGAATCCTATAAAACTTAAGCCCCTTGGTGGAATATCGATTAGTGCAACCGTAAACGCAACAACCAGACATTTTGATGCTGGGAAACGGTTTTGAGAAACTTTCGGAGTTGCTAACACGTTAGAGCCAGTGGGAATCAACACCACTTCCGTTGCCAAAATGCGCGCGCAACTATTTGATCACGTGGGCTGTAAAAGGGTCTATAGCACGCTCCCTCAAAACTCGCGACATCTGTTGCATTGAGCTGTGTGATAATACTGCAGATTTTAGAGTGGCTTTTTATTGTGGCCAGCCTAAGGCACACCTGTGCAATAATCATGCTGTCTAATCAGCATCTTGATACGCCACACCTGTGAGGTGGATGGATTATCTTGGCAAAGGAGAAGTGCTCACTAACACAGATTTAGACAGATTTGTGAACAATATTTGAGAGAAATAGGCCTTTTGTGTACATAGAAAAAGACTTAGATCTTTGAGTTCAGCTCAAGAAAAATGGGGGCAAAAACAAAAGTGTTGCGTTTATAATTTTGTTCAGTGTGTATATATATATATATATATATATAGAATGCTTTTGTATGCTGTTGTTTTTGTCATTTTCAACATGCATGTGTATATTGTGTATTTATTTATTTTAATCATAATGCCTCTATTCGACATTTGGGATTTGTCGTAAATTTGTAGTCTATCGGTTTTTTGTTGTTGTTGTTTTTGTTTTTTTGATAAAGGCAAGATAATGAATCAGGCTTAAATAATGGATCAGGCTTAAAAAACTGATTGGCTCATGCTTAATGATTTAAATTCAAATTCTATTGAAAACAAGTCAGGAGTGTTTCTATGTAGCACTGACACAATGCGATGATGATAAACCAATTTATTGTAAATTGCATGGAATTTTTTTTTTTTTTTTTTTAAGTGACGTCTAAATTCCAAAAGCATTCAAAATTCTAGCCCACATAGAAATGTTACAAATTCAACCATCTCCAACTTATGACTAATTATGAATAAATTTGGTTGTCAGTCTCTTGTAGAAAATCTATGTATTTGATTTCACATAGTATCTGAATCTATATCTCTTTCTCGTTTATGTTTTGTTTTCCCCTTCTATTATCTGCTATCTCGTTCTCCTCCACTCCTGTCCTGAACTCTTTTTCTCTCATTGTGAAATCAATTGTGGTGAACGCCACGTTTTACTGTCTCCTCTGAACCTTTAAACACAAGGTGGAGTGATGATCCTCTGCTCCTTTACCTTTAACCATCAGACACACAGAAGGCATAGAGATCCTCAGAAGGTCTATTTTATCTTTGAACCTCGAGCATCTGTCCTTTCCTAGATCAGCAAGTTTATGCCAAACTTATTCCTTCCATCACTTTTAAGTTTCTAATCTGCTGGTTAACCTTCCCAGCACTGAAACAAGAAGACTAAAATTACTAATGTTTAATACTGTCAACAAGTTTGAGACTTAATCTTACACACAGATTTAAACTTCAAGCACAAAATGCTAGCAAGGAAATAAACAAGGTTCAAGAAAAGCACCTTTTGTCCTCAGCATGTCCTTACTGGTTTGCATTATATTACAGTAGCGCTATTTCTAGCATATCAATTATACATGAAGACAGAAGCACATAAAACTAAAGAATAAAATATACAGCGAACCCCTCTAACATGTAAAGTTACTATGGAAACAGCCCTTGCGGTGGTCAGATAAATGAGGTTGTTAAAAGCTATAGCTTGTAAAACTATAATGTATGGACCTAGTTTTAGTCTGTGCAGCACATTACTGATCTCTGTTCAAAGAACCTTAATTATGGCAGTGATTTAATTAGTCTTATCCTGTGTCTCTGTATTTTTGTTCTCTATTCATTATAATGAACCAAAATCCTCTTTGGTGCCAATGAGTCTAAAACAAGACGCATATCTCACGTGTAAGTCTATTTAATTTCAACAGAAGCATTCAAGGACTCTATGCCGACTGCCTATTTTTGCTAAAAATCTCTTCCAGCATAGTTGCAAACTCTTTCTGTCATATTTCTTATTAAATAATAATAATAAGGCGGTTCGATTCAATATTGCTTTGTCCCGTTGTGTGACACTTCAAGAGTATAACTTTTAATGTTGTGCTTAAAGGGTTAGTTCACCCAAAAATGAAAATTATCCCATAATGGACTCACCCTCAAGTCATAGGTGTATATGACTTTCTTCTTTCAGCCGAACACAATCAGAGTTATATTAAAAAAATATCCTGGCTCTTTAATGGGAGTGAATGGTAACTTAGATTTTGAAGTCCAAAAAAGCGCATCCATCCATCATAAAAGAAATCCATATGACTTAGGCCTTCTGAAGAGAAGCCATGAGTTTTTGTAAGAAAAATATCCATATTTGTAACTTTATAAACTACACTAAAATCGAATTAGTTAGACCTACTTTAAAAAAGCATGCAAACCAATTGCCTTAAAAAAACAAGTAAATTCGCCTTTGGCTAAGCCACACCATAGAATGTAGATTGACCAATCACAGCGCAGCCAAGAACGAGCTCCCACAGAGGTCCGACACTTTTTCACAGCGCTCCATTGACATATTGACATAAATATTAACACAGGCGTCTCATATTTTTGGTCTCGACCGGCTATTACCGTCGTAGTTTTATCAAAAATATGGTTAAACGTTGTGCCTGGGGCATTTGTAACACAGATACGCGTTTCCCAGAGAGGTTGGAGGGGGGTGTCCGTTTTTTTTCCCCTTCCCAAACCGAAGTCAAATCCTGACAAGTGTCGTCTAGCTGCTAGCACACGCATACAACGTTATACTCGCGTAGTTTGTTTGCTTTGTAATAACGATTATAGAAGTGAATAGAGACCTACCCAGCTTTGCATGAACAGTGTTGCTCCTTGATATTGTTAGTCCCAGCCTCCGTCTCCATTAGTAGGATATGCGGTGGTTCATTTGTTGACTGTGACCGGTATGCTTTTGCCTCTATTTGGATGCCTTGTTGTTCCTTGCGTTTCATCTGTATGTCGTGAATATAGCTTTCGAACGTATATTGCAGCCGCTTTTGCCTACTTCTATCGGACACTTTATTAGCTGCTTTATAAAAGTTTGATACAATTTCAGCAGGAAGAGCTGTCACAGCATAAGCCATGTTGATACCAGAGCCCAGATGAAGTTTGTTTGTCGGACGTAGCAACAGTAACTAAGGGGGGCGGGGCTTAGCCAAAGGCGAATTGAAATAGGAATATGTGGTACTGACAAATGCTTAGTTAGTATAGTTCACTTACACAAGAGTTTTAGTAACCAAAAAAGAACTGTAGAGAGTACTTGATAATTTACTTTAAGTAAAATGTAATTGTTACTGTGAGCAGGACGAGGCTGAGAGAACGGCGTGATTAATGATGAGCGGAGGAGCGGAGGCATGAAGGAGGAGCGACGACAGTGAAGATCGAGAGAGGAACGGGCCTGGACTTGTGTTGTGTTTTATGTGACAGCAGTCGTCCGTGGGGGGCTGCTGTCTTTTACTTTCATTTTGTATTCGTTTATTTTATTATTAAAGTCTTTAAATGTTCGCCGGTTCCCGCCTCCTTCTTCCCATAACAACGAGCGGCGTTACATTGGTCCCGAAACCCGGGAAGGACAAAGAGTCTCCGCCATCATGCAGCCACAGTTACCATTGTTGTGTTTTGCAGAATGACGGCTCCTGTTATCAGACAGGTTTCTTTTCTAACTTCTTTTGGATCTTTGATTGTGTGGTAAATGTGTTAAAAGGAATCAGTCTTTAATGGCACAGCACAAGACGAGGACATCTAGAAGCAAAATCTGGGTCTATGAAACACACACTCACGGTGAAAACATTACATAAGGGAGAGTACAAATGTTCCTCTCTTAGTTTAGCAGGAAATCATGACAACACAGAGTATGATGAGAAATTTCTTTATAAAATCATAACATTTGGAAAACATACAGAAAATGCATTTACAGAAGAAGTCCAGACATGATGTGGACATCATTTAAAGTCATCAATACCACTTGTGTCTTTGTATTAAGGATTGGATGTACAGAAAGATTCGTGTAACAGTTTCCATGAGAGTTGTGCAAGACGATTGAAACGCTTTTGCAAGGCACATAACTGAGAGAAATATTAAGAACAATGAAACACAATTATGGGGAGAATACAAACAAATGTTAAATGCTATTATATTTCAAAAGTGTTGCTAAGAAACAGGGATTGTTTTTACAAGAATTAACCCATCTAGGCTGCTTTTGTAACACCATATTAAGAGCACAACCAAAAAAAAAAGAAAAGAAAAAAAGATCATTTTGTAAAATTACAAATGTGCATTAAAACATAAACTTGTTTGTTTATTCTCCTTAGCTGGGAGCCTCAACCGACCCACCATGTTTCCTATGATTCAAAACCCAAAAGACAGGCAATGTCAAATAAAATTACAAAATAAGCAACAAATAATGCAAACGAACAAACATGTAATATACACATATTCCAAACCACCACAAACATAATTCTTCATCAAGCAAAAATTTGAACTCTACTGCAATAAATGACAAAATATAAGCACAAAAGGTAAACACTATTTAAGAAATAAAAATAAAAGAAAGAACAAAAGTCTCAGATGTCAAATCCAATTTATCATGTTTAATGTACAAAACAGACACTGAGTCTGAAAAACATTTGCTCTGATAATTCACAAGAACAGTAATATCCTCCGGCCGTTTTGAATTACACTCACTGCTACATTTATACATTTGTCAAAATAAAACGCACACGGAAGGGTTAATGCATTTCCAGGGACTTTTATCATATTTTCAGGCTGTGATATGGCTGTGTTCCCTTGGTATTTACAACATATTTGGACACGTGTACATGCCTGAACTTAAACTGCACGTTTGGCTTTGGTCTGGAAATGGACGTATAGACACTAGAAGAGATCATTTGAGCCCATGTTTACCACGGTTTACTGCTGCAGGTCATATTTACCCTGTCACGCATCCGGATCAGTGCATTACATGAAGCTGCTAGACTCGATGATCACTGCAGGTTTATCCAGCACACTATGTGGTAATCATGCATTCGCTTTGGTCAGTTGAAATGATCTCATTTTTGTTGTCTAACCACATTTTGAATAGGCTGATCATTACATTGGTGGTACATAAAAAAAATAATAAAAAAACACTCTTCCACACACTCAATAGAGACACACAAGGAATTATGGGAGCGGTCAAAAAACCAGTTCATAACATGCATCACTGATTACAGATAAAACAGAAATGTAACAAGACAAGGATAAATAAGCAATAAATAAAAGTACATGTATAGCCAATAATGTGTGTGTGTTTATATTTGAAAATATTTTAAGACAACATTGTAAAAAAAAAAAAACTGAGATGTTGATGCATCAAATGAAACGGTAGAAAGATACAAGAAGAACAAAGCTATCTTTACAGTTTAGCAAATAGTATACACACATCTTTCAACATGAAACCGTATGGCTCTATCCCCAATATCTCACAGGATGTGCAGCGATCAGAAGCTTATGACTGTGCTGCGGAAACACTGTTCTGTCATGTGAGGAGGTATAATGTTGTTATCAGCGGCGCACACAGACCTCAACAGGGATGAAAAAGGACACTGGAAAATTCGATTTCTATTATTGTCCTTAACTTTCTATTCTCTTATTCATCATCAATAACACCCTACTCTGTAATCTCTCTCACCAACAAATAAAAACGGTGTTTTACCATGTTTTTCAGACATGGTACCCAGACAGCAACATAATGTCGGCCCAGGTCCGGCCCACATCTGGAACGCATGGCATCCACATGTACCAGATGTGGGCCGGATCTGGGCCGACATTATGTTGCTGTCTGGACCATGGTATTCTGTAAAGAGCCCTGGATTACTATGTAAATAACACCACAGTAGTTGGTGCTTTTTGTCTTATCTCATCTAATTATTTTACTGTCATTATTTCTGTCATTAATATTTAGGACTGTAATATCAATATACAGTCAGTAATACCATGACACTGAATGATTACCATAGTCTTACAGAAGTCTGTTTGCATGATGCTCCAACACATTTCAAAGAATGCCATGGTTTTACCGTAGTACATTTCACTATTTTATAGTTGTTTTTTGTTTATTAGTTTTAACAAAAAGAAAAATCTTTGGTTGAGTTAGATTTTATTCTTTGGTATTGGGTATTCTATGAGAGATTACTTTTTTATAATGACGTCGATCATTGTGACTGACTGACTTGGTCTAAAATCCAGTTTTGTTTAATTCATTTTTATACATTAATTTGACAAACAGCTATTAACTCTTTCCCCACCAGCGTTTTTTTTTTTTTTAAGTTGCCAGCTAGCGCCAGCATTTTTGGTCATTTTCACTAAAGTTTCATGGCTCTCAGAATATTTTGTTGTAGTATGAATATTTGAACATGCAATATATCGAAAGAAAGAACAGACCCTCTGCTTTTAAACAAAAAAGGTACCTGCTTTATTCAAGCTTTATGCATTCTTTTTTATCAATACTTGAATGTGGGTAAGTTTAATAAAAAAGCAATAATCAAAACACAGATGGAGTAGATCGAGTCCATCAAAGCTTTACATTCCTATAGCTCGTCCTGGGTCGACATTTCATTCATTAGTTTTGATTTATATGCTGTTTAATGTTGATGATCACGCTATTTTACATATGCATATGTGCTTGTTTCAGCTTCTTCTTCGCCTGTGTTTTGATCAGGAGATTCAGCACTCTTTCAGAGGATGTGTAATAGCGCCCCCTACCGTATAACAGTGAAAACACGGAAAGACGGAAAATTCTGCCAATGGCGGGGAAAGAGTTAAAGAACTGAGCAAAACACTGTCTTGAAGCCCTGCTGGATCTGTGTAGGGTAGATTCACCTAACTAGCATTATCCCCCATTACCTACAAAGGAACATTTTTGACAGTTATGGGATTGAAAGTGCACATCGCTTGTACACGCCACATGTGCTCGGCTCACATCACTATAGAGTTCTTACATTGTACGACATATCAGTGTAGCTTTTATTGCGTTTAATACCTATATCACGTAACTCTTCTAGATCCCAGAGTCAAATGTTACATTTCATCTTTTAATGTTAATTTTTGCGTAATGATACAGTATAACTAAAGATCTAAATGTACGTGAATAGCTAGTGCACGCGTGCTCTGATAGAGACTGTGGAGCACCTTTGGTCCTTGATTTGCCCTGAGTGAAAAGTTTGATTTGTAATAATGTAATGAATGTGATGTAATGTTATCAATCTAAAAATGTCACTTTCAATTCAAAATATCAACCTAAAAACAATTATTTTATAATCTTCTAATGCCCCAAACCCTAAAATTGGTATAAATGGTAAATTCAGATGTAGAGAATGGCTGTAGGATATTGTTGGAGCGTTTAGTAAAAAGCATGCACTCAAACACACATAAAAACACACTGAAAGAAGAATAGAGTTGTTGAAAAGTATGCATATACAAAATGTAATATATCTGAGACAATGCAACATCAAGAGTACAAAGTTATGCAGTAAATGTATGTCTAGAAAAAAAGTTTTTTTTTAGACCATTGAATTGGTCATGTGGTTGTTTGTTGTTTTTTTCTCTTATCTCATTGATCAGCTCTGATTATGCATTCATATACAGTTGTGAAAATTGCTTCCCTTATAGAGAACAAGGCTTTGGGATGCATTCTCAAATATTTGGCATCTCCAAATGTAGTACAAAATATGCATATACCAAGTAACATCCAGATATGGCATAAAGGCCTTTCTTTCTCTAGTCTCGCACTCATTTTAATTTCTCTCTCTATTCAGTTAGAGAAACACTGTCTAAAGTAACATTGGCATGTTTTTCTCAGTTTTTATGATGTCATTTTTTACTGCTTTTGGATGGTTGAGGGAAACTTGATGTGCAAAGTTGTGCATGCTTATTTGTGTCATATAGAGTTATTATGGGAAACGGTGTTGTTTGTTTGACCGAATGATGGAAAATCTGTTTGCATCGACTGCTCAGGTGTCTACAATCTGAAGGTGTCTGCTGTTGTGTGTGTGTGTGTCTCAGACCCGCATACATACTGCCGTCCAGCGGTCACTGCGCTCGTCCTGACACACTCTTTCTAGCTCCGCTCATGTCCACTTGCAGGATCCCCCATTCCTCATCCTCACTGTCCCCTGCCCTGTCCCGTCCCTCCTCCACACACTCGTCCTCCTCGTCTTCTTCGTCCTCCAGGGCAGATTCCTCGTCCCGTTCGCGTTTGATGGCCTGGATGGCGGGGGGTGGCAGGGGGGCGGCAGCTTCATTGTCTTTAGAGTCAGACTTCTCCTCAAAGGCCTCAGGGTTCTCCAGCATCTCTCGGATCAGAGGAGGCATCGGGCCTGGGATCTCCATCTTCAGAGTGATGGCTCGCTCCGCTCCTGAACAGAGACACACAAGCATGATCGACCTGGTGCTTCGAGGTTTTAATCTCTTCATTTAGGTCCATATTTGACATATTTGTCATGAGCTTGTGGTAGAGTTTGCAGCAAGTAGGTAGGTAGTACGACTAGTCGACCCTTTTTACATTTCCAGGATCCTCGGAAGCAGAAGTCGTCATAGTTGGGTAAACTTCTATACTTCTAAAGAGCTTCCTGTCCCTCCATTGACAGCCTACGCAACTACCACTTTCAAGCCCCAGAAAGGTAGTAAAGACATAATTAAAGTAATCCATGTGACTCCAGTAGTTTAACCTCAATTTTATAAAGTGAAGCAAGTGTTTTGTTTGTTTGTGCAATTTACTACCTTTCTGGGGCTTGAAAACAGTTGCGTAGCTG